>NW_009954185.1:898607-928918 GCF_000747805.2 Chaetura pelagica
TGAGAATGTACTGGGGGTACATGCCATTCAAAGGCCTTTGGGACATTTTTTTTTCTTTAGCTTTGCTTTGTGATGTTACATTCTTGCATAGAAAAGACTTTCTAAAAACAAGTGAACAAAACAAGTGCCAGGACCCACTCCTTTAGTGTTGAACTTGCACAGATGAAGTACATCAGCTGAGTTCACACAATAGCATCAGTTTGGTTATGCTATTTTGCCACATGTTTTCAATGATTCAATTCCTAAATGACACACTCTGTGATAGAACCAAATTTCACCCAATTTGGTAAGATCATGTCAGGGCAGAGGACTCTCTGTTAATATATTCTGTTGTGTTTTTGAAACCATAGACAATTCAGCTCTCATCCTACAGCCTGTTTTATATTGAAAATTCCATCTAGATGAAGCATTTATCTGAATGAAGAGCATGTTTGCAGGACTGGGTGTGATTCACCAGATTGCAAATGTATATATTTGTTCTTCATATTGTCACCTCTAATGTAATTAGTTATAGTTATTGTTGGAATGTTTGATTAGTACTGTCTTGTGGTATTATACTCTGCAATGCTCTAGCTGCGTTACTGAAGTTAATATTCATCTTTTTTTAAATGCCAACAAAAAAGAGCAGAAAGGTTTTTTTACATTAAGTCCATAAATACATTCCCTTTCTGTCTCTTGTGAATGAATAACACACTGATACATCTTCACTACCTCCCTTCTTGTCAGCAGTAATATTAAACACACTCAGGGAGCAGACATTTGTCTATAAACACTGGTGTGTGGTAATTATTTATCTAGGTGATGCTATCTGTCTCTGTTGAAAGTATACACTTCACCTATGCAAATTATCTGGAGTTTTCCTGGGTTTTTTTTGTTGTTGTTGTTGTTTTAATTTCTCATATATTACATCTGGTTGGAAAACTTCTGGTTTTCTCCTGCGGAAATATGCCATTATTAAATAATTTCCAGTTCCTTAATAAAAAGTCATACTTTCCCTGGAAAATTTCAGCAAAAGATCTGATGAACCTTTCCGTTAACACAGGCTGGGAGAATTAAAGTTATTGGTGTTATAGATGGGATATAGGAACCTTTATAGGTTTTTAGAACAGTATTGAAGATTTTCTCTCCTCTCTTGGCTCCTTCTGTTTTCCCCAAGTGATTTGTCTGTCCCCAGATATGTCTTTTTTTTTTAGACAGTTTTAAAAAAAGACTTGCTTTTAAAAGCAAAGGATTACTGCATCTTTTATTACATAGAACATTGAGTAATATTTTTGCTATGAGGTTTTTTTGTATGTAAATGTATCTCATTTAAGATCAACAGAAAATAATTAGTTTTGCTTTGTTTTCTGTATGACGTATGATCTGCTTTGGGAAGTGTTTCCTCTGCACACACAGTGTGAAGCAGAGGTGTGAAACCATAATGATTTTCTGCATACTATAGATGCTGATGAGATATGATACCTTTTGCTGAAGTTACATGAGATGTTAAATGTTTCAAGCTCAGTTACCGAAGTCTGTTTACAATGGAGGTGTCCTGAGTTCTCAGGCAGGGTGGTGCAGGTCCTGTGCACACAAGTGCATGAGAGACTCCTTCCTCACTGGCAGCAGATGGGAGGAGTGCTCCTAGCACTATCCCAGCCTACTGACTCCCGATGAAAATGTTTGGGGTGTGTCAGTTTGCAAGGAGCAAAAGGTCTTATAAGGCAATATGCAGGCTCTCATGTTACTGGTGAGTGCATGGCAGCAGGTGGCTCTGGCCAGGAAGGGAAAACCCCTGGTGCATCACTTTCCCTTTAATTTCTTCCCCAGCCGCTCCAGTTTGAAAGGAACTGCAAAGAGTGAGAATGAGGAGCTTGAGAAGCTGAAGGAGAAGCAGCAGGAGGCAGCAGCAGAGCTGGATGAACTGAAGAAAAGGCGGGAGGAGCGCCGGAAAATCCTGGAGGAAGAGGAGCAGAAGAAGAAGCAGGAAGAAGCAGAGAGAAAAGCCAGAGAGGAGGTAAGTATAAAATATGTAGTACTGGACTTTTAAAAAATTATTCTCTTGTTGTTACTACTTTACTTACACTGGCCTCGTAGGAGATAAAAACTCTTTACAGCAGTGTCTGTACAGACACTTCTAGGCAAAAAAGCTGGTGGGACTGGAGGTTGATTTCTGTATTTAACAAAAGGGCAGAATGAGGCCACTGGATACTGGCTTATAGGTGGGGAAGGAGCATGGAACAGGCAAGGCAAGACTAAACCCAAACATATAGGCCAAAATATGATGTTTCTTCTTGGATCTGATGATTCTGTGTGGAATTGCTGTTGTGATGTTTCTTCCAACTGAACCCTTTATATGGACCCTCTGGGTTGTGTGCTCTTCTGGGAACCACTGTTTCATAGTGTCTGCCAGGAGGTGGTCTGTCAACAGACCCTGATTTCAAGTAAGCTGCTCAGCATTGAAATCACTCAGTTTTCTAACCTTCAGATTTAACTGCAGATATGCTATATTTGATATCAAGTGACCACATCATATAGATGCTCGAGTGAGGAGACAAGGTAAAACATGCAGTCATCCAGGGTAGAAGGAAACATTACAGTTCTAGCTTCAGGAAAGACAGGACTCTAATAAGTCTTCATGAGTCAGGATGTCATCTGCGATAGTTGCAAATTTCTTATCTTTGTGGGGATGCAAAATGTTTGGGGCAGTGTTATAGCCACAGTTCTTAATTTATTTGAACTGTCTTTTTGGCATTACAGAAATTGAATTACAAAGTGCAGGTCAGAATTCATCTACTGCATATGAGCTGGAGTGCAAATGTTATATATACTTACAATGGGCTAGATCTCATTATGAAGATATTCTTGTCTGTTCCTGAGTACCCAGGAACATCTGTTTGCTTGTACTTCCTCTGCAAAGGGACCCTATGAAGAGGATTTCCAAATCTCTGGTGCATAATTTAGGAATCTTGGTTGTTTGGAAAACAAATGGTAGATAATAATAGTGTTTGGCAGCAGAATGCCAATTGCTTCATAATACTAAGCTCTTCGCAGTAGAACTCAATCAGTGCTGAGATTGCGCAATACTTTGCTGGTCAGACCCTGCTGACCAGTGCTCACAAGGGTTGTGCTTTGAGGGCTTCTGGCTTGGCTTGTAGTTTATGAAGAAAAAATTCATGTTGTCTCTTTGGAAGGAAAATAGTAAGCTTTTAGTCTTCACTTTTTTTCAGCACCTATTGATTTTTACTTGTGAACTATTAACATTGGCACAAGTGCCAGAGTAGGTGGATAGGGGAACACTACAAAGGTAATACATGAGGATACAGAAAAACTGAATTAGTGTGTTTTTAAAAATGTTTTTTTTTTCTCTCTCTAAGTGGCACTATATGGCAATAAATCTGGTGACCTCAGTGAGAGTAGACGATAAAGCAGCATGGTCTAGATGACTTCCCTTCTTCATTAGCACTGTGATGGATTAGCAACAATGCTTTGCTGGATTTCAGGTGGATCACTGAACTTTTATTGACTGACGTAAAAATCTGTTCTTAGAAAGTTTGGTGAATGTTGGCAGAACTGCAAAGCGTTGTAATGTTCATGTAGTTTCTGAAAGAATAAATGACCATTAATATTCTTTTAAGGAGGAAAAGAGGAGGATGAAGGAAGAAATTGAAAGGAGAAGAGCTGAAGCTGCTGAAAAACGTCAAAAAATGCCAGAAGATGGTGTATCTGAAGACAAGAAGCCATTTAAATGCTTCAGTCCTAAAGGTTCATCCCTCAAGGTAACATCCCCATTCACATCTACATAGTACATAAAAAGCAATGGTGGTTTCAATCCAATCCAATAGCCAAACACCAAAGGAGTGTGGAAATACTTGAAATCAAACCTGGAACAATGCTCTGAAATAGACCTTAGCCTGAAACCTTTCGCTGAAAGACTTCATTTATTGACTGAAAATTAGAGATCCTTTCTAAAAATAGACTCTACACTGGGAGTCACCTGTTCTTGTTGAATAAAAATGTTCAAAAAGTATCTTCACCTTCAAGAGAAAATTGTTTCGGAAACTTAGAGTTGTATTACTGTATTGATTCTCAATGTTATTTTTTTTGTGAACTGGAATAGATGAAGATTACAGGTGTTATCTCTCTCCTTCCACATCCATAATTGCTTTCTTCCTTGCCAGTTCACTTTCTCTTGAAGCATATTCAGTATAATCATCATTAATTGAAACCGCCCCATATGGGAGTTCTAGCTTATGTCTAATCCCCCTAAAAATAGTATCCGGAAGTGCTGGGCTGGATTTAATTTTCTTGCATAACATGGAAAAAACCCCAAAACATTCTGTTTCTGCAGGAATTTCTAAGTGGTCTTCTGTGGCCTATATTATATTGGAACTCAGACAAATTAATTAAATAGCTCTTCAGCATGGAAGGGGAATCCTGCCCCACTGAAATTATTGGGAACTTTGTTTTGATAATTCCTCCAGTTGCTTTCTCAGCTCAAGCTCAAGCTACAGATCTATTAATCGTTTTCAGCTGTCGTTTCCTTTTCCCATTTTGTGACATCAGTAATTTAAGGATCCAAAATATTTGTTACAAGATGTCCCTTAATGAGCCTTAGGAGAGAGAAGAACCAGGCGGGAGGTTGTCAGATAAGAGCTCACTGGACCACGAAGTGTATCTCTGTGGGATTAAGAACTGTACTTGTTGACTGACAAACTGCACTTAGTCAAAATTACATTTTCACTCACAGAGAGCTATACTTTCAAGCAGTGTGGAGCTTCAGCCCTGTACTGTTTTCAGTTCAGTTCTGGCAAATACAGGGTGTGACTGAACTTGCCTTTGACTCCTCAGACACATCTGAACCTGAAATACAAGGACAGAATGCATACAGCTCAAAATGAAGATTGGCAAACTTAATTACTTGCTCTTATTAGATAAACTTGGTCTTGCCATGTCAGTTGCAGAAGACCGTGTTAGTAACAGACACTATAAATGTAAAGCTTCTTCCCAGCCCTCCTGGGAGGGCTTAATTTTCTTCTTTCTGTTTATTGAAATGCCTTTATGACATACATTTGGAGCTTTAGTTCAAAAATGATTCAGAAGGGAGGAAATTAGACTTGAAAACACATAATAGGAAGATATAGATCATAATTTTGGGGAGAGGGAAAAAATACTGTATTTGGCAGGAGGTTAATAGCTTTCAGAGAACTTTTGGACTGATGCTACACTATTACACTAAGTGTATTTTTAAAGGAAAGCTGAAATCTTCCGAATGTCATTAAGTATCCAAGGTCCAATTTTTTAATTATGATAATTGCTGCTGGGTTTTATGGCTTGTTAGGTAGAAGTCAATTGTTACAAAAACTGATATATGCAACTCTGTACATGTTTATTCCTTTCTCTGTTTCTGTCTCTGAGAACTTGGTGATACTGTACATATTCCAGCTTTGTGTCTGTGGGTGGCCCAAGTAGATACATAATGCTGTTGAACTTCACACCCTAAACTGTTTCTTGGCCTTGTGTGGTCAATAGCTGAGGAGAGAATAATTTCATTTTAATAACCTGATGTCAAATTTGATATCATACTCCAGTTTTTGCAAGACTGTATTTTGTTGCCTTTCATATGCACAGACTTCTCAGGCTTGTACCTGAGTACCTGATTGGTACTCTACTTTCTTACTGGCTGTTATGCCTCTTTTGAATTATAAAGCACGTGGCGCATATTTTCTCTCTTGATTAAAGCATAATCTAGTCAGATGTATAATGAGTCATGTGATAACCTTAAATGCACAATTGTTGGTGGGCAATTTGAATTAATAATGAAAAAAAGGAAGGTTCTGTATTAAAGTACTCAATGATACATGTGCACATTCTGACTTCTTCTAGATCACAATCTGGCAAAACACCTTTTTTTCCTTCCTCATCCTTCTTGATGGATAAGATTTTGGGAAGAAAAAGTTCCTGGAAGTGACTTAGATGAGGAAAGTAGGAGATGCTGTTTACCGAGTGAATTACAAGAAGAAAGGAAAGAAGGGAGATAAACTGAGTGTGGTATATAACCAGCTTATGGTCACTGCATTTATCCATCAGGCAGGGCATGGTCTAGCATGACATGCAGACTCAGAATTGAGAGACCAAGATGTGCAATTCATATCCATATATTACACGGCTCATGAATGCAGAAATATAAATGTATCTATACAAGCATAGACATAATATACATACATGCTTATATTTAGAAAGAAATACTGTGAATATCTAGTCTGGCCTCTAATTTATAATAGCCTACACGATGTTGACAACTCCAGTTGTTTAAACTGCTAAATACAGTATTTTCCTGAAACCTGAGAGAATACTTCAGAAGAGCTACTACTGCAGCATGGAGTCCTCCAAGAGACAGCACCAGGGCTGGTCCTTTCTGAGGGGACAATGCAAAGGAAGCAGGCAAAGTAAATACAGGCCAAGTTCATCACTAGCTCAGGGACAGAAGCACCGTGGATTTCTCAGGGCTAGTGGAGTCTCTGTAGGCAGTAGCAGCAGTACCAAACCTCTGTCCAGCCTCTGTTCTCTATCTTGGTTTGTTTGTTTGTTTTCAATAAGGACAAAGACTGGAACAACCTCTCCTGCTTTCCCACCTCACTCTAGCTCACGCTTTCCTGAGTTTAGTTCACACAAATGTGCTGCAGTAGATGATTTACTGCATAATCTTTGTCCATTTTGACCTTTTAGACAAGTGAATTCCTCATGTTTTCTTTGGGGAGGAGTGTCATTGACATCTTGTATAACTATTCTCTAGGTTAATCAGGAGAGAACAGGATATTTCAATACGAAGTCTCCTTTTGGGGCTGAGCTCCACCACTACAGAAATGCAAAAGCTGTTAGACATTGAGGGGAGAAAGAAATGGCAGGAGACAGGGAGCCTGGGATATCTTCATGTCTTTGCAGAAAATATCATGGGCTGATGTGACAGCCTGCACTCTCTGCAAGGCAATGCTGACAGCTAAACCAGAAGATAGGACTTTTTGGGGTTTAAGATGAAAATATTTTTTTTTTCCTCTCTTGTCATATCTCATAATTGCTCTGAATACCTAACAGCTGCAGGAGTGAAAAGAATTAGACTCCACAGAATCAGTTCTTTCTAGATGAGCTACTCTTGCAGCAGAGAAAAGATAGTGGTAAGAACAGGTTTTGACACTTGTTTTTGCCCCATCTTCCATGCTGATGGCAGCACTTTAGTGTGGTAGGTAAACTGCAGTAAATTGATGCACTATGCACAGATGCTGCTGACAGCAGGAGAAAGCCTCACTGGGCTTAATGAACCAAAAGTGTGTGAGGCCTCAGAGAGGGTAAGGAGAAGCCACTTTACTCCCATGGATTATGCTGGGATTTCCACTAGGTTGTTCCACTTGTTGGTTATAAGGCAAAAATATAATACAGGAATTTCAGTTTTCTGCATTAATTTCTTACTCGACTTCTTCCTTGACCCATTTCACAACACTTTCTGTCTCATAATATCTAATATATAGTTTAAAATTTCCAAGAATCACTTAATACATTTGTATGAAAGAGTTTTACTGGGAATATCTGGATGCTTTTTTTTTCCCAAGCAATTGGCTCAAATTGTGTGTTAACTTATTCCTCTTCTATTCTGTTTCTGATCTTGGAGGATGTACAGATGGAAGACAGTGCACTTCGATACCTACACTTTAACTGCATTTTTAGCAGGCAACATATTTCTTCCACAATCAGCAAATAAATGTTGATATGACATTGAATTTGGATAAATTAATACATTTATCTCCATAAAACTTCTTGCTTAATTAATTCCTTGTCACTTGTATGTGTTGAGCCCATTGAATCAGGCCCTAAAGCAGATGTGAGACTACATGGTTTTGATTTATTTCCATTGATTCATCTGACTTTACCAGCAGAAGGGTAGGTGTCCATCAAAGTATCTTGCTGCCTAATTTAAGCTTCTTTGGTAGTTAATAGAGAGATCGAGAACCACTCTCAATGAACAAGCAATTCTACATTTCCTTGGGTGAGGTGAGCTCCTCTGCCTCTCCACTAACTATATAAGGAATCACAATAAGTAATTTTGACCAAGTGTGTAACTTTCAAGCAACTAGGTTTAGGTGGGAGAGATGCAGCCTGAGATCCTGGGTTTTTTTCTCTCTGGTTGTGATTTAATTAGAGGCTGGCATGTTGAGGTTTCAGAGTGTGTGTGTTGTGTGTCAGAGGCTTTGGAAAGAATTCCATGGTGACAAAACCTAGTTCAAGCTATTTAACAGGAACCTGTTAAAATTAATGCAGCAAAAACTTTTTTCTTATTCTGTGGTCTCAAATTCAGGAAATATCTTGTATTTTGTGCTAATCACCTTGCTTTGCCTATTTCTCTTCCAGATCTATTTTGTAATACTGTTTACTGTATGTGCCAACATTTTAAATTATTTGCATGGTGTTTGTGGTGTGTGCCGTGGATAAATGACCTTTAAATGTTGCTGTGCTCTCTAAATGTATTTGGCATTTCTGTTGAATACACATTTCCTGGTGTATTTGCTCTAAGTGTATTCAATGTATGGTTCTGTTCCATGCATATTGTGTTTTGAGGAAGATACTCAACAACAAATTCTCATATAAATATGCAGAAAATATGTTACATATCCTCAACAGGCATGTGCTTCCTTAGGAACTGGACCATGTTCAGCTCTCAGGGTTGCTTCCTAACTCTGCTTTCCTGTTTAAATTATTGTTTTGCTTGCTTCCTCACTCTTCACTTCAGAAAAATCCCTGACTTATTCTTGATGCCACGACAGGTACTCTGAGAACTGCTGATTCCAGCAGGTAAAGAATATCCCCATGTCCAACCTAAATCTACTCTTTTCTAGCTCAAAACTATCACCCCTTGTCCTGTCATTACATGCCCTTGTGAACAGGTCTTCCCCAGCCTTCTTACAGGCTCCTTTCAGGTATTGGAAAATCGCTATTAGGTCTTTCTGTAATCTCTTCTTCAGGCTGAACAACCCAACTCCAACTCCCTCAGCCTGCCTTCATAAGAGAGGTGCTCCAGCCCTCTGATCTTTTTGTTGCCCTCTTCTGGACACGCTCCAACAGGTCCATGTCCTCCTGTTGGGGGCTCCAGAGCTGGATGCAGTACTCCAGGTGACGTCTCACCAGGGCAGAGTAAAGAGGCAGAATTACCTCTTGCGATCTGCTGGCCACGCTTTTGATGCAGCCCAGGAATCCATTTGCCTTCTGGTCTGCATTTGCATGTTGGTGGCTCATGTATCATCTTTTGATCCACTGGTACCCCCAGGTTTTTTCCACAGGGCTGCTCTCTAGAACTTCTTCCATCTCATCCTTCTTGTCTGTTGTTACTAGCTCACCACTGTTGTTCATCAGGCAGGGTATGCTTTCCTTAACCTTCTTTTTCTGGAAGCTCTTCTTTTTTTTTCTTTACATACCTTGCCAAGTTCAGCTACTGCACCTTGGCCTTCCTAACCTTGTCCCTGCACAACCAGGCAATGTCCCTATACTCTTCTAATGATACCCATCTCCACTTCCACATCTGCGTTCCCCTCAACCTATACCCCTTTTACACCAGTGTCTATTGCTGCCAGGTTTTCCTGCTGTGTAGAAACATCTCTCCTTCCTAAGCACTGGAAGACTAGAAAGAGTTCTTTTAGCATCTTTTATGTGCCTTTTAAGATTTGTCCCTTTTGTAAGATTTCAAGTGGAATCTCAGTTCATCTGAACTAGAAGATTCTGTAAAGGAATTACTAGATATGTACCTTGAGACCTGGTTCTTCGAGATAGTCCATATTTAGCCTTTGTCCTCGCTGCCAGCTGGGATTTCACTGATACAGGTAGGGAATTATCTGTTCATGCAGAGCATAAAAAAACCCCACTGTCTCTTGTCGGTATGACTCAACATTTTGAAGCATTGCTGGTAATAACCCAGAAATCAACATTGTGGGAAACCTTTCCAACTGTACCATAATTGAGGAGAGGTGACATGTTTTGATTTACCATCGTAGGTATGATTAGTCACTTTCAATCAGACAATCTACTTACTTGCTTCACGGCAATATCAACTTTTTCCTCTGGGTGAAACTAAGTCGTAAACTGTTCAGGCTGGCAGAGAAAGGCGGGGTGTGCGTGGCTCTTCAGCTCCTGCCTGGTGTGTTGCTGCCACCTTGTGACAGCAGTGGGTTGAAATACTTGGTACATAGCCAAGCGAAGCCCATCAGGACTGTGTTTAGATCATATATTGGCAACTAAAACTGCTAATGTAAATTACTCTGTAAATTGTGTACCTATTCTTTTAGAGCTTTAGAGGTGCCTTTGAGCTGGATTGATGCTAGCTGGAGTTCCTCCAGTGAAATTGGCAAATTCTGCACTGAAGTGAACTGCCTGAGTTTTTGCTTGTATGGGCTTGAGAAATAAAACATGAATGCCCTTTGATAGGATAGCAGCTGCCATAGCCGGGATGCTAAGGCCACCGAGGAGAACCATTTAAAGGAATGGCTGTCATTGCCTTAGTTTACAGGCATGAATGCCAGAGCACTCACTGTTCAAGTAACTTGAAAACGAACAGCCTTTACTAAGACCAGGGAATCCCCAGGAACCCAGCCAGGCTGATTAATAGTGATTTCTATCCCCCAGAGCTGCTTGTGTATATTTTACTCTTAAGTGAAACTGTAAAGCCTGGGACAAAAGTGGAACAATGCAATGTGGAAGGGATATAAGGAAGCTGATGAAAGTATTTATTGACACAGGATGCAAATAGACTTCTCCCCTGCCCTGAAATTATTTAAAACTTTATTCAGGGATGGATTGACTTGTTTTCAAATTACAGAGAGATATGGCGTAAGTCTTACAAAACTTTTATGATTCCTTTTACTTGAAAACATTACAGTACTTTCCTACACACAGAGAAGAAAATAATGATGAATTGTAAGATACCAGTTTGTATAATAAAAGCTGGTAGATATTGACTCAATAGTGACCCTTCTGAACATGAGCAGAGTACAGTCTGATTGGTTTTTTGGAGCTCAAATTAAATTGCCATTGTCTTACAAAAGCATGCATGAAATAGAGTGTGTGGCTGAGCTCCCAGCCTTTCATAGTCTGATGTCTCAACTCTGAAAAACTTTATTAAAATTGCTGTCTGTCTCAAGAGATACATACTTGCTCTTATGTGAAAGATATGAGGAAATTCGACATAGATTTTGAGAGTATCAACCCCTTTCATATGATAAAGCTTCTTTCCTTTTCTTCTTTCTGTGTTAGTGACTTACTCTCTGCTTACAAATAAGGCACTGAAGAAATATGGAGGATGCAAATATTACTGCAGAAAATATATCCACCCTTATGAACCTGTAGCATAAGAGACTCTTAACTATAAAACCTGTCTGTGGTGTTTTCTGTTGGAATGCGTGTCTATCAGATTGACTTTTTGACATTTAAAATTACATTTTAGCCTGGCTAAGTACAGGATGCCTTTTTATTACCTTTAAACTTACAGCTCGTTTCTCTCTTTTCTAGATAGAGGAGCGAGCAGAATTTTTGAACAAATCCGCTCAAAAGAGGTAAAACAACAAAACAGTAGGTTTGTTCAAAACAGCAGTGATTAATGGAAGGGAATAATAATTTATATCATGCTTTTTTCTACTTCCTACAGTGGTATGAAACCCACCCACACAACAGCAGTTGTCTCAAAGATTGACAGTAGACTTGAACAATATACTAGTGCAATTGAGGTAAGTTAATTCCAGGTCATGATGGCTCTAGTTACCAATGGCTTTTGGGACTTGAATTAGCCTGTGTTTTACTGTTCAAGATTTTCAGGGGGGTTTCATCACAAACTTTTTAAAATGCACCTTCAAGAACACCTATAACCAACATCTACGTATCTAAACAAACTTTTCATAGCTGGTCAATATTCAGATTTGAATCTTCCTTTCAGTGCTACAATTTACTCTGCTTTTTAATCTTGAAATAACTCTTGAAGAACTCAGTCAGCATCTGTTGAGTGACAGTTGTATCCTTTTCTAGGCTGATGAGAGCACTATTAGCAGAGAGCTGATAGTTACCTTGAGCAAAGCTGACTTAGCAGCTTATTTAGGAGAGTCAGGAACTGGGCCTGTGTTGCTGGCTGCCACTTCAGAGTGAAATTCCTTGGCAAAGAAAGACACCTTCATGAACTAGGGAGTTAAGTAGTGACAAAGGAAAAACAGAATCAAAATAAAATGCAGAATTTTAACCCAGGTGATATTTACAACTAGTGCCTAATAATGTGCCTTGAAGCCAGAAGAACAGGTGGTTTGTTGGGGGGTTTTTTGGGTGGGGTGTTTTTGGGTTTTTTAGCTGTTTTTATAAATCAGTGAGTGCAGGTAATTAGAAAGCTACTGGTTAATATTGCAGGCCAATTGAAGTGGGTTGCTGAGTGTAATGGTATAGTATAAAAAGGGGTATTATCTTGATAGCTGTGATTAAGTTCTAGAACCTCTTTATTCCCTGCTCGGTTTTTTCTTCTCCTCTTGTTCACATGTAGGGTCTAAGCATGATATTCCATTGAGGTATTAATTTGGTATGATTGGTTATCCTTTAACTTACAGTAATCAAAGATCAATTAATAAAGGTGCTTTTTTTTTTTCTGTGACTGCTGCCTGTTTAACATTTCTGTTACGCAGCTTGTCAGTGCTGGAGAGTTTTATACTGAGAGTCAGTTCCGATGCAAAAAGCACATGCATGCCAGTGCTGAAAGCTTGGGCTTGCCTCTAGCACCCATGTCAAGCTGAAGGTAGCTCAAATCCCTCCATTAGAGATGAATATCAGCATAGCTCCCATGCCATCCAAGTAGGAGCAAACAGTTTCTGTCCTCCTGCTTCACTCTGCGTGTTTTCTGGATGAAATATAATCACTGAAGAGTGACCAAGGGCTTTAATTTGGCTGTAACATTTGATGTTAAACTCCTTAAAGAGAGTGGATGGATTGGAGTTACAGCTCCATTGTAAGAAATTTGTGTAATGGTGAAGTCAGGGTTTGTTAGCCCATAAACACTGGACCAGCCCACCTGCCAGTTAATATTTTCAAATGAGCTGTGCTAAGGTCTTGAGCCTTTATGCTCCATTTAGATACTGAAAAGCATAGCTCTAAGGCAAGGGGCAGGCAGTGCAGCTCCACAGCTATACACAGCTCCCATCTGACCTGAAATTATTCCTTTGCCAAATTTGTGTTTTTTCCAAAAATTGCCAAGCTTCTGTTGCAACTAGAGAGGCAAAGCTCATACAGGTTCTCATTCTCCTCAAATCTATGTTATAGAAGACATACAATAATTTTGAAAAGAAGGAACAGGAGGAGTTTGGTCCAGTTTTTTTTAGTAACCATGCAAAAAACCACACTGCCAAAAAAACCCCAATTCTCCACTCTTTAAAAAACCCACCTCATTCCAAATATACTGTAATTGCTGAAATATACCCCCAGAATCCTGTGTTGTGAGGTTGTCTGGATCAGATGGGGCAGAGTCTGCTGAATGACAGAGCAGCCTTTCTTCCTTGCCTCTGCATAAGGATTTCTTCAGCTGTGTCCCTGAAAGAGCCATGCTTACAGGATTCAGGTGCTGAGACTTGAAAGAGGACGAACGAAAGCCTTGGAGCAGTTGTGTGCAGAGCTGTGGTTTGCCATGAACTTTAGATATGCAACAAATGCAAAAATCAAAGTGATTGCAGTTTTCATAGCTGGTCAAGGGTGCAACTGCAAATCAAAAGAAGAATCTCAGTGAAATCTCTTGAGCTGGGTGCTCCTTTCTGTCCTTGCACGATAATCACTAGAACCACTGAGAGCTGCTGTGTTCCCCAACACTGCCCCAGAGTCAAACCACTCAGGAACTCCAGTACTCAATGCCAAACACCAACTGGCCTCAATTCTTCTGCAGGGTACAAAGGCTTTAAGACCAGCTAAGCCTGCTGCCTCTGACCTTCATGTTCCAGCCGAGGGTGTCCGTAACATCAAGAGCATGTGGGAGAAAGGAAATGTTTTTTCATCACCCTCTGGGACAGGAACACCAAATAAGGTACATGTTTAATTTTGCATAGTGATTATACAGAATTATGTGATGGACCTGACCTTGCCATTCATGTTCCTATGATTAAACCTGTTTGGTCCTGTTAGCATCCCTGTTGAAGGGTCTCAAAGGATCCAGAGGTCCTCAGAAACCAACAAAATAGTGTGGCTGCAATATTGAGTATAATGGAAGAATTTAGTGACATACTGAGCTAAGTTATGAGACATTCCAGAGCCACATCAGGGATCTCAGATAAATATATTTGAGTAGTTCATGCAGAGTACAAAGAAATTATTTCTGTTGGGAAAGATTCGTTTAGGGGGAAAAGGAGGAATAAATAGACAAGATAATGATGATGTTTTATATATAATGCATAAAAGCATTTGGGAGACTTTTTTTATTTATATCCTTCAAGGGACATTTCCTTTGTATAATTTTATGTTAGTTGATGAGCATTCATCATAGCCAAAACACTGACACATGGATTGAAGTGAATTATTACAGGTAGCCATTAAATTTTAATTATTTTTTCTAATCTTTGAAAGATTTATTTTAATGAGTTAAATATTAGGCCATTTAACTCCTCTATGACATGGTTTTAAGAAATATTTTAGTTTAACAAAACAAAAACGTAGACTTAGACTATTGTCTCTCCCTCTTTTAGGCTGAATACTTTTTTTCCTTGGAGTCAGGGGTTATGACAGAAACAGCAAGTGTATGTTTAACATTTATTCCTGGGTTAGCACTAAGGTGGAATTGATTTTGTCAGCCCGTATTTATCGTTAAGGAAAAGTAGAGGGTAGTTGTGCTGTGTAGTTTATAGGGACAATATCTTTAAAAGTACACAGGATGACTCCTAGGTAGCCATAGTCTCAGTGAGGATCTCTATATTAAACTCAGGCTTGGCTTTGTTTTTAAATCTAAACTGTGAAAAGCATAGCAAAAGCTATTCTGAAAGTCTTCTGATTATATTTTTTTTTATTCTGCAGGAAACTGCTGGACTGAAGGTTGGTGTTTCCAGTCGTATCAATGAGTGGTTAACCAAGACCCCAGAGAGCAACAAATCACCTGCTCCGAAACCTTCTGTAAGTAAACCTGCAACAACCATCTCTTCAGTAGGTGGGTTCTCTCCTGGGGCAGAGGTGGTGAAGGTGCTTCCTCCACCACCTGATGGCCCACATTGGACAGTTTTAAGTCTCAGCTTAATGGGGTGCAAAGCCATCTCATACAAACTATAGCATTACCTAGAAAGGTTGGAACAGATAATCCTTGAAGTCCCTTCCAACCCGTCATTTTATGATTTAGAGGTACCTTGCTGTATGTCCTCTTCTGGAATCTCACAGAAGTCCTCTGGCTGCTGACTCCGGGGTAGTCAAGAAAGGGGGAATGAAACAGGGGAGTTCTTCCCTTAAAGCTTAGGGGTGCTTTAAAAAGGCAGTGCTCAGAGAAACTCTTCTCTGGAAAAGGAGGACATCAATTTACCACCTTTTAATTTAGAAATTACTAGCCATAGACCTTGGATTTGTGCTTTGGCACTTCCCTGTAAAAATCTTCCAGGTATATTTATAAACTCAACTGAAATACCTTAATCCTTTTAGAGCCTGAATGAAATTTCTAATGATAGCCCTTTAGCATGCCCATTACTTCAGCAAGAATCAGAGCAGAAAATGCTATCAAAGTATCAAACTGGAAGTGTGGGAAGCAGCAATGTGGATGTGGGAAGGAGTAGAAACAAGTAATTGAGGGGTAGGGAGGGATAGGGATGAGGAACTGGACCTGTAGGTGTCTGTATTGGAGAATGGCAGGGCATCAATACTCATGGTGTTAATGATTCAACTTAGGGATTTTATGTAAGATCTGTTCTCTTCCCATGTCCTGGTGTAGCATTTCTCTGCCAGTCCACTTGCCCTGTATAAAAAATGCAGCACGATGAACACTTTCTCAATTCACACTCCTCTTTGTCCCAAAGAGTAGCTTGAAATTTGTAACATTGTCCCTAACGGTAACTACATGGAAATCGTGTCCTTATGAACATGAGTAGAAAAAGAACACTAGTCATTGTGTTCATGGCCTTTAATCATAACCAGTGCAAACCAGCACAGAATCTGCCTCCAGATTTTCCTCTCTTTTCTTTTTAACATATATTATTTATTTATTTTTTTAAATTAGGTTGTATCTTTTAGATAATGTAAAACTAACATCTTCTTTTCCCCTCAGCCCACTGTTTCTACCTATCTCTTCATTTCCCTCTTTCTCAATAGATTGTTCTTTCTTCTTTCAATATCTCTGCTTGAAGGAACCTGCCCTCCTCCTGTTCTTCTTCTTTGGGGGTCTGTTTGCTAAGGTTGTCAGGTAAACCTGTTTATGATTGCCTATGAAGAATGATATACATCTGTAATGTGTAATTTTAATTTTTCTACCAGGATAAATCAAAGAGAAACCTAGAGTTTCATAGTTATTAAATCACTTTAATTACTTTACCTCACCTGTTTTGTTTTGGGTTTTTTCTGTCATGCTAAGGTTTTAAAGGATGCAAAGGAAATGCAAATGGTATGAAGGACTACAGTGTCAAATCCTGAAACCTGAAATTTGAGAATGCAGAAGACGATCTGCTTTTCTGTTGTATTAGAAGCCCTAAGCTATTTTTTTTTACAGGTTTTGGTTGTTTTTTTTAATTAAATACTTCTATTCTGATCCAAAATAACTGAGACAAGCTACTTTTGATTTCTTCCTGATAGAAATACTAATTCTGATTCTTTTTGTTTATTTATTTATTTTTCCTACAAAATTTGGAATTGTCTTTTTTAAAAAGATGATGGTGCAGAAACTTTTCACTGCCCTCCCTAGGATTAGCATAAAACGTTATGGCCAGTCTGTGCAATACTAAATAGATCCAGCAGGATTGGTTTTGGTCATAAAGTGTGTATATGTGTGGAGTGATTATGTGAAGTGTCCTTCTGAATGGCTTTACAACCAATACACAATGTAGTATTCACCACTGTTGGATGCTTCTCAACTTTTCTTACAAGCAAGTCACATTCTAACTTTTTTTCTCTACCAAATAAAATAAACCTGAACTAACATTGGTTTCTGTTCTCTCATGTTAATTTAAAAATACAGGATTTAAGACCAGGAGATGTATCTGGCAAACGTAACCTCTGGGAGAAGCAGTCGGTTGAAAAGCCATCTTCTTCTAAGGTAACACTTCAGTGCCTTGTTAAAAGGGTAAAATCTGTGTGGGAAGCCTTCTAAGGGAAGGTGCCTTGATATGGTCAGCTAGTTGGAATTAGGCCTTCACATGTCTTTTGATACTAACCTGCTTTTTTATCTATAAAAAAGAGCATACAATGAGGCACAGAAAGCCATGGGCAGCATTTGACTTTTATATTGCTATTTGGCAGAGCTCTGTTGTGCATGGGAATCTGTTCATTCCCTGGAGTTGATATTTTTTTCTGTTATAAGTAGCAATATTTTCCTGTATTTAATGTTAATAACAGGTTATTACTTCTTCATACAGGTATCAGCTATTGGGAAAAAATCAGAGACTAATGGTAAGTAATTCTAATAATACATCTGTGTATTAAATAGAAACTTTGCCACTTTTGCCTACAATCACATCTGAGTTTTAAAATTCTATGGCTGTTAATGTTGTGGGAAAAAACCCACCCTTTTTGCCTTTATCTTTCAAATACTCCATTACAATATCATCAAAACGTGAATGTTTAAGAAATAAGTCTAAGTGAGCTTTCTAGGAGGACTGAGAACTTGCAGTGCTCCAGCCATGTTTGCAAAGCCTGGTTTGAGTGACATGTGCAGCGTGTTTGCTGTAGCTGGAGGGAGTCATTGAATGTGTGGAGTCTGAAGAATGTTCTGGTCAGTTAAATAATTACAGCAAATGCAAGGCATCTGGGAAAGGCTCTTTCAAAGGCTGCAGCAGAGCAGGAAGGGATATGTCTTTCCTGAGTGAAGAGGGGAAACACAGAAAGGGAGGCTGTTTCAGCAGCACTATTTGAGCAGAAATGGAAGATTTCCATACTGCTGAGAACAAGCCATGCATCTGATTTTAAACACTGCCACCTGGCAATGGTGAAGCCTGATGAAAATGCAGCAGTGTGGATTTTTAAAAATTCCTCTGGCTGATTGTGAGTCTCATGTGCTCCTGCATCCACAGACTGGAATGGAGCTCAAAAGCACTCAACAGCAGCCCTGCTTTTGGTGGAGCTGTGCATTGGTGACTTGTAAAGGCAAAAGGAGTTCTACTACTGTCATTTTGAAACTGCTAGTTTGGGAAATGCAACCTAGATCTACAGGAAGAAATGGGCAGACTTCTCCTCCTAGCACTTTTAAAATTTTTAATCTAAAACATTGCAAATAAGGTCAATTAAAAGAAGTATGTGCCTAAGGACCAGTGGGGAAGAATGGAAATTCTCTGATCAGTTTAATAGCTTTAAGATGTCTTGCAACATCCCTTGACTCTTCACTAGAAATAAAATTACCAAATATCAAGAAACTTTTGGTTTTCCACACATTAATATGCACATCACGTTTTTCTTCACATACACACGTGAAGCCAGAACGATGGAAATGCCCTGTGAACTTTTCTTACGAGTTTCAAGTAATGCAAAACGCAATAGTCTTCCTCCTCCTCTGACCCTACGTCAAAACGAGAGGGGGTTTTCAGGCTCACTCAGCGTTAAGCGCTGCTCTGCTCCCATGGAAGGCCCCAGGGGTCACACGTTGCCTACAGGAGCAGCCCCCGCGGAGGGGTTGGGGCGCTGCCGAGCCCCTGCTCTGAGGCTGAGGGAGATGAGGGGCTTCCTCAGAGGGGTTGCGGCCCGGGCCTCTCAGGAGTGTGTGCACTGAGCCCTGCAGCACAGCCTGCCTTGCCCTGGCATTGCAGCCACCCAGGCACAGCTGGGGAGAGGGCTGGGTGCAGCAACCCCCAGGTTTCCGGGTGGGAAGCTCCTGAGCTCTCCCTGAGGTGCTTCCTGGGGCTGTCAGAGGCGAGAAGGGTGAAATCCTGGTTGTCCTCTTGGGCACCGCCTCTCAGCAGTCCTGGGGCATGAGCATAGCTGCAGCCAGATTTTGTCCTGCCTTCTTACCTGCTGTGTGTTAATCTAGAGCCATGCCTTCTCTGGTTTAGAGATCTCCTTGGGTTATTTCAAGCCGTCTTTAATCCTCCTCTTTCTCAGCAGGTTTGAGACAATTTGAGAAAGAACCATAGAAGGCCACTAAAGACGCTGGACCAATCAGTTGGGAAAAAAGAAAAAAAAAGGAAAAAAAAAAAAAGGAAAAAGTGCTAAATTGTTCTTTTTATATTTATGTTTATTTACCGAAATGTCTTTTTGCATTATTCCAGTTAAAACCATGTATATTAGCACTGTATTTAATAATCAGTCTAGACATTCATCATAATAGTACTGCCTTTGCACAAGAGCCTTTATTCCTAAAGAAACCCATGCTGTGAAATATATAGACTCTCCTACTGATAGTTATAACTAACTATGTATCTGAACAGTGATTTCACCTGGCATTGAAGAGGTCAACCCAAAATGCATGTAAAGTGAAGTTGCTTAAGAAAGGTGTGCAGTAAACCTATAAAAACAGTGGTTACTTTTGTAATACAGAAGTCTTTCTTTCTGCACTTTAGACTAAGGCATGGAAGAAATATCTTTAGTTGACAATGTAATATTTTCTGTAAGTTGCCCATGTCATGAGAAATACTGCATCAATAACTTGTTTTAATTTTTTGTTTTATACTTTTTTAAAGTATCAAATTTTCCATTCTAGTTTAAGTTAATACCTAAATTTGGATGATTATGTTAGCTGACAGCGGTACTGATATTTCTTTTTGTTGTTAGTAATTAGTAATTGAACGCAATTTAGACTATATACACACATAGCTTTACAAAGTTTAGCCTAAAGGCACTACTAATGTTAGAACGCTTTAATAAATGCTAGAGTATTATATTTAGTAATAAATATACATAATTAGCCAGTATCACAGCTTAAAAAATAAAGACAAAATCACACATTTTTCTATAGTAAGATTTCATAATTGCCATTAGAGGTATGGTGAGATAAGTATTAAAAATTTTTAAATGTCAGTTGCCCAGTAATGGGCAATTAAAAGAAAGTATAGTTTTTAAAAGAGGAAAAAGTAAGGGTATAGAAGGTCAAAAATAGGTCACTTGTATAAAACATTGTAGTTTAATTTATATAAAACTACCATAATTAAAAAGAAAAAAGCCTAAACACAGTTGGAACTTGTTTCAAATGACTGCACACTAAATCTTGCCATCCATCAGTGCCGTACACTAAGTCCACCTAAAATGAAGTAAACCTCTATCTTTATAGTGCTTCTTTTTAACTCTCTCTCCTAAATATCTTATTTACAGATGTTTTCATTTGTATATAGTAAACACACGGCTATAAGACGTCAGCTTGGTTTGCATTTACATGCCACACAGTTTAGCATTTACATCCTACAGTGTATGGGTGGCATAAACTGAGCAACCGAAGTAGCCCCTGAGCACATTGTTAATGGCTTTGTTGTGCATCAGAAATACCAGGATCTCCCTTTTCATCACTTCCATCTCTTACAGCATCTGATTTCTTCCTAAAGAAGAATAACATATTTCAACCCAAAGATGAGCTCCCCTGCTTGGCTGAAACATCTTGTTTACATACAGAGATGCACCTAGTTATCTGTAGGGGGTGAAACTGTGCCTGACATTGTCTGTGAGTTGTCATGTTTTTTGTTTGGGGGTTTGTAAACACTCTTTTGAGTCTTTCAAATACATTCGATAGCTGCAATAAAAATGATTTGTTCAAACAATGTACTCTGAAACTGCATCCACAATAAATGGAATATTTCCATCAGCAGCCCACTGTTTGTTAATGAGTAGGAATGAGCCACTTGGTGTAGCTGGGATAGTATTTGTGCTAAGGGCATTTAAAATAACATGTTATTGCAAAGAACCTCAAAAGATGTCTCGTGATGTTCTACCCTACCCCAGACAGCCATGTCATAAAATCAGCAGCTTTTACCTACATATTCTTGAGGAAAATAAACATAATCTTAATTGTCATGCCTACTAGTACAAGACAGGAGCTGTGAATCATATTTCTTCTGTCTACCTCAGAGAGATGTGCTTCTGGGCTTGGGTGATCATGGAGACCAAGGCTGGGGAGCTGCTGACTTTCCTGTTGTCCTCCTACCCTCTTCATTTTTTCTCTAAAGACAGCATAGCACTTAACACACTGCTCTAACCAGGTCACTGTCGTCTGAAAGAGGCCTCCAGAGGCTGCTGCCAGCTCCACAGGAAGCACCGGGAAGGCTGCAGCAAGCACAGCTTTCACAGCTACTGGGGAAGAAATAATCATGTATTGCCTAATTTAACCTGAAAGGAGCTTGTATGCTTGCAAGCACGTCTGTTCTCCTGCCTTGTACTGACCAACTACATTGCTACGTTTCTCTGCAATCTGTGCTGAAGTGCTGCTTTTGCTTGTTGATGTAGGTAAGTTTCTTTTGCTTCTAGTTACTGCCTTTTCTGAGAGCAAGGAAGCATGCTGACCACAATCAGGTTTACTTCTAGGAAATACTATGCAGTGGTGCAGCTGGCACCACCTCCTGGCAGAATTCACCAAAGACGAATCCCAGTGTTTGAGGCAGCAGAGCTGCAAGGTTTTTTTGTGTTTTGATATTATTATGAGGTGATGGTTTTTCAGATGACACCAGATTGTCACCTTATCTTCTGATCATGTTTTCCTGAAGCTCACTATGTTCTAGCTAGAGCATAATCCTATTTGATATGTAGGCCACTAGTAGTCTCTGCATTGTCCTTGTTCAGCAATTATAAAAGCTCTTTTCTATCTGCATTAACATTTTAAAAAACAGGCTTCAGCCATTTTTTATAACTAGCCCTATGAAACAATTTAAGCGCAACACTGATAAAGTTTTGCTCTTATTCAAACTTTATTCATATAAAATATTAAAGCATTAGGGATTCATATGATAAAAATCACAGCTATGTAAAAAAGCAAAGTAATTAAAGACAGCATTCCTTGAGAGCAACTCATGAGCCAGTAGCACTGACTGCACTGGAAAGAACATACAAAAAAAACTTTGTAAGTAACCAAAGTTTTTTGTTGAACATGTCTCTAATTAAGGAAGACAAGGAAAAAAGGAAATGAAAAGACATTGTCTTTTGACTACTAATCAAAACCAGATTTCTTTTTACCATCATAACAAAAGACCCATCCCTACTGATGCATTTTTATACCAGCTAGTGGTCTGCTGAAAAAGGAGGCCAAGGAATTGCTGCTAATGATTGTCAAGTGCAGAAGAAGTCATCAGTACTAAGCTGCATACATCCTCTACTCTGGAAGGAATTAAACAGAGGTCTCTTGGAAACCACTGGCATTAATACTCCGCTTTGAATGGATAGTCCTTGTGATTGACAGCTCTGAAAAGAGAAATAACTGGTTATTGAAGTATTGTAGAAAGTATCTTCAGCAGCATACTTTACTGCAGTCTCCCTTCCCCATTGCCAACATACTCGTTTTGCTGAAGTTATTAATTTGAAGACAGGCTTGTGAACAAGCACATACTACACCAAGATGCTGAAGAGAGTGCCCTGAATGAATGTCCTTCCTGACATCAGTTCCAGGACATGTCTCGTTACCCAGGGTCTAGGGTTTATGATACGAGCTCTCCCTGGTTTTCGTTATGAATGTTTTCAAGATACAGAGGATGAAAATACAGCTAGAGATAGACCTAGTGGATAATAAGGATAACAAGCAACATACTGGAGCACTGGAACTGCCCTCCAGTTCCTGTTGAAGCTGAGGATGACATCCATCTCCTTTTTAGACAGTTCAAAGTCAAATACCTATCAGAGAAGAAGGAAAAAAAAAAAAAAAGAAAGAAAAAAAGAGTCATCTAAGATTTCTTGCTGGTGGCTCTTACAGGAGACACCAGTCCAAAATGTAGCAGCACAAATTGAACATAACACAAAGATATTATCTAAGATGCCTTACAAGCAAACATCCAACTGAACCTCTCTGCTAAGGGAAACCACAGCCTCAAAGTGACACATAAACCATAATGGATCTGGTGTTTACAATTTGTTCCTTTACACCCTGAAGAATGGCTCACTAAATATCACTAAGCTTCCTGGTGTAACATGTTTCTCTCCTGGCAAGAACAAAATGCTTTTCCCCAAAGAACAACTGCAGATGGTTAGGTAGTGCTGAGCCCAAATCTTTACATTTCTGCACTCCCCTCCCAATGTGTCTTAGGTGTTGCTTGAAATATGAAGGAGACATGGGTGTGGGTGACTATCCTGTGTAAAAAGGTGTCAGTTGTCCCAGTGGAAACTTTACCTTGATGTTCTCCTCAACCCGCTGTGGTTTGTCAGACTTGGGAATGACAATCACATCTCTTTGAATGAGAAACCGGATCAGAACCTAGGAAAGGGTGAGGATAAACATGAACACGGGGGCCAAGAAATCCATTCAAATGCATTTTGTGTTGTGTTTTGGTTTGGTTTTTTTCATTCACAAACTAATTTCTCTTTCTACAATCATAATCACTCTTGGGAAGATTTGGTTCAGATTCAGTTCAGTTTGCATACACAAGTTTGATATGCCAGCATTTGCTTGCAATCTATGGGCAAACTGTAATTGCACCTGGCCTATGTTGTTTCTACATCCTGGCTTCTCCAGGATTTGTTTTGTTTTCATTGTGGTAGGTGGTGGGGAGAAAAATGATGCTGCTTCTGGCTTGTGTTTTATGGGTATTCAGACCAAATGGCATGATACTGCAGATTATTTTGAGCTCACAGGTAAGTACCTCACCTTTGCTAAGCTTTTCCTTAGAAGGAAAACCACAGATTTTAAGTTTCTAGCCCTCAAAAGAGAACTGTTGCATGTAATTTTTGGTCCTGCTGTGTCTGTCTTAGAGTATGACTCTGGTTGATTGCCTGTGACCGTGTGGATTTGTTTGAAGTGCACTTTCTGCACACTGTGCAAGAACTCATTTGTGTGACTAGCAACTAATACAGAAAAATGTTCATCTTGAATAATTCTTTGTAAACAGGGACCAAACTGAGCAATGACACAGATCTGCAAACTACAGGGCTTCTATGAAGAATAGCTTGGCTAACTTAGCTGGAGAAAGGAATAACAAGTTGGATCAATTTGTAAGTAAATCTCAGAGGAAAGAGGTCCTCGGGGAGCAAGCAGTTTTCTCTGGAAGCAGAAGAAATCTCCCTAGGAAGGACACCTGAGATAAGCACATACTACTGCTGATCAGCCGCCACAAAACTCAGTGCTCAAGATCTCTTACAAAAGACCTGATAATTTGTATAAATACTGGTAAGGACAGTCAAGTGTAGTTCAACCCCATGATACTGTCTCTTTAGAGAGTGCAGCATCTACTAAGACTGGCCACCAGCTTGTAAAAATGTCTCAGGAGAAGGAATAGTTTGCCCTGACAACCCCACTTACCTGAGCAGGGCTTTTATGATGTCTAGCTGCGATCTCTTTTATCTTGGGATCGTCCATCAGCGTAGGGTCCCCTGGCTTGGCCCTATTGAAAACAAAAGCCAAGATACTGATGGTAGAAAGGGATTACCTTCCATGCAGGAAGCCTGACATTTTCTATGAAATAATCTGCAACAAAGCAACAGCACTTTTCTAATTATACATGCATTATTAACATAATTTGCCTCAAAGATCCAGGTTGCAAATTCATTGTTTTGTACAGAGAAAGGCTGCAAAGCAATCTTACCATGGGCGGTTAGGAGAGCCAAGGGGGCTATATGCAGTCACAGCAATCCCTTTGGATTTACAGTACTTGATCAACTTTTCCTGGGTGAGGTATGGATGACATTCAACCTGCAAGCACAGAAACATAGTGGGTGACACAGAGACTGACTGCACTGAGCTCCAGAATGTAACTAACAACTTCTCTTGGGTCACAGCAAATGTGAAAAAAAGACTCCCAATATAATTACTATGATCTGGATAATGACTATGATCTGTCTTAAAAAAAAATATATATATATATTAATGTCACAGCAATATCTAGAGGCCTGGCACAGAGAAGAAGGTTTACTCATGCTTCATATTACATAAAGATAGTGAGAAATAGATAAGAGTGAAAGTGCTATCTGTATTGAGAATCTGAGATATGAGCCTTCCTGGATTCTGAAGAGAAGAACTGAATCTTCAGAGGGGCAGCTCAAAATCCTTGACATTTATTTTCTGCTCTTAGTTACCCAACCTTTTCTCAGGGAGTGTCCCTGATCTTGAAGAAGCCTTGGGAGATGAGCTTCCTTAGGTCAGCTCAGCTCGTGTTGCAACCAGCCATTCAGACAAGGTGTTCTTTACCTGGAAACAAGGAGCCTCCATGGGGATGCAGCTCAACTTTCCACAAGCCATGGTGTGACCACATCTGCATCTGCACTGCGTAACGTGGCACCATGCACATATTCAGCCATTTCTAAACACTTAGCTTTGCGACATGAAATTCATGTACAGTAGTTTATTTAGACCTGATCTAGACTAGGCAACTACTGTAACTACAGCATGTGGCACAGACACACCTATGGAGAAGCAAACTAGAGTCAAAGTCTAAAGTTATTTAAAGTGTTCAAGTTGGTGTGGCTTTTAACATGGGGATAGTTGTGTTCATCTAAACTGGAACTTTGTAACCTTCAATAAAATCACTCCAAGTCCAGTGTCCCCTTGGGCTAAGCCTGGCCAGTGCACACTCTAGCCCTAAGCCTGGCAGAGCAGCACAGGCAACACCATGCCTGCAAGGGACCCACTTTGAGGATTTCCCTGGGTGTTTCCAAGCCAGCAGAGATGGGAATTGACAACCCTCAGCTGAGTGAAAAAAAGTTGCATACGGAAGGAAGTCAGAAGGTCCTGATGCCCCTGCTGGCCTGTGATTTCATTCATGAGGCACAAGGTAAGAATTTTTTAGGTAATTGTATACTTCAAACCTCCTTTTTATAATGAAGTTTAGTGAAATGGTTTATTTAATGTTGAAAGATAAATAAGTCCAGTGAGTGAGTTAGAACATTCCTGTGCATTCCTATGCCTGTACAGTAGCTCTCAGTGGGAATTCTGGCAGTTATCCCAGGACTGGTAGAAATGGATCTGTGGCAACTTGGGCTGTGACACTGGGAGTGTTAAAGAGGGCATGTAGAAAAAGTCACAAGGTCCTATGCAAGACAGTGGATATTTTCACCTTTTTTTCACTGTCTAAAAATGAAATAATCTGTTTCATATTACTGTGATATGAATAATCCATATTGTTCTGTATGGTATTGCTGTCAAATCTCCACTGTGTTATATACATACAAGTTTACAAAGAAGTTTTCTGTTGAGATCCCTGTAGGCTAAAACCCATCCATACTGACACCATAACAAAGCCTTGCATATTGCAGGCAATGCTGACTTGAAGGGACCTTCAGACAACCAGAAATATTCTAAGGTTAGTCAACATCAATGGAAATAAGAATCTTACCTGGTTCATTACTGGCTTGTATTTTAGTCCTGGCTTGTTCAAGATTCTTTCAATCTGCTCATGGTTAAAGTTAGATACACCAATAGCTTTTACCAGACCACAGTCCACCAGCTCTTCCATGGCCTAATTAGAGAGGACAACCAACATGTATTTATGAGGTGGTATTACTGTCAGCTACACTATTCAAATTTGCCTAAAGCTAGTGACAAACGAACAAACAACCCACCCTAGATTAAATAATAGTATCTTAAATTTTAGAAAAAACCCTAACCTTTGCACCTGGATGCTTTATGTACAATAACCCTTCTGTAATAGGAAGCAAAATAATTTGCCTTGGCTTCTTTGTGGGTCATTATATTAGAGTGAAAAAAGCAATGCAGACTCACCCCCTTCCTCCCCCTATGCCAGTACACTACCTAGGAGTCGGCAGAACACAACATGTAGGATGTTAGCTTAGATTCAGTTACCTCAAAATACTTTCTTGCAACCGTAATCTGTTTTTATAGAGAAATCTGTTGATTCCCAGAGTTCCAACATCACAGAGTTGCAGATAGCAGAGGAGCAGACCCTGAATCCTCTCAGTCCACAAGAAAAGGAGGATTGAAGGACAGCCTGAGATGCTGATGCCCAACACTAAAAAGCATGAGAATTCCCTATCTGCATGAAACACCCAGAAAACTAACAGCCACACCCAGATTAATTTACATTCCAGTTCTACCATTGTGCGTATTCAAATATTGCTTTAGTGACAGCACCTATAGTGCTAATAGTTTTCCCTCTCTTTAGTCTTATGAAAGACATCCTCCTCTTGTTCCTCAAAACAAGGGGTAGCATCAGCTGTTCTCATCTTCATCATAAACTGCAGTTTTGTGTGACTATCCTCCAAACCCAAACTTATTCCTTAATTTCATGGTATGTACAGATCTCTGCTGCATCTTTAGTGCTGACATCTGCTTTAAAAAGCAAACATTAACTTACCTCCCATGTGTCCAGAAAATTTGTGTCACTGGGGATACTCATACCCTTGTCATCCAGAGGATGCAGCTCTTCACCAGCCTGTTTTTTCAAGGCAGATAATATATAGATTTTTTTAAAGAGTTTAATTTCTAAGTGTTTTCTAGCACTTCAGACTCAAATTATAGGCAGCTAGTTAGCAGGTTATTTAAACATAACTAAACATTATGCATGTTCATCACTACCCTCTTTTGGATGAAGGCCATATTTCTACAAATCAATTCCAGCATACAGGGAGTGGTGATTAGTAGCAATTATGTGAGTAACTCAGGGAGATGGAGCATGAAGAGAACAGACACCACCCTACATTTTTTTTTCCTAGAGTTTTATTTTATTTTACACAAGCGTAGACTGGGAAAAAAAAAGAAGCATGTTCATTCTGTACTGTGCTTCATTTTTCATTGCTGGTTACTCCAGATCAAGCCAACATCTCCAAAACCTGAGATGTTTACACTGTTCCAGCCCAGCAGAAGGCCACAATCCCAAACAGTGCCATCATCTCTTGGTCCTAGTTTCCCTGAAGAACTAGGGAGTTCGTTAGCAGTGGTCATACCTATGACAGTCTTGCTTCAACAAGAAAGCCAAACCCATGTGCTAAAACATGCCACTACCTAGTTAGTGACTGAATGCTTGCTACCACTGGGTTCTGGGAAGTGTCAAATGAACCAGAGCACATCCCAGCTGCCTAGTGAAGATAGTCACAGCACCGATGAGAGAATACACCATCTTTTTAGCTAGGTAAGAAGAGTAATGTGGAGCAGGATTACCTTGAATCCCATAGGGAAGTGCATCAGGTAGAGGTCAAGGTAGTCCAGTTGCAGTGCATCGAGGCTCTTCTTGCACGCTACCTTAACCAGGGACTTCTCATGAAATGTGCTCCACAACTGCGGGAAGAAACCAAGCCCAATTGTTACTCTACAGCTTCCACAGTCCAGACTAGGGGACTGAAGCTTCTCCCTTGGTTGTCTGGGAGGAAAAGTCCCTCCCCTCTACCCAGTGCACACTGAATAGATACCAAGCCAATGGATGCCAGTATTTTAATAGCAAGGTAGGACAAACATGCCACAAGTAAGGGAGTCAGTAGAGAAGATGGACAATCAGTACTCCTACTCATTAATAGAGATTCTCAGAACTAAACATATGACTCTGCCAGGTGTATCTAACAGAGCAAAGCTGCTAGTGTTAGAATTTTTTTTTCAGTGTAAATTTTTAGTCTTGAGCAGCTCATAGCTACTCTTCTATCCCTTTTTAATGGCCACAGGGGGAACTTTTATCAGCTTTACTTCGCTTTTGAAATGAAAATTCAAATAATTTAAATAGAAGAACCTGCAAGTACTATTCAAGTAAAAAACCTGTCCTTTAAAAAAAAACGAGGATTATGGGGTAAAAGTTAGTTATGCTGCATGTTTTATGGTTTTGTTGGTGAAAACCTGAACTCAGAAGTTTTTTAGTTAAAGTGTTCACTTTCTGGTAAAGAGTATTGCTGAGACAAGTAGATTTGATGAATACACAGAAAATACTTCAGACTGAAGTCTCATACTTTGATTTCTATTCCCTTTCAGCCTTACATTTTGTACATGGCAGCATTTTCGAATGTCTTGCAAACTAGTAAGTAGCACAGCCCCTCTGTATTCAGACATATCTTTTTTTTTTCCTGATCTTTTTAGGATGGGAGCAAATGAGCCTTCAGCATAATTAAGTGACTTAACAGATGTAAGGAAATTATTAGATCAGCAACAACCATGCTATCTTTTCAAAGCTGTCAATGGTTCCTTAAGTAAAGCTCAGCCCAAACTGCAAATAAAGGATGGAACTCATAGCACGCAAGACACCTAAGAAATTAATACTGTTAGAAAGGGAATAAGCCCGTAGGTTCCTTTACAGATGGAGCAAGGATTTCACTTTGAGAAAAGCCCCCTCCCTGGAGGTCTTCAAGGCCAGGCTGGATGGAGCCTTGAGCAACCTGATCTACCGGGAGTTGTCCCTGTCCACGCAAGGGGGTTTGGAACTAGATCATCTTTAAGGTCCCTTCCAGCTCTAGCCTTTCTATGATTCTAAACGCCCCAACCATCCTGCATCCTTGTACCTTTGTGACAATGAAGAGGTCTTCCCGTTTCACGGCCCCCTCCTTGATCTTCTGCTTGACTGCATTCCCGATCTCATTCTCATTCTGGTAGAAATAGGCACAGTCGAAGTGACGGTAGCCGGCATCAACCGCGTACTTCACCACTTCCTCTACCTTTCCTGGAGGAGCCTGGAAGCAAACACAACCAAACCATGAGCTCTTCCAAGCCTTCCACCAGCGCTCCCTGCTGCTGCGGTAGCTCCACAAAGTCTCCCTTTTCCACTGCTGCTGGAGTTTCCTGTCACCTGCGTTTAACCAGTTCCGACCTCCTGAACCAACAGCATTTTTGTGGGGAAAGGGAACAGAATAGAAAGGAGAGACATTAAGAACCTGCCGTTTCCAGCAGCACAGTGCCCGGCATCACTTCCCTTACTTGCTCCCAGTGTTACCCAGGCGGTCCGGCCGTTTCACCCCCCACGGCGGCAGCTGTGGCGGTGCCGGGACGGGCCGCCTTCGCAACCGATTCGTTGTCTCATTTCTTCATTTCCCTTGTTGCTTCCCCTCCCCTTTACTTTGCCTCCCTCCACCTTCTTCACCCCCTACGTTATTCTTTGTATTTCCCCCGTTATCCCCCTCCGGCTGCT
>NW_009954185.1:929255-933983 GCF_000747805.2 Chaetura pelagica
CGGCTCTTTAAGGCGCGGGGCCGCCCCGCCTCGGTCCCCGCCCGTCAGCCCCGTTCCCCCCCCGCCACCCCTTCTCCGCTCCCCTCCCGCCTCAGCCCGGCTTGCGGTAGATACGAGACACAAGATGCCCGTGATTTTGAGATTTTGGCTCGCTACAGAAGCCCGACGGTAAGGGGGTTTTGGTTTTGCACTGAACAAACCCGAAGCAAATGCCTTGGTGATGAACTTGGCGCTTTACACGTGTTTTTCTGTAGCGGAGAGAGCCTGGCTGGTGCCAGGAGAATCGCTGCGTGGGGCAGTGGGGTCCAGGCTTTTTGTTGGAGTCGGTTTTCTCAGTTACTCCTAAGCCATGATAAACGGACTGAAATTTCTGTCTTTCATCCTACAGAATATTAAGCTCACCCACTGTTGGCAGAGGAATTATTTAAAAGGGAACATGGTCTTGCTTTCACATAGATTCTGTCTCCTGTCTGTGCAGAGGGGTGGGCTCCCCTCGTGCTCCCCTCTTGCAGCAGTCCATGTGAAGGCAAAGGTTGCCTGTGCTCAATTGAAATGTCAGCCAGCATCAGTAGGGTGTCAAAGTTTGCAAAACAGATTTTTTGCCCAGCCAAATACTGAGCTCATTGACTTCTAAAGGTCCCCTGTCCATCTACTCTCTGTCACTAACCCAACTATAGCAATAGACAACTTTCCTCAAAAAAGTGGGGCTGGGGAGGGAAGCCATAGATATCCCCACTCTTTGCTAAAAATGTTCCCAAGAGCATCAAATACAGTTTGCAATGAAGGGAGGAAATTAAAATTGCTGAATAATGTGACTGTTAAACAAACAAAGGAAGGAGAAGAAACAAGGAATTAAAAACTGCCTTGATCTCAGGCATTCAAAACAGAAGATGGATGTGCTTGCAACAAACATAGAATCATGGAATTGTAGAACTATCCAGGTTGGAAAAGACCCTTGGGATCACCAAGTCCAACCATCATCCCTACTTTACCAAGTTCTCCACTAAACCATATCGACCAACACCACATCCAAATGACCCTTAAACACATCCAGGGATGGTGACTCAACCACCTCCCTGGGCAGCCTATTCCAGTGTCTAAGCCACTCTTTCTGTGAAAAAAAAAAATTCCTAATGCCCAGTCTACACTCATCCTGTTGCCACTTGAAGCCGTGTTTCCATTGAGAGGGGCTAAGTAGGTGAAGCTGCCATCACCTTTTGTGGCTGTGAACTTTTCACCCCATCAGACACCCACAGCCAGTAGGCCAAAGTTTTAATTTGCTGCTTTCCTTAACTAATGCACTTCATATCTATTTGTGCACTTTCTTCTTCAGATAAGTTTGTGCCCACAAATATGGATACTGTTAAGATACAACTAGACGAGTCATTCTCGCTCTACATCCTGCTTGTGTGACATTTGGACCACTTGTGTCCCAGCCAAGAGTGGCCTCCTTGGTACTACTACAATGAGCATGGGAAGGAGCACCCATGGACCCTTCTCCCTATGTGGGAGGTGCTGAACCCTTCAACATGTTTGTTAGGGTCTTCCTGGGAGCAGCTCCAGGGTGCAACCAGGGAGGTGCCTGGGAGCTTCTGGAAGATATCTAGAGAGGAAGGAGTGCAGTGATACCACCTCTGGAGAAAAGCAAGGTATGATCAGCAGCTGGCCAAGCCTTAATGGTTTTGGAGTGAACTTTCTAGGGGCCAGGGAGGAGCAGGGAGAGATTTTGGCAACTCAGCCATGCATGGGCTGGTGGGGGAGATTGTCTGAAAGGACGCAGTCGTGTGTTTGCTGTTTAGGCATCTCTGCTCTGTTTTATCTGATTGCTTTATCAGCACGAACAAAGATAACTAACATAAATCATAGCCATGTAAAACATGATATATGGGAGTTCAAAAGCATTCTTCCTTTTTTTTTTTTTCTTTGCTGGGTGCAGAACGAGTGATGACTGATGCCCATTCACCTCAATGTTTTAGCTGAGTCATCGTGGTTTTACTCGTTGGAAAGCCTGGTAGCTGTTTCATGATTCAGCGTGCAGATGCAGGAAGTGACTTGTCCGTAACTTTTTTAAGCATGGTAATTATTCTCAAGGCATTACTATCACCTCACTGGATGTTTACTAGTGCCTGATTTCACGTTCTTATTTGGCTTGTTTTTTTTTCAGATTAAATACTTGGTTAGAAAGGCCCAACATGAGGCAGCCTTGCTGTTAGTGCTCCTTAGGGAAGCAATGTACATTATTTTCTGGAACTAACCACTAAGGAGCCTGTCACAAATGTCTCCTTCTGCACAGCTGACAAGAGAATAGCCACATGCAATAAGGGGAGGAAACAGGAAATGTGTTTAGTATGTGGATTTTGGGGTTTGGGGTTTTTTTTAAGAAAGATGTGGAGAGTCAGTTGTGTCAGAGAGAAATGTGAAATATGGTACAAGACTGTCCATTGCAATGTAGTGATTGCAAAAACAATGAAATTAAAAGCATGAAATAATGAATAGCAGGAATTCAAGTATTTCCATTTATATTTTAATAAAACCTGGTTGTTTTGTTTGTTTGTAAGCTTGCTTTCTGTGAGTTTAAAAGCCTACTGGGCATCTTTGCAGAATTCAATATGGGAAAAGATTGAGACAGAACAGAATCACAGAAAGGTGAGGTTGGAAGGGACTGCTAGAAGTCATCCTGTCCAGCTCCCCTGCTCAAGCAGGGCTGCCTAGAGCAGGTTGCCCAGACTGTATTCAAATGGCTTTTCAATATCTCCAAGGAGGGAGACACCTCTGTGGGCAAACCGTGTCAGTGCTCAGTCACCCTCACAGTAGAAAAGTTTTTCAAAATGTTCAGAAGGACTTTCAGGTAGGTATAGTGCTTAGGGACATGGTCTAGCAGTGGACTTGTCAGACTTAGGTTAGTGGTTGGACTTGATGATCTTAGAGGTCTTTTCTAATCTAAACAATTCTGTGATTCCTCTCTTTCATTTTGTGCCCAACTGCTTCTCCTCCTGTCAGTGGGCACTACTGAGAAGAGCCTGGCTTCTTCCTCTTTACCCTCCCTTCAGGTATATATATATGGATAGATAGATAGATAGATAGATAGATAGATAGATAGATAGATAGATAGATAAAGATCCCCCTGAGCATTCTCATCTGCAGGCTAAAGAGCTTCAGCTCTCCCAACCTCTCCTAACATGAGAGATCTTTGGGTCCCTACGTGCTCACCTCACTCCGCTCTGTGTTTTAGCTGAGTCACGTCCCCGTCACACCCTGGGCAGCCTGGCAGCCCTCCCGGGGCACCCAGCCCTGCTCACCCAGTGTGTGGGGGCAAAGCAGGCACTCATCCACAGGAAGTGTTCAAAACATGGCTGTCAGTTCACAGGGTGCTTGCCAGCAGCAGGTTTTGTGGTTGTTCTCCTGGATGGCTGCCATAGTCCCTTGCAGCCGGCATTTCAGGGGTGAGCTCGGCAGCCATATGCTTTGTGCTCATTTGGAAATAGTGAGTATGTTTTGCTACACTGACAAGAAGCATCTTGTTGCAAATCTCTTCTCCTGCAGCAAAACTCTTTATCTGATGCAGGCAGAAACCTGTCCCGGCAGCAGCTCCTCAGGGCCTTTGTGGGTGGGTGTAGACATGGCATCCCATATCGAGTCGTGATACTCTTTTCTCCGGGTTGGGAATGTTGTGATGAGATGTGTCATGGAGTCCCTGTTTTTTGAAATGAAGCAGCTACAGGGTGATCTGCCAGTTTTCCTGGGTTTATAACAAAGCAGAGGGAGGCTTTTTGATAAATGTCTTTTCTGCTGGCTTGGTGAATTCTGAGAGACCTGCCTGCTGCATGGGCTCCTGGGCTGAGGTGTTTTCAATTGCCAGGTTCTCTGGCTCTGTGGGTTTCCTAATTCAACTGAGGTTTCCAGGTGAGATGAGAGATGAGGTAAGAGACGTGTTGCATACCACTGTGGAGTTCAGAGCCTTTTGGTTCATACTCAGTTTTGCTTTTGGATTATGCCTCTTTTACAACTATTTTACCCATCCCTTCATCCTAAATCTGTACCATGGGAGAAAGAAATGTTTCTCCTTACCCTTTGGGATCTCAAGCACAGCCATTTTAAGCATGTGAAAGGCCAAGCGCTAATCAGGCTGGAGATGTGAAAAAGTAGTCAAGACCATTGGTATTTTTCAAGTGTATTTTACTCTCGGTAAAATCCTTTGAGTATTTGTTGATGCCCATTTGACTGAGGCTCAGGGTAAGGCCCTGCTAAGAAGCACAGCTACATAACAGGAGGCTGTCTGCAGCAGATAGCCTTGGGTTTCCTTTCAGGTGAAGGGAACCCACTTGTGCGTGGCAAGGCAGCTCCATGTCAGCAAGAGATGCTGCCTGGGAAATGGTGGTGATCACTTGAATCATCACACGTGCTTTCCTGATCTGAATGCCAGTGCTCATGCAGAGGTCCCAGTAGAGAGGCCCTGCAAATAAGCATCCTAAAGTAGGCTGGGGAGATCACAAGGTTGGAACATTGGTGTCAGAGCTACAAGGTGAATGGATTGAAGTGGCCTCTCTCTGGGATGTTGTTTAAAGTGCAGGCAGCAGCTGAGAGTTTGCTCAAGACAGGAGTGACTATGATGGGGCTGCCTGAATCCCCAGCCTTCAGAACAGAAGGGATCCAGAAGATGGATGTGCTTGCAAAAAAATTGTGTTCATTGAGAGGGCTTGAATGGGTGAAGCTGACATCAGCTCCTTC
>NW_009954185.1:934025-939279 GCF_000747805.2 Chaetura pelagica
GCTCAATTTGCCACCCTCCTTAACTAATGCACTTAATCATAGCTATCTGTGCACTTTCTTCTTCAGATTAGGTGGTGCCCACAGATACAGATGCTATAAGATAATGAGTAGCTTTCTCTTTTCCTCCTACTTATTTAACATTTGCACCAGTTATGTCCTGGCCAAGAGTGACCTCATTTGTACTAGCAAAACAAGTGTGGGGAGGAGCAGCCGTGGATTTTGAGAACACATTCCCTGCTGTTTCCTGGCCGTGCTACCTGCATAGGAGGTGTAACAGTGCAAATCCCTTCCCTGTTCTTTTTGGGGACTTCCTCTGAACAGCTTTGTGAAGCAACATGTGAGGTGTTTTGGTGTCTGGAGGATTTATAGAAAGCAATAACTAGTTAGCAGTTCTTTCTGTCATCTCCCCATGTGAGAGACTTCTCTCTGCAGTATGTGTTCAGAGAGACCTGGAGGAGGTCAGCCTTTGACCATTGTGGAGATGGTAAGCATAGAATCATTTGGGTTGGAAGGGACTCTAAAGATCGTCCAGCTTCAATCCCCCTGCCATGGGCAGGGACACCTCCCACTAGATAAGGTTGCTCAAAGATCTAGCCAGACAGGCCTTGAACATTTCCAGGGAGGGGGCATCCACAACTTCCCTGGGCAACCTATTCTAGTGTCCCCCCACCCTCACAGTAAATAATTCCTTCCTGATATCTAATGTAAATCTACCCTTTTTCACTTTAAAGCCATTGGCTCTTGTCCTATCACTTACATGCCCTTGTAAAATGTCCCTCTCCATGTTTCTTGTAGGCCTCTTCAGGTACTGGAAGGCAGTAAGATCTGCAGTAAGATCTTCCTGGTACCTTCTCTTCTCCAGGCTTGACAACTCCAAGTGTCTCAGCCTGTCTTCACAGGACAGGTGCTCCAGCCCTGGAGGTGCCCCAGCTCCTTCTCTCAGGAGCCATGGATACATCTCATCAGGTCCCATGGACTTGTGCACTTTCAGGTTCCTTAGATGGTCTGGAACCTGATCTTCTCCTACTGCGCGTCATTCTTCATACTCCCTGTCCCTGCCTTTGCCTTCTGTGGCTTGGACGATATGGCTTTAAGCACTTTCCAGTGAAGATGAAGCAAAGAAGTTCTTGAGTACCTTAGCCTTCTCCATATCCCAGATGACCAGGTCTCCCATTTCCTTCTGGAGATGACCATCACCAACATACCGACAGAAGCTTTTCTTGTTGCCTTTGATGTCGCTGGCCAGATTTAATTCTATCAGTGCTTTAGCTTTCCTAACCTGATCCTGGGCTGCTCCAACAATTTGTCTCTATTCCTCCTAGTCTACTTGTCCTTGCTTCCATCCTCTATAGGCTTCCTGTTTTTGTGTCTGAATTTGTCTAGGAGCTACTTATTGATCCATTCAGGCCTCCTGGAATTTTTGCCTGACTTCTTTGTGAGCATGCATCGCTCCTGAGCTTGGACGAGGTGATCCTTGACTATTAACCAGCTTTCTTGGGTCCTTCTCTCCAGAGCGTTATCCCACTGTACTCTACAAAAACAAACCCTGAAGAGTCCAAATTCTGCTCTCCTGAAATCCAGGGTAGTGAGCTTGATGTACAGCCTCCTCACTGTCCTAAGGGTCTTGCACTGAACCATTTAGTGGTCACTGCAGCCAAGGCTGTCCTTGAGGTTCACATTCTTCACCAGCCCCTCCTTGTTGGTGAGAACAAAATCCAGCATAGCACCTTTTCTAATTGGTTCATCTACCACTTGGAGAAGGAAATTGTCATGAGTGCATTCCAGGAACCTCCCAGATTGGTTATGCTTTTCTGTGTTCTCTCTCCAGCAGATATCTCTGTGGTTGAAGTTCCCCATGAGGACCATGGCTTGTGAATGTGAGGCTACTCATATCTGTCTATGAAGAGGCTCATCTGCTTGGTCCTCCTGTTTGGGTGGCTTGTAGCAGACATTGTAATGGGTTACAATGTCTTGTGCCCCTGCCCTCCCTTTGGTCCTAACCCATAACCTCTCCTTCAGCTCCTCATCCACCCTCAGATGGAACTCCACGGCCTCCAGTTGGTCACTGAAGTAGAGGACGACACCCCCTCCATGTCTCCCCTGCCTGTCCTTCCTAAAATGTGTTTCTTTGTGTGGTTTAGGGCATCTGTTGCATTTAAGAAGAGTCTGAGCTGAGTGGAGCTGTTCTGTACCTGATGGTGGTTTGTTGACTGCTCAGGTGGGACAGGCTAAAGGGGCTTCACAGTTATGCTGGGCACCATTTCTGGGTATGTTGCAGCAAGACAGGCTTCTGAGGAGAAGTAGGGTCTGGCCAGCAGCTGGCCAGGCCTTGCTGGGTGGCAGAAAATGCTTCCCAGAGATGAAAGCACAAAGTCTAATGTAACTTAGGAAGCTATTGAGCTGGCAGGGAGTGGCACAAATTTGTTTATAGAACTTTGACACTTCCTTTTTACCTAATTGCCTCACCTCTACAGCAGATAATTATTACTGTAAATACCCTAATAAAACCTGATTTTATAAGTGTCTGAAAGCCTCTCAGGCTTTTTCACAACACGCAGTATGGGTGAAGATCAAGCCACCTCTGCCTCTGTGCTTTAGCTGAATCATGGTCCCATCACACCCTGAACAACCTGGCAGCCCTCCCAGGGGACCCAGCCCCACGCATCGCATGACTGCAGGCATGGGAAACATGGCAGTGGTGTTTCAAGTGTGGCTGCCACCTGACTGGAGGTGACTGTTTTGTAAATGGCCTTCCTGTGGGATGCCTGTGGTAGTCAAATTACTGCACTTCTATGTTATGTTCTGACATTCCCAGTCTTCAGCATGTTTTTGATTTGTTGTACACTCTCAGCCTTTTCCAAAAAGCAAAAGTAAACAAGTAACAAAAACTTACAGCAGGACATCTCTACTCCAAGGCAGAACTATGTCTGTCGATCTTATTTGCACTATGTCATGTTTATGGATGTAGCAATGTGAGGGTGGAGTGGCACATCAGCAGCGAACAAAGTTGTGAAACAAAGTATGTGAGACAATCTAAAATGCATTGATTGAATCTCAGTACATAAATGCAGCAGCATGGCATGGACTTTCCATGCGTGGTAAAATCATCTAGCTGCAGCAGCTGCCTTTTGGGCAGTTGCAAGACACAAATTTTACCAATGCTGAAGTAAAACTTTTCACCACTACTCTTAAGACCAGAGTTAGACATTCGTGGGACCTGAACAGATAGGAGTAGCCTCACATTCACAAGCCATGGTCCTCATGGGGGACTTCAACCACAGAGATATCTGTTGGAGGGTAACACAGAAAAGCATAACCAATCCAGGAGGTTCCTGGAATGCACTTAAAGTTATTTCTTTAGCTGGAGATATGTTCTGACCTTCCTAGTGTATTATGTGGCTCCTATAGAATATTAGGGTTACCTGGATGTCAACTGCGGAGTGTTAAAAAGAAAGTATTATGCTTCTAGATCTTTTGATTGTGAAAATTAAATTGCAGTGTTTACTCCTAGTCCATATTCTAAGTTTTCTGTAACTGAAAAGCATAAATAATATCATCTTTCTCAGACTGATAATCTATAAAGCCAGATAACAATGCTTTAGGAGAATGACTTTATTGCTAATCTTTTGTAAATTTGGAACAAAGTAGAAGGATAACTGCTGGGGAAAAGAGGGGAAGACAGGAATGGCTTCTGTGTAGGAAAGGCTGGGTATGAGATTAGACACATGGAATGAGAGGAGATGCAGAGAGTCAGGGAATGTAGGGTGGTCAGACTCTCAAATGTAAATATGTTTTTCATCTGAGTCTAACTAAAAGCAAAAAAAAATAACTTAATTTAAAAATAAATAACCAAATGCACAGTTGCTCTTAAAGCTCATCATATTTTATCATAGATCTTTTGCTGAGATTGTTTTCTTATTGACGTCAATGGAATATTCAAAATCAATTGAAAGCAGCTGTCTGTTTCAGATACACATTGAAGTCATCAGGAGAAGTGGTATACAGGCTTTCCCAACATGTCTTTTCATCACAAAGTTTTATCATCAATCACTGACTTTGTTTATATTTGCTGAAGTGTAACATGTAGTAGGGCAGATGTATCAAATAACAATGTACTGTAATATGTAACTGGTTTTACCAGATCCATCAAACTCACTTTCATCTTAAATGCAGCATTATTTATTTTGCTCTTTTGTCAGCCACTGTCAAGATTTTTCTCTTATATTAGAGGACAGATCTCTTTTGAGGAAGTAAAGTTCAAAGTAAATTGATTTAATTTCTTAAATCTATTGATACTGAATTTTGTGCTAGTGTATTACATTGAGTGATTTTTATACAGTGAATTTCCATTGCATGATCACTTTGATATTTAGCTTCCAATATTGACTCCTTGTTAAGAATACCGAGTATCTTTTCGTTGAGTCCTTCCAAAGTGACACTTGGAAAAGGTGTGCTTTACCTGAAATAATCTTATCTACAGAATAAATTGTGTGATTACTGCTGTTTTTTCAGTCTCACCAGGTAAGGTCAAAAGTGTCTCAAGCAGAGAAATACAAAGAATATGAACTAATACATGAAGAAGAATGACTGTCTAACTTAATATATAGTGAAGTACAAGGTGATTATGTTTAGGTGAGGCTATACATGTTGCAGGCTTTGGTCGTTTAAAACATCTTTATTTCAGTATTTCCAAGTTGTGAATAGAATAACTTTGCCTACAGAAGGCATGTTCAGGTCACTACAAGTGACCTGAACCCATCTAGCAGGGTAGTGCTCTCTACTCAGTTGGAACGTAAGGGGGAAAATAAATAAATATGGCTTGATTTTTGAAGGAGTTCACTCAGGAAAGTTTGAAAGTAGAAAACAGTAATTCCCCTATAAATGCAGCACACATAAATACCACACCCAAAACCTCCACAAAATCTGCTGTTGCTGGAACTGGAAATGATGCCTATAGCTATTGCTTTTTATTACAGGATGGGTATATTTGTAGTTTCTTTATATCCTTCTGGACCTGAAGAGGGTGCAAAATCTCCATGTGATATGGCTTAGAAGAAGCTGAATTTCTCCTTCATTCTCCTTGTATATTTTGCTTCTCTAGTAACTCGAAGGAACACTGCACCAGCAGCAAGATCCTTGTTAGAAACTTAATGGTAGAAAAAAAATTGAGATAAAAGCACTTACTGTAGCTATTCCCGTTTCATTTGCAGAATTATTTTATTCTTCAAAGTCTAAGCCTAGTGCCTGAACCACT
>NW_009954185.1:939291-949243 GCF_000747805.2 Chaetura pelagica
CTTTCCCTAATTGTATAATTTCCTCTGCATCACCTCTATTTTTATTCTTTCTCTCCAGATTTTTATTTTAATCTCTGGATTTATTCTGGCTACCTGCTTCTGTTTGAGTGCTTTTGATATGTGAAAGTGTGCAGCCAATGATTAGGGGAAGGACTTAAACTGTTGGGGCTTCTGGGGTAAAGATTATTTGTTATCAAAAGAAAGCATTCTTTTCTGCAAACTACAACCCATGCTTAGCTACCATTCAATTAGAGCAGTATTATTAATAATAAAACCCTCAAACTTAAAACAAATCGCAAGGGAGGTGCAGGAAAGTTTTACAGTATGGTGGTAAAACTCATCTCACTTGTCTAACTTTCCATTATCATAATGTGCTGTGGGTTTTATTTTTCCTGTTTGTTTTTCTTGTGTACTTTATAGTTGGCTCCTTTCCAGCTTTGAAAAGGTTAGGTTACAAATGGTTGGATATACAGCATCCTTGTAAATTAGTAAAATGTATGTGGTGAGCCTTTGTGTAGGAATGAATGGGCACTTAAATTTAGGTCTCTGTATTTGGTCAAAGAGAGACTTCCGTGTTTGTTATGTATTTTTTGTCTGTTTTTAAGCAAGTCACATAATTAGTTTTCTGGCTGTAACAAAAAATTCTTTTACAATGATCTGCTTATATATCATCTTTGTATTGATGGAAAAAAATCAACATGGATGTAAAGATGCAAAATGGGCATCCTCATGCTATGGCCCAGCACAGCTCCTTGAGTTCCATGTCGCTGCAAATGATGGTGATAACAGAGTAGAAAGAGCTTCTAGAGGCTAGACTTGATCCCACTGAAAAATAGCAGAAGCTGAGCTATTACACTTAAGAAGTGGAGCTGCACAAGCTGATTTTAATAGCAAAATGTTGGGGGAAGGGGATAGACATTTTTGTCTTTTATACAATACATTCAGTTAACAGTTGTTTGATGCCTCTGTCTTGCTTGTGTTCTGTGGACAGCAGTTAAGAGGTGCTTTAGAGCTTTACTGAATACGGATGAACTTATACTTGATGGTGTGCTTCAGCTTCTGTTTTAAGGAATGAGAAATAATTTGCTACATGCAAATGTTTGTGTACCTCTCTGAGACCTAAAAACCTGTTTCTTATAAAAGTCTGAGTTGGTGTGGGAATAGCAAACCAGTAGGAAAGTTTAATCTTGCCTCTAATGCATATCCAGTGCAAGTAATTCTGGTCAGAAGTTTCAAAAGTTGTTGCTTAACATAGTATAATTTGTAGTTGAAGCTTTTTAAGAGCTTTGACTGTGTACGTGAGTCTTCTAAGAATAAAATAGTTAACTGTAAGTGAGATATTTGATTTAAATATATTATTAGGATAGCACATCACAGCTGTGTTAACAATTACAATCTTGTGTTCCTTGCATCCCAGAACCACAAGATTTAGATCTGCTAGAAAGAACACAGCCTCAGTGATATAAATTAGCAGGGAAGATGAGTACTACTATTCACTAATGGAAGATTAAGGGCTTAGGGCCTATTATGTACCCATCTGCAGCTTTATTATAAACCAGTGATATTTCTATTTTAATAAATTTGAGAAAGAGCTATGAGTAGCTGCCTACTCTTTGTGCAGTGTGATAGCCTTCTCCAAGGATCAGAGAGCTTCTAAGTTTTAATAACATGCAGTTACTCAAAGGGGCGTGCAATACAAGGCAATGTAATGAAGGAAACACTACTGATACAGCTTATTGCAACCCATGGCACAGTAGATAACAGAGGCCTTAGGATCACAGAATTATTTTGCAGACTTGCTTATTCATTAATCATAGATATAGGAGAGCACATGTGAGAACCTATGTACAGACTAGGACAAAGCTGCAAATTATTGACAATAAAATAGCACCCTTAGAATTATTTTCACTCTAGGCTGTTGTAGGAGAATCACCTCCTTGAGCAGCAAAGTGTTTCTCTTGGTTTGTGCCCCGAGTACAGGTGGCAGGGATTGCTGGTCAGAAAGGTCTGGTGCAGTGAGGTGGTCCGGCCTGGACAAGCTCACAGCAGTGATGAGGCACACAGGGGCAGTGGGATGCCCATATCTGAGCTGGATATAACTTCAAGATGTGATTTTAGGGACAGCTTGGCCTGAGGGAAGTTTAATGTGTGCTTATTTCTACAGTGGATTAACTACTACTTTATTAAGCTCAGAGTGGAAAGAAGGAAGCCGTAGGGATTATCTCCTCCTCTGGGAACTCTTCCTGCGTATGTAGGACAATTTGTTGCTTCCACATATTATCATAGTGTCCTTTATTATCAGCTGACATTTTTAGAAATCTGGCTGCAGTGTTAATCTTATTTTACATGTATCCTAGGACATGAGAATTGATGGAAGGACTCACCAGGAGAAAAAAAACAAAACAACAACAACCACTAATTTTGGTCCTTTTTGCTGATGTCTTTGATTTTTTCATTTCTGTATTGCAAACTTATCATTTTAATAAAGAGACTGATAGAGCTTCATATAAGTTTGGCAATCTCACATCCATCAAAAGTGAAATTAGTAACAGGGAAAAAAAATAATTTTTAAATGAAAATAGATGTTTGAGGGATTGCTGAAGAAAGAGGAAAATAAAGGTCTTAATTTGCAATCTATTCCAAACATACTGCCTCCAAGGGACTTAATTATCTAAGCAACAAAGCTTATTCCAAGAAATGATTTATAAAAGCAATAAATTTTCTAGTACTTTAAGTGTTGTTCCTGCAATGAATTTACCATTGGAAAACCCAGCCATTGCTTCACATTTACTTCTGTTTGAGGGAGAATAGATGGGGAAGGGCCCTGCAAAGACAACCTTATAGTTTTGTCCTAACTTATGGTAAGACAGAGGCTGCTGCCATGGTAGCTGGGGGTGTTGTTAATGGGAGCTATAAGCACAAGCTTACACCAAGCTGTAGCATGGTCGGTTGTTAAACTAATGTTTTAAAAACCCATTTCCTAAAATAGGAATATGATGAGGCTCCTTAGGTACAAGGTTTTTAATAGATTCTTTGCCTGCATAGTTTATAATGATGAAAAGAAGCCCGTAAACTCTGAAGTTCATTACCAGGACTGTATTTGGGAATGAACTCTTTTGGCCTCATGGAGCACAAGACGTCTGGGACTCAACTTTGGTAGGTGTAAAGTGCAAGATCTGGACAGGGTTTTAAACACTGTGTTTCTCTGATAACTGTAATTGTTAAAAACTCCTTATCTTTTGTGTTTTCCCTTCTCTTTAAGCTACTCAGCACTGCATATGGGCTCTTTTGTTTATGAATATAATATCACTTCTTAAAAGGCAGTAAAGTCCAGTGAAAAGCCATTTCCTTCCCAGATGCAACTGCTGGTTTCTTGAAGAGAATACACCTTCACACTGGCTCCATATTCAGGAGTAGATGCTTCAGGAAAAAAGTCTGGCTATGTTTATGGCAAGAAGAGCCTGTGCCATATGCCATGACCACTGGATAAACCAAAAGGATTAAATGGCTGAGAGAATACATTTCTTAAATTACTTTTTTTAAAATAAGAAGTGACAGAAACTCTAGTATTTTATAATTAGCTAATCATAAAATATTGGCTAGATTCCAACCAGTACCCTGCATTCTCCTGGTCATGACATCCTTGTGGGCAAGCTCCGGAAGTGTGGGTCGGAAGAGTGCACAGTGAGATGGATTGAGAACTGGCTAAACAGAGGTTCCTTTCAACCCCTACAATTCTATGATTTTGCAAAATCAGCATAAGGTTGGAGTGAGAGAAGGAAGCTGCTTCTTTTAAATGCTATTGCATTTTTCTCTTAATTCCTCTTAGCAATCAGGACACTGTTAGGGTCTTACACAGCAGGAAGCAAATACTCCCCTCTCCTTTCTAGACAGTTGTCTTCCATGTGCTGATTAATTTTGGCCACCCCTTATTATTCTATCACAATTTAATACCTATTAGTGCAAGGGACATTATATCAGTGATTTAACGTTTTATCAAGGAAGCTGTGATTTGTTGTGAAGATTTGTTGGTGCAGGTACAGTTTCTACATCTGAGGGTGGAACAGGGAGGATAATTTCCAGGCCTCGACACACACTGTCTGGAGGGCAGACACACATGGAAATCTTTGTCCTGTGAGGCAGAAAGGCCTATGGAGAGCTCATAGAAATAGGTCAGCTTCTCCCCATCCATAGCTCAGAATGTTAGTATAGCCCAAGCACAAGTGAAAAGAGGTAGTGCAGATGTGCATTTAGGAATCTCCAGTTTCCTACTGTGGCACTGGATCTTCCTTACTTCTGCCTGCCTGTCTTCAAACAGTCTTGTTTGGCTACTTTGCTATCTCCTCATAGTTTCACAATGGAAAAGAAGATCAGCTGATGTATTTTAAAGGTGAAGGATGAAGTCCAATCCAAAGCAGGATTGCCTCTTCTCTTTGGTGTAGCTGCTGTGATTAACTTCTGGCTTTCAAATTGTACTAAGTTGTGACTATGTTCTTAGGGGCCTTCAGTTTCATTATCTTTTAATATTAAATAAACCAAAGTCTGCTACATCCTTCTTAATTTAGTATTTTTCTTTTATAAACATTTTTTATAGTTTGTCAAAGAAATTATATCCAAAGCTCTACAAACCTGAAATCCTTTCATCAACTTCAGATTAGATACATCAAGTCATCCTCAGTGTCAGCTTCCAGTTCATTCCAGGATAAGATTCCTACAATGACTTGACTAAGCAGAGGTGAATGTATTCCCCAGCCTGCTTTTTTTGGGAACTCAATGCATATAATTTAAAAACAAAAGCATTTTGGGGAGGAACCTCTTATACTGTTTTCATGATAGCCAGTCATTGTTTGTTTTGGTCTTTCTTTTGCAGTTCTTTCCAAATATGGATGAGAGCTTTAGTCAAATTCTTGTTCAGGAAGGCATCATCTTAAATCAAAATATATTGATTCTTTCTTCAGAAAATAACTGAATGTAGAGAAGGAACAAATTCCAGATTTATCTCTAAAGGCAGGCAGGGAGAGAAAGAAGGGGAGAGCTTGTCTACTCTAAATGCAGAACATTTGTCTGGCTATGTTTTTTAAGGGAACTAATGATTCCTTAAAAATGTAGGCTGAAATAATTGTAAAGTGTTTCTTACACACAATGAGCCAATTAATTTTAATAATATCAGAATATACAAATCTTCACCAAATGAAAAAAAAAAAAGGACTTAAGCAGGGTTTCTCATAACAGCTACAATAATACTTCTCAAAACTTTAATTTTTTAACTTCAGAATCCAGATATTCTCTGAAATTCTTCTTGAAAAACAGATTCATGGGTATCTGAAGCTGAAATACAACAGCTTCTAAACACCTGCAATGCATTTGCTATACAGCTTATCTGAGGCTGAGTTTTTGTTTTCCCTGGGCTTGTGTCCTGCTTCGAGAGCGCCAGGACCAGCACTTCCCGTGGCCACCCTGCCCTGGGCCCGGCCACCCCAGGAGCTGGGCCTGTGTCTGCGCGGCTGCCATGGGGGAGCGGCTGCACCTGTGGGGAGGTGACCCCAGGGGGGCAGTGACAGCGCGCCTGGCCTGGGGCATCCAAGGCTGGTCAGAGGCCCCTCTGCCCCGGGGTGGCCTGGGCTAGGTGTTTGCCAGGGCTCCTTTTTGGGGTGCTGGGGTTCCTGCCTCCTGCTGCTGCTGGGGTGCCTGCCTCCTGCCTTCTGCTGCTGCTGGGGTGCTGGGGTGCCTGCCTCCTGCCTTCTGCCGGGAGAAGAGCATGATTCACCAAAACAGGTCACTTTCCCCTGCCTCCTCAAGTAGGGCTGGAGTGGCCAGTCTGTTTTTTTGTGGTGTGTCACTGAGGTGCTGAACTTGAGCCTCTTCCCAGTCTGCTGCCACGTCTAGTTTGGGACTTTTCTGGTCTGGACATAATTACTGCCTGAGAGGTGTGGATTCCATATTTGCAGCTATGGGTGACCTGTATGGTCTCGGGTTAGTATGGCCATAGACAATTCTTATTCTGGTACTCTCAAACCAAGACAGTCTGATTGAAACCCTATGAAAATCAGGGTATATGTTTCCACTGTACTGAGTGTGCTTTGGGTCAGGGCCAGAAATTTCACATACTTGTTATCTGTAGCATTAAAGATGGCTCAAACCACCCCAATTCTATCTGGACCTTTAAGTTTTTCTCTCCACCTGCACTTCTTAATGCACAGCAACAGCACTGGTGAGTTACATCATGGTGCTTGCATTGATGCCCATGATGTGCTAACCCCCTCTGGTGCAATTTCACCTTTTCCTAGGAAAACACTGGAAGGGAGACTTTCAAGCTTCTCTCTTTTAAGTCTCTGCTATCTTGGAGCTCTCTTGCTGGCCTTCTGCTGTATGTTTTATACTCACTGATACATTTTGGCTTTCAGTAAAAGCTGTGATGTGTTGGGTAAGCTATTTTCATTATATTTTGAGGGTGTATTAATGCAATTAAAATGCACAGGAAGTCCTTACCTGAAGCACTAAGTACACATTTAGTCACCTTTGTTTGGAAAGGTGGAGTCCAAGTGGAATCAAGTTTGTATTACTAGAGGAGGTTATAAGAGCTTTTCTTTTTGAGGCAAATAAAATTGAGTGTCATGCTGGAGAAAGCAGAAGAGCTATTAATTTAAAGTTGATTTTAGGCTAGCTTCCAAACAAAGTAACTTTTTTGATCTTTTTTTCCACCACTAGTTCAAAAAGGGAGTAACACAAAAGTGAATAGTTGTCAGTTCAGTTGCAATGATTGGCTGAAGTAAAGCATGCACACAAATGTATCAACCAGTAGCTGTTATACAGACTTGGCAGAGAGGAAGGAAACTGGGTAAGGCACAGAGAGAAAAAAAAAAACCCTTTGGCAGTCAATTTACTAATGAAAAAAATAACTTCAGAATAACTGAGTGATAAAATCCTAATGCAAATCAGATGGTAGTTCTCATTTCAGTCAAAGAGTCAATATAAAACCTCATGTCCTTTGTAGATTTTTATCCTAACTAAATAGCTCACATAAAAACAACACAGGTTTTAACTTTCACTGAAGTTTTACACTGAATTAACTGTTCAGAATGAAGCATATTTTCTCTGTGAAGATAAACTCTTTGCAGTGCCTTCAAATAAATACAAGATATTTGAGATATTTGACATGTTTATTTCTAACCATCACACACACTACTTTCCCTGCTCCTCCCTCCCCAGCGTAAGTAACTACCAGTATCAACTGAGAATTTTTCTGTAAACTGGTGAGAAAACCTCAGCTATTGAAGGAAGATCCCATCACACAAGCTGGTACTCTATGTCCTCTCCAAATGACAGAATTTCATGGCTCTTGAGTTCTGAACAATGTATAGGAATTAACTTCGCTACTTCTTAAAAATAGTTTTCTGTTATTAGAAGGTGATAATCTTTCTCCCTTTTATCCTAGGAATTCAAAAGGAAAATATTATTGTTTGAAAGATAAGACATTTACTTGGTCGCTTCATGTGCAGCTCAAGGGGAAAAAAAACCAAACCAAACAAAAACCCCATGAGGAATAAGCAGAGTCTATCTACTACAAATTACCTGAATATTTCTGTTGTGTGTCCTGGCAGGGTGGAGAAGGACTTGCCTCTACCGAGCTGCTGCCATTGGATGGCACTACAGAGCTCTATGATGATCTTTCTTAGATGATCTTGCCTTGGTAGTGGAGACAGTAACTTCATCAACACTAGGTTCCTCATCAAATTTCTATTTTGCTATTAACATTCTATACCAATTTAAAAATAAAACAAAATCTTCTTATTATCAATCGCTGAAATTCTAATGACTTTTAAAAATGTTGTTGGTTTATACTCCAGCAAGCTGAAGATTATACTGTTCATGTTTTATCAGAGCGTTACAAATGTTATTTTGTTGAATTCTTGTGAAGGAGCTTGTCTATTTTTTCCATAAATAATTAGTTTCCCCAAATGCTGGATGCAGTTCCATTAAAGCTTTGTTATACTGTCTTTTTTATTTCACACTAGTTGAGTTTGTGTGGAATTAATTTATTCTGTGCTGCTGATTTGCAAACAAAATGGGTTGCTAATTTGACACGTACAAGAAAATTGGAAACTGAGCTGACATAACATACTTGACTGCTTCCAAGTACTTCACTGTACATGCTAAAAAACATCCATACAAATAAGGCTGCTAATTAGACTAGTGTGTCATTTTGGAAGCAGAGGCCCTTTTAATGTGATTGTGTAGTACTGACCACCTCACCACAACAGTACTTGTTATTCTGCTGTTATAACTTACTTGTAGCATACATTCTTACATTTTCCATTCCACTGACTTTCATAATGTGCTTAGCTAACTTTTATTCACAGTCCCAAGAAAATATATACACAGAGTTTCAATTTTTTATGTTATGGAAACTTTGGAAATTGCCTTTTTCTTATCTTCCTTTCCTATTTTTCTGGTAGACTTACTGTTTTTAAATACTTGCCATGTCAATATAAATCACAAATCTTCTCTCTTGGCTAATCCATATGTTCTTTGATCCAATGGCATAAATTACAGCTTTTTTAATATTTATATAGTCTGCTTTACTGACTTCAGAATAATTCCCCTAATGCTAACATCTCTCCCTTGAAAATCATGCCAGGTTTCTCCAGCTCTCCTGTAAGAACTCATAATATGTGCCAGCATGAGATTATTTGTTTCAGTCTGCTCCAAATATTTTCAGGCTGCAGTCTGACCCACAGAGAGTAGAAAAAAAATCTGTGCATTTTCATTTCTGAGGACTGCAACTTCAATTGTGCTGCCCAACACAGCTATCAGCTGTTTGAAGAGGTGATGACTATTGGTGTGGTAAGTGGGTGAGGAAGATGAGGGAGAAAATTATTTTTAACTAGCTGAAGTCAGTAATAGTCTTTTTTGCCCTCTAGATCCATGACACTACAGCTCACCCTGTTGCTTCCATTCAAATAATTTTCCTGTTCCACAGGAGGGACCCTTTTCAGGGGAGGTTGACTCTGGATGATCTTTGAGATCACAGCACTTCCTTAGTGCTCTGCAAGGAATAAAAACTGTTTTCTGGTCACTTGAAATATGTGACTTTGATCCTTTTTTTTTTTTTTTTTTTTTTTTTTTTCATAGCTTTCCATGTTGACTCTTTGTTTTGCTGAATGCTCTTAGTTATAGACTGTTGTGAAGATTACACAGGAAAGTAAAACAGAATTATCTGTTATCTGCGCTTTCTATTAAGTAACAGCAATCTGGGGGAGGTGCAGTCTGTAATTTTTATGAGGGAACTGTACCAGGTGCTGAATGAAGTATTAGTCTAGTTTGTTAGTGACTAGGTGCAGAATGTTTCTTTGTCTGAATAATTTCATATAAATACTGGACTATGATCTGACAACACTTGTATAGGTTATTGTCTGTGGGAGGGGCCAGGCCCACAGCTGTGCCAGGCTGCTTCTGTTTTATGTTCCATAAGCCACATGGCTTTGGTACTGGAAGAATCCTTTTTGAAAGCTGCCACAGCTACAAATGATAAAGGTCTTTCAGCCAAAGGACCTTCCTGTATGGAGGATTTCTCAATAGAGCATCTGAACCAGCCGAGAAGAGTATGTCGACAAGCTAGATGAGATACTTTGCCTTTGCAATTAAACTATTTGTCTGTGCTTGCAGTCTATCTCCATTAGCCATCTCACTTCCTTAACACAGCAGCCCTTCACTAGTCGGTCCTTCTTGCTGCCCATCTTCTCTCACTTTTCTCCTGTTAATCTCACTCATCTCCTCTACAGTCCCATTCACTTTGCTCCTTCACCTTTGCTGCCCTGGACTCCCTCACTGCAGCTCGTAGCTTTAAAATGAAACACAGTTAAAACAAAGTATACATTGTGTGGCATCAAACCAATGCTTTGATCATGGAGTCAGTCTTCTGCTGCTACCCACAATGACAATCTGCCTGTCA
>NW_009954185.1:949266-962024 GCF_000747805.2 Chaetura pelagica
GAATGCCAGAATTGGATACCCCAGATTTGTTTTGTTGGGTTTTTGTTTGTTTGTTTTGTTTTCTCTTTTGGTTCTTGCTACTGTTTTCTCCTTTCCAGTTACAAGCTCTTAAGTGCAGGGATTCTGGCATGCATAAATTTGAAAAATAGCAGCAGGAAAACAGCCTGGCTGTGACAGAGTAGCTTCATGCTTGGAGGACTCAAGTCATGTGGGGACCAAATCCTCACCTGTCTTCCTGCTTAAAGCAGCCAATTACTTTTTTTTTCTTTTTTTTTTTTTTTTTTTTCCCCATTCTTGTTCTCCTTCTGTCCCTGTGCTTCTGCAAACACCTGAGAAATCCGTGACTTTGTAGATCAGATTTACTTCAAGTGCAGAATCTTTTCTAAAGATTTATTGCTGGTCTGGGTCTCCAGTGGGCAGAATTTTCCTTTCCTTTGGCTGCTGTGGCTCTGAAGATTCAAATTGCCTCAACATATGTGTCATTTGCAGTCCCTGTTGCTGTGAGTCATCAAAGCTGAAAAAGTGACTTAACGTGTATCCTGGGTGTTTTTTCACACAGCACAAGTAAAACTGTGTTCTTTCCCATGACACTCAGGAGAACACATGGACTTCGCTGCTGTAGTACAGACTGCATTTTGTATTTCAGAAATACAAGGGAATACATGACTTGTTCCTTTGCAATTGCCTTAGGATAAGCCAGATGGTGGGCGGATTGTTCATTTGAGGTATTTAGGTCAGGGTCCTGTGGGCGCAAGTAAGTCTTAATGACTCTGACCAGCCTCACCTGGGGCCTGCCTTATGCCTCTGCCCATTTAAGCATGGGGCTCCTTGAGGTTAAAGTTGATCAGGAACAAAAAGACCTGATAGTACCGTTAGGACCCTGACCCCTCAGTTAAGTAGCTTTTTTTTTTTTCTCTCTCTCTCCAACAATTGTTTCTAAAATGGCTGTAATTTTCCTTTACTGTATGTTGAATTACTGGTTAAAAACAAAAACAACAACAAAAAAAAAAATCAAACAAACAAAACCAACCAACCAAACAAAAAAACACACCAAACCGAACAACTACACAACATGAATATCCTGTTATGCATGAGCTGGACATTGTGGACATCCTAGGTGATGGGTTGTTGCAACTATTGCTGCAGAAATCCCATAATCAGAAAGATGACAAGCCTTTCCAGCTTATATAGGACAGTAGATAAGTATTTTCATTAGTACACAGCTCAGAGAAGATAGAATGGATAGGCAGACCTTTTTCTAGTTAATGCTTGGGTTTTTTTCCCTATTCCTAAGGTCCATAGCTAAATGTGTCTGTGTTTTGATATGTACAATCTGTTGCAGTAGGCTGATGAAAACATAGGTTAACTTTATGAGAACATTTATCATTAATACTTAGCCTTATCAGCAGCAAATATAGTACTCTGATTTCTTTGCATTCAGATTTGATGAAAAAAAAAAAATATTGGCTTCTAAAAAGATAGGTGAATTATAGGGTCATTCCTGCAAATATTTTTTTCTCCACTGGTCATGAACTATGTTTAATGTGGCTGTTAATGCAACAGTGCCATGGTAATTTCTGGCCTGAGCTGTTGTATTTTAATGATTTTCATTTTCTTGCCTGTAATTTTGACTATTGGCCTTTAAAGTATAGACACTAAGGAGATGGTGAATCAAGAGATTCTTTAGTTTTGCATCTTCCATCCTGTTGCCTGGTACTCTGAAGAAGGCATCTCTTGCTCAGTTTCTATGTCTAGTGGTGCAAGCTATTAAAAGAGAAGATTAAGCTTGAGTTTGAAAACAAACAGGTTGGAGAAGAAGAATCTAATAAAAACTATTCTGTGCTTCCTGTGCCTTTTTAGCTATTTTGGTTATGGGGTAATAATATTAAGACTGAGATATGAGGGAGAAAGTGGAGAAGATGTCTTGTTACATGTTAAGTGTCTGAGTCTCAGAAACGAAAGTCTCTGTAACTTTCCTAGTGCCTTAATCAGGCTGTAACAGTGATACCTTGTTATTAACTCCTATCTAGGCACAGACTTGCAGGTTTCTGTGCTATACCTGTTTCATGGTGGCTGTTTGATACAGCAGCAGCTGCTATCTGGGCTGGTTTGCTACTAAAATCCACTTTCATTGTTGTCTCAGTCCTATATCATATCAGCCCTGCTCCTCTGAGTGCTCCTGCAGTCTGAGGAAATGGCAGACAGTAAAGCTATCTGCTTTGTCAGGGACTGCTAGGAAAAAATAAAATGACAGCCAGAGCTTACTCCTCTTCTTGTTGTTGTTTGTTTGTGTCTCTATTCCACCTCCTGTCAGTTGCTGTTTCTGTTCCATACTTCCTGTCTGCCCTCCAAGATCTGCAAGTCTGTGTGTTCTGCAATTTATGCCAGTGTTAAGTGTGATTCATTCTTAAAACAGAATCAGCCTTTCTGCAGGTAAATAGCTGCTCTGGTCTATTCATTAATTGGATACAGCCCGTAGCAGTCAACTTCTTAATTATTATTTTTTTTAAATTATTTTTTAATTGTACGGCATCTTAAACATCTATGGTTAAATTCAAAATGCTAATCTCCACAAACTTGGAACCCCTTACAGCTTTTAGTACAAGTACTTGTCAAGCAAAACTTTCTGCAATGTTGATGTAGGCAGATAGGAGGAAGAACAGTTGTCACAGTTCAACAGACAGAGAAAATTGCTCATCTGTTTTCTTACTGTTGTTGTTTTCATTGAAACAATGCTCTCACTGGATTACCTAAGTAGTTGTAATATTTGCCAAAGAAATGATATTTCTTTATTACAATGTAAATGGACTCTGAGCCAATTTTTGAGTGCAAGCACAAGTAAGATGCTTCAGAAAAAAACACCCCTAATGTAAACTGAATCTTCTAGTATTATATTTTGAGTGGAGCAGGTGTGAAAGTCATAAAGAGAGGACTAAATTTAATTGTAACTCTTCCTCTGATGTGATGCCAGAGTTGCTCCTTGTGTTGGGGATACCTGTGCCCAAGTCCGTTGTGCTGGTGGCTGGACAAAAAGGAGGTCTGAGAATGCATTTTAAGAGGCTAGATCATGAAGGATGCTTTGAGGAATGGGAGGAGAGTCAGTCTGCCAGGATCACACAACAGCTCATTTTCTTGCATCCACAGGCACCATGTTATAAAGGTTTTTATTAACTTGGTGTGAATTTATTAGTTTATGTACCTTGTAGAAATATCAAGCTGGAATTCAGGTCCCAGTGTATCTGTGTCTAGTTGACTGGCCTAGTTAATATTATTCACTGGTACTTTCAATTTATCAAGTCTCCTCTTTTGAAACAGAAAACTCTTGTTACCAGAATTAATCCATTTTATTTATCTTTTACTTTGAAAAATTTTTAATAACTAGCTCCAAAATTCTTTTTGTGTTGTTTCTCCTAAAATGTCTTCATTGCTTACTACAAGTAAAGATGTCACCTCCTGCAGGCTATGATTCATGAAAAAGCTTGCCAGCTGTCAAGGTATTGAACTTGGTGGTGCCTAAGGAAAAGGAGGCTGAGGTGAGACTGTATTGCTCTCTACAAGTACCTCAAGGGAGGTTGTAGCCAGGAGGGTGTTGGACTCTTTTACTGGGTAATAAGTGACAGGACTAGAGGGAAAACATCTTCAAGTTGTGCTGGGGAGGTGTAGCATGGACCTTAAGAAATATTTATTCACTGAAAGGGTTGTTGGGCACTGGAAAAGGCAGTCTAGGGAAGGGGTGGAGTCACCATCCCTCTTGGTGTTTAAAAGACGTGTAGATGTGGTGCTTAGAGACATGGTTTAGGGGTGGTCTTGGCAGTGCTGGGTTAATGGACTTGATGATCTTAAAGGTGTTTTCCAACCTAAATGATTTGGTGATTTTATGAGTTCTGGACCCTAGCACTGTTTCTAGCAGTCAGACCTGTTGGCCATCAAGGCCTTATCTGCCATATTTTTATAATGGAGCTAGCAATTGAAGTGTTGCTGCAGCTCATGAACTCAGGCAGGCTCTGGGGCCATGGTGGGACAGAGCAGCTGGGAAGCCTGGGACCTCTCTCTCCTTGCAGCACTCGCTGTACCCCCTCTTCTAGCAGGAGAGGAAATAGCAGGGATCTGCGTATCTGCTCTCCTGTGTTCATAGGTACTCTCCAGCTGATATAATTAAAAATCTAATCATGGAGGTCCAAGATAGAAAAGATATATTAGATAATATTGTTTGTTGCCTTGGGGCAACATAAGATTGTTTTCTGTAAAATAGTTCACTGATTTCAGAGGAAGTTGAGGTCTATAAGCAACATGCAAGCTCAGGCTCTTATTGAAAACCTGCAAGGCTTGTATATACATCTTTATTAAAACTTTTATTAAAAAAAAAAAAGACATTTCCATGCCCACTTGCTCTTGCAGATTTCAGCAGTGCTGCCTTATTTCTGTGTGATAAAAAAACCAAACCATTTATTAGTTTTGTGTGCTCAAAAAGAAGTAGAAAAATAATAAGATAAATTGAAAACGAGGAAAATACTTGGCCTTATTAGGTCAGTGGAAGCCTTCAGGTGGCTTGGAGTTTCACCCAAATCCTCATCCTTTTTCCAGTTTATTGCAGTGACACATAGGAGTTGTAAAAAGGTCTTACTTTGTCCATCTTATTTATAATTTTTAAGACATTGCATATAGTCCACAAACATCTCAATTTTCAGGGTAAATGAGTCTTTTCAGTCATGACCATCACAGAGTCCCAAGCTGTTTTCATAGCCATAGCTAGAAACAATAGACACTGGCCCTTCTCTGAATATTCTTCAGCTAAGTTCACTAAATGATTTTTTTTTTATTTTAATCTCTATCCCTAGGCAACAAATCTTCAGTAAATATAGTATGACTCCTTTTCTCTCAACCACAACATAGGCTCTGATCCTGTGTTGTGCTGCTTTACAGTAAACATTGCTGTGCAGGCTATCCTAGATCTTGCTGATGTGGAGTCGTACTGAGGCTGTGGTATTGTTTCACACCAGAGTAAAAAATATGCTGAAATCCCTGTAGAATCCTGGCAGTCCCAGGTGCTCTTTCCACATCTTGCTCCCACATCTACCCCTTCTTGGACTGTAGAGTTATTAGAAACTGCCACCCCACCTTTGTGTGCAGCAGTGATGCTACAATTTCTGTTTAACCATAGTCACCAATTGATCTCTGGCCTAAAATAGTGAGGTACTTTTCTCCAGATGGAAAAAAGATTTCACAAGGTGCATGTAATCACCCAATACAACCTGGAAGTCACATACTGAGAAGCTGTCCCTTATTCCTTCAAAAATCTGACCGTTACTGAAGTTTAAAAAAGAAACAAATACCAATAAAGCACCTTCTACTGTGCACAACACCAAGGCACCTTGCGGCAAAAACTGCATTAAATGGCTGCAGCCACAAAACCCTTTAGGTAACGTGGCGTTATTGAAGTCCCTGGTTCTGCTGAGGTGCTCTGAACAGCAGTGTTATGTAGTGCTGTGTTAGGTACTTGAGGGCAGGAAGCCTGAGGGCTTGATGAGAAGTAGATGTAAGAAAGTCATTGCAGGTGTGAAAATAAGGAAGATTCCTCCTCTCCTGAAGGAATTAGAAAAAAAATAGCAACTCAAAGTATCCATCTTTCTATATGGACTGTTATAGGAGAAAAATAAGCTTAAAACTGGGCATATTCTCAGCTTTACTGAAGCTTAAGAATGATAAAAAATTTGCAGCAGTTTACTTCCATCTCATCACTAGATGAAGCCAGCCAACTGTAAGTTTGTCTTCTATAGTAGTGTTGTGGCTGGGAGGCTAAGTGCAAGGCCAGAGGATTCAGGTTAAGTAACATTGTGGTCAACTGCTGCCACTAAGTGCTTGCAATAAGACTGTCTTGAAGGTAGCAGTAGGCAGATCCAGTACTATCCTTTCCAACCATGTATGATGTGATTTGTCATATGGGCTCTAAAGCTCCATCCTACAGCAAGATCAAAGGAGAGCTGTGCCTTCCCTATGTGGTACAAGTTGAACTTAATTTCTTTTCATGTTGAGTTGGAGGCCTTTACTGCTGGTGGAGAGAGTTCATTTGGATCATCAACCTGTAATTCATACACTAAGAAGTTTCTGCCCGTAATCATCAACATCTGATTGTTATGCAAATTAAAATAAGAGCCTGTGCTGGGAATAACAACAAAACATGACAGCAGAATGGCTTGGTATTTGCTAAAATTCTGCTGTGTGTCAAAGGTGAGCTAAGGCTTAAAAATCAAGCTTATTAGCTGAGCAAACTTATCTTATTACTTGGATCAGTTCCTGCAACCTGGCAGACCAAAAATATCACAATGAATTAAGAATTCTTGACCTTTATAACTTGCTGTCATAGCATGAAATTAATAACCTTGGTATACATACAGCACTGAAATTACAGAGTTTTGCTCCCTATTCTTTTCAATGTCTTGAATCTCTCATCTAGTTAGAGTAACTTGATCTTCTAAACCCATTTTCAGGTTGTGTACAAAAGCAGGGATTAGAAATTATTTCTGTTCAGAGTAACTTTAGCTGAAGTAGTTAGTAATGGCCATGCAAGTGTGTTACAAAATCACTCTCAAAACTTTCTGAAAACTGCCAGTATCTGCTGGAAATTTTCATTCTGCTTCAGTGTTCTTGTAATAAGCAGCCTGAAAAAGTAATTTCTCTATTTTCAACTGAAAACTCATAGAATAGTTAATATTGCACTTCTCTTGTAAGGCTTTTGTTTATAAATATATTGAAGTCTCCTCTCAGACACAGTGGTATGCTGGGTTGTATCAGCTGGGAGTCTGGGCCAAAAGGGTCCTGGCTACTTGAATAAAATGCCTTTACAGATGATTGAGATGAAAAAGCACAACTTTGTGATACTACAATACCAAGACAAACAAGTTCAAAATGTTGAGCCATGTCTTCGTGACTCTGAAAACAATGGAGCCAATATCTGTGTGTTTTTCAACACAGAAAAGTCCAAATCTTTCTAATGAATCTTACTGATTTTAAAATTGCTGCTGTTCAAATGGAAACACTGAAAGAATAAAACCTGGCATTCACCTTGCATGGGTTATAGTAAGTTTATATATTGAGATTAGCTTAAGACAGATGTAAACTGAAGCTGTGAAGGAAAAATTTACTGTGCTATTAAAATTCACATTTTAGCTTTAGTGAAAGTATAAAATGGGGTTAATCTGGGCCAAAAAAAAAGGACTGAAAATGCATAATTGCAAGCACTGAGAAGAAGATGTTTTCAAGTGAATGCAACAGCGGTGTTCAGGATTAGACATATGAATCAAGTCTTCAGTTCTGCTGTAAACCTTTTTTTCTCTAAGAAGCTTCTCTAGAAACACCTCTATAATGTCTGTGTCACCAACAAAAGGTTGGTTGAGTCTGCTGTGGAGGTGGGAAGTGGCAATGGTCTGGAGAATCCTTGAGATTTCAGGCCCTCAAGTGCAATGAAGTTTCAACTCAGTTTATTTGGTAGTTGTTCATGTTACACTTTTGTCAGGTGTTTCTTCTTAGCTGTTTTCTCTGTACATGCTCTACATAGAGGGATGTATGCGTGGCGTGCTTCTGACTATCTAATACCCTATGAATGGTAGCACTGAGAGTGGCCTGATGCTGGGGGAGTGCAGCAGGGTGGATCTTGGTACCATGATGCTGGCTATCCTACCTTTGAGCTTCCTACCTTTGAGCTTCCTACTAAATCTGTGCCTGCTATATTGTTCCTGCCTGAGGAGAGGGTCCTCACATTTTCCTGTAGAAAGTAAGTATCTTATACCAGGTTAGACTTTGTAAATCAAATTCCATATTTTCAAAGTATTCAATAATTGGAAACTTCCCACGTGAACCCTGCAGTAGCACATGTATTCTAGGTACTATGAACTGCCAAAATCTTGCCAACACTTCAGTGCACTTCTGTCCCTTGCATGATCCACACAGTCACTAGGAAGAATTGTCTGGGGCTTTTCCAAACCCACATGGTTCAGTCAGATTGTCAGGTCTTGTCAAGAGGTAAAAGATACCTACAAAACTAATCACAGAATGTTTATTTCTATTACATATAATACCTATAATAAAAGGCTTGAGCATGTAAGTGTTACTATAACACTTATGAGTAAGAATAATTATAATAAAACCAAGCCTTTTAGAAGTAATGAGTATTTAAGAGCAAGGATTTAAAACGAAAATCAGTAGGCAAACACAACTACAACTGACTCTACCAGAAGAACACTATAATTTACAATCTCCAGGTTTTGTGTACATATTTATAAGCTTATTTTGCCACCTAGGTAAATATACACACATATGTACACACAGAAACATGCAAATATACATATATTAATTTAGAACTACAATGGGGACGTTCAGTATGTAGAATAGCCACAAGTCACGTGCTGGCAATCAAATTCTAAAATCCTGACTGCTGTAAAACTATACAGAAAAATTAAACCTGTAGAATTGTGAGGAGTTGGAACCTTTCTTCTGAGTTATCTCTGTAAGACAAAAGCTGTGGACATGGTGAGACTAGTGTTGCATAGAGTCTAGGATTTTCACATCTGCATTTTGTTGCTGTGGTTCTGAACTTTAATAAAATTCAGAAGGAAAAAATTATTTATGGAAATAAAAAGAATAAAAAATATTTTGGGAAGTCCAAGGACATTTTCTGCACTTCCAGGTTGTCAAGAGAGACAGTGAGCTTGTTTCTCGAGCTTACTCATTAATATTTTTTTCATTTTACTAATTAGTTACACTGAAGATCTGCTGAAGTGAAGACTTAAGCAGGCTGAGGTTGTGGGATGCTCACAGCCCAGGAGATGTGCAGCCAGGAAGCCAAAGGTTCTAGAAATAAGTATGGTTTTTGCCTTAAGCTATAAGCTGGTTTCTGTTATGGAGATCTGGCAGGACTAAGAAAAACTTGAATACTTTCATTCCTCTGTGCCCTCTGAAAATGAAGAAATAATTGGATGGAAGTAGATTTAAATCTATTACCCTTTGAAGAGTACTAGGATTTGTGCATGTGTTTGTTTTTACAGTGAGTTCATACCACTAGTCATCTTTCTTCCTGGCTGTAAATTCTTTTTAGAAGAAAGTATATTGCAGGATTTGTTCTGAGCCTCAAGATTCTGGCTGTGAATAGACCATAACAATTCAGAACTGGCATCGAAGCATCCTGCTTCTGCCACTTTTATTTTTGGATCTTCAGATTCTCCATCATATCAGTGGTAAACATCATTTCCTCTAAAGAAAGGTGGTATCTCGTGCAACATATTACTTCTATCTAGAGCTCTATGAAATCTGCTGCTTAATTCAGGAAAATAGTTATCTACTTCTCAAAAGATTGTGTAATTAGTTTTTTACTTTTGAAGGTTGACTGTGTGTCTTTGAACTTTGGCTTTTGAAATGTTGAGGAGAAAAACTTCAAAAACCAGAATTCACATGCACACCAGGTAATGTTGATGTACCTTAGACACAAGCCATTTGCATTTAAGAGTGCAGGTGGTAAAAGATATGAATGATTGCTTGTTTTTCAGTTAGTTCTCAAGGAAGGGATGCTAATGCAGCAAAATTTTAATTTTGGTTAAAGCTAGTAGGTAGTGCTATCTTATGACTAGTTTCGTGCGCTGACCCTCACACTCACAAGAGCCTGACTGTGAGAAATACACTTCCCAGTGTCACTTACCTGTCAGGTGTAGTCACTTTCAAGGCCTCAAGCAGGCAGAATGACCAAGAACAAATTGTCAGAAGGGAGGCAGGCAGAACACATGAAAAATATCAATTTCTTTCCATGTCTGCCTTCCCACAGGAATAAAGACACTTGGAGGAGAATCTTTATTTCTGAAATGCTTGAGGTGAAATAAGTCAAGGCACTCCTCCACACTGGGAGCTGCAAGGTAAGCACTCATTAACATTTAGGCTCAAGATAAAAACATCTGCTTTAGTAACCAAAGGGACAATCATGATAACCTACTTTACACCTTGCAGAGTGCTGGTCATAGTGTTTCACAGGACAGATTCTGCACTGACTCACTGTTTTGGAGTGAAATAACTGATTGTTAAAAGACATGCAATCTCGCAGATAAGCTGGTAACATTGGTGACTTGCAGCTACTCTCAGTGAGCCCATGGTGCCAATATCATTCTCTACTCTAGTGTTATACCTACACTGGCCTTCATAGGTATTTTCAGCTAAGCTCTGAATTAGGTATTATGGTTACCAGGCTTGGGCAGTCTATAGTAGCATGGAGCTTGGTGTGAAGTTGCACATCTGCTTTTGAAGAAACAGATACCTGGCAGCGCACTTTCTGCCAGACACACTCTGCAATATGTGGTAGAAAGGAAAACATTTCCCCTTAGATACCCCAGGTACATATCTTAGCTATACAAAACCACCCAGTCACTCATATCTGCCTATAGCACATGAAAAACTGAGGAGAGCAGGTGGAGTGATACACAGAGCTGCTGATGCACAGCTCCAACGAGAAGCACCAGTTTATAAATGGAGTACAAACAACAGAGCAAGGATGACAAGTTTGCTTGTGTACCTCTGAAAAGTTTTTGCACCCTGTCAGAAAGCAGGGTAAAGACTATAGAAGAACTTTGTGATTTCTATCAATTGCCACAAACACCAGGACCATGATGACTGGTGGAAACTGATATTCCTGATTGATGGCCTCTTATTAGTAGACTTCACAGTTACAATTTAAAGACACAGGCAAATATCCCATGTCACTGCTGTAACTACCTTAGCAGAAAAATAGGCTGAATGAAAGGAGGTAACAACAAAGTCACATTTTTTACCAAATTTCTATGCCAATAGCATAAAATGTAAATAAAAATATAGAACTCTCTTTGTTAAGGGGTGGTCAAAGATTAATTTTCTAGCTTGCATAATTTGGTCTAAAGTTACAGACATGGAACTAATAGGCAGCTGGTTTCATTTGGGAGTCACACGATACAGTTCTTCTGCAGCTTTTTCCCTGCCACAAATTTGGGCAAGCTTTTCATGAAACAGAAAAAATCCTTGCACTGTGCTTTTGAAGAGATTGTGGGCCAAGCCAAGAGAGCTGGAGTGGAGCAGGAGAGCCAGAGGATAGCACAAACCAATAATTAAAGCAACATGTGATATCATCTGGCCAGAGAAAGATGAGAATAGTGGTGGGATTTAACAGTTCATTTTGAAATACCCCTTGCAAGGAAAGGAATGTGTTCAGGGATTAGGATGGGTTCACAGGAATTAGAAAAACTGGATTTTATTTCTGACCTTGTCACGTCCTATCTGTATGATCTTCTATCTGTGCCTCAGTTTCCCTGCCTGTGTAATCACTCACTTAAAAGCTGTTCTGTGGAATCCTCCACTGAGGCTTATAGTTTCTTTTGGGAACCCAGCTGAAAAGCTGAATGGGTGGATGTCACTATTTTAATTGATTATTACATGTTTTTTTATTTCAGATGAAACTAAAAGTTAAATAATGCGAGAGTTCTATATATGCCCTTGAAGAACCGTCGTCTTGTTTTAAACCTTTCATTGAGCCCTTCCTAAGCACATCCAGTTCCAACATCTCTCATGAGAGCTCTGTAAAGCTTGATTTCTGCTAGCAAGTGTGTTGGGAATGGATTGTCTCAGATCTGTTAAACACAGATAATGTGGTGTCTGAAGTGAGCGCTGCCGTAACTGCTGCATGGTCATGTCAGTGCTTTGCTGGTTGTAGAAGCCTCTCATGGTACTGAGGGCTGGTTGGTAGGTCTGAAGTGGGGAAGAAATGAGGAGGAAGAAGAAGAAAGAGGACAACCATTAAAAGATCTTTGCAGTGATGTAGCAAAGAGACTTCTGTTTTGGATGACAATATCATTTTATATGAATGGTTTCAGGGTAGATGAGAGTGAAATGACAAATGGCATGTGGCAAAGAAGCCATTAAGACCTGACAGTATATGCAGAAGTTTTGCCTTCCGTGTGAGTAAACGTAGGTATGCTTCCCTCACCCAGAGGACAGTGTCATGCTTTTGAAATAAACCTGAGGAGTATTTAAGAGACAGTTTAAGGAATGAAGTTAAAAAAAATTTCTTCTGTGAGAAAACCAGACCCTAAACCCATCTTTATGGCTGCTTGTTATCGCAGCATGGTTGGACTGTGTTCCAAGGGTGTTGAAATTTTCTCTATTAGGAAAGATAATTCTGGGATTTCTTTTCCACTGGGCTGAGTAAGGCTGGGCACACCTTAAAACCCAAAGACCCTGAGGACTTGGAGGGAAACTTTAGGAAAGGGGAGCTATTTTTGGACACCAGGATGAAATACTAAGAAATAGTAGGCAAGGACTTAGATTAGGTTGTTGCAAATAATTGGAAAGCAAATAAATTTATTTTTTTACATTCAAAGATACTATATTTGTCATCCCAGTGTGTGAGCTATACAAGAACTGCTCTTTCCCACCTTTCTCATGTGAAACAGTGAGAGCCACAACTCACAAAGGTAATTTTTGTTCATAGTCATATGCAGTTAACCCGACAGCTGGGAAAGAGGAAAATGTCCCATTCACACAACAACCACCAGAGGCCACCACAAACCTCCATAAAGAATGAAGAAGCCTATTCTAGTAGAGTGCAAATATAAAAAGAGAAACCAGAAAGCCATAACCTGTGTCCCATATGAGCATATGTTTAATGTCTTCTATAATGAAAGAAAACGCTGCTGAGCTTACATCAAGCTCGTGTATCCATCATGTTTTTAATCTTTTTTTTTTTTTTTTTTTTT
>NW_009954185.1:962161-976570 GCF_000747805.2 Chaetura pelagica
CGTTTTTTCCTTTAGTTTTTTAATTTTTTTTTTTTTTTTTTTTTTTTTTTTAGGGGAGTTTTGGGTTTAGGTATAAGGAATACTTTTAATCATCGTAGTGATTATTGTGAGGGTAAGATACATTACCTTGGTTTCATGGAGGGGAAATGTTAGGTCCAGAGAGGTTAAAAGACTTGCACGGATTATTAGATATTGTTATTAATTCTTGCTGTAAGAGCATAACCTGCTCTGGAGCAGAGACTTTTTAAATAGTATTTTTATTTATTAGGTTCAGATAACATATATGTAATAATGAAGAAAATGGTCCACAACTCTTTTAAAAGCCAGGTTTTTATTTAATACAGTGAACAGCCTAGCACTGAAGTGCTGTCTTTTCTAGACCTGGCTACTGACAGCAGTTTCCAATATCCACTGAATTTATGAAGCATGCTCACCTGTAACATTGCAGTGGTAGGATCAGAAAATCCAAGGTACTATTTTTCCATGGTTAAATGTAGGAATTGGCTCAGCCAGAATAAAAGGTGTAGTTAAATAAAATCTAAACTGGAAGGAGACACCCATTCTGTCTTTCACTCTATTTAGAAGTGCGCCAAATTCAACATATTTTGCTGTGTCCTAGATGAGAGTAAATTGAATACATTACACTTTGTGACAAATTACTTCATATGAAGTTGGCTTTTGTCCATAGCCTCTATCTATCATGTTCACCAATCAATATTGGCAGCAGCTACCCAAGGCTGTCAACTCAGCCTTTCACATTACCCTGCATACTGCTTTGCAGCGTACCCTAGGACACATTACCCTGTTCAGTCTTATATTGGCACCAGAGACAGAAGACATCTGGTTGAGGTGTGATCAACAACTTATTAGGTGGACATATTTTTATTTAAAAGTGAGTAATAGTGCTCATCTGAGTTGGTAGTGCATGTTTGAAATGCTAAAGTGATTGCTTCTTTTACTCACTCCTCCGCATTCTCTGTGATGTTTGATGTTTCTGGTGGGACATTTTGAACATAGAAATCCCTGGTCAGAAACTAAGGATACAAAGCCGGGTTGAAGAGTTGATTTAGAAGGTACTTGTGCAATCACAGAGGACATGATGTGGTAGGAAATACTAAAAGGAGAAAATGACTGGACTACCAATGGTGAAATAAATGTCCCTGACAGTAAGGTGGGTGGACAGAGGAAACTGTTTATTCAGTGTATTTGGACTGTGTTGTCTATCCCCATAGCTGATGTTGTTGATTCTTCCACCTACTCCTTTGAGGTAGAAAAACCCATCTCTAAGCAGAAAAGTGTTGTCTTGTTATTGGGAAGAGGCACTGCTGTGACTTTTCTATGTCTCTAGCTGCATAAGAATCCACCAACTGGATGAGGTAGCACAGGGAGGGGGCATGGTTTGCATCAGGTAATATAATGTGTAAGAGGATTGTGGTAATACAAAACCTTCCATTCTGTCAGCTGTGTCTGAAGTGAAGAACCTGGCATTTGCAAACTGAGTATTTTAGAGCTAATGGGCAGATTATATGGAGATATATTGGAAATGCACACAAATGGGGTAATATTACTTTCTAAGTCAGTGATGAGAAAGAAACTTGTGTTGGTGCTGCAGATATTTTCTTTTTTTCTTCATGATGGAAGCAGTGAGAAGTGTGGAGCTGGATGTTTCTTAGTTTTTGTTTTGTTTTGGGTTTTTTTTGCCTATATTTCTCAGGTTTTTGTATTATGCCTCTTATAATTGTGAAAACATACTCTAAAACCCAGCTGACATATCACAGGTTTAAATAGTCCATCTCAGGAGAGCTGAAGCATAGAGCAATGGAGATCTGCTAGATACATTGATATATTTGTTTACTTTTCTCTGATTACATATGGGAGGTCATTAGATCTGCTCTGATAAATCCTCAAATCTCTGGATTTTTTGCATGCTAAATAAAACAATTTTTGTATGTATGTTTTGCTTTTCTCCTGTGAGCCTGCATTTGTTTACATTTAACCAAGGTTTTGCTTGGACAATAACAGATACTTTTTTTTTTTGCCAAATATAAGGATATTTTTAGCTTGCAAATAAATATACAAACCCTCACCAAATGGGATTTTGTAAAGGTTTAAAGTGATGCACATCACAGAGATAGACTCTGCTTGCTGCCACTGCCTTGCACCCCTCTGTGTTCCCAGTGAAGAGGAACGCTGTCAGCCATGGCATCTACCTGGGGCTGCTGCTCATGGCTCCTTGACCTTCATGAATCACATTAATCACATCAAGCCAGCAGGTTTCTCCAGTGGCCTCTGAAGTGCTGGAAATACTGACAAGGTATTGGAATTTTCTGTCTTCCACACCTGTACCTCCTCTCATAAGTTGTTAGCTGTTCTCCTAAGGCATTCAGTTGCTCTGTTGCTGTGCACAGCAGTCCAAACAAGGTGAAAAACAGGTAATTTTTTCAAATGTGCTCTGGGGAAAGGTTCTTTTAAAGCAGTTATTCACCAACTCCCAGTGAATTCAGTGGGAATTACGTACCTAAAAGTGTAATGCGGGGCTTTAACAGCCTTTTAAAAGAATGACCTGTCTACAGAAGCACCTTAGGTGCTTCTGGTGATTCTCTTTAAATGTCAAGCTCTGTAGGTCTGCATTCATCTTTCTTAACTTTAGGTACGTAATTGATGCACTTGAGTTAGAAACATAATTGTCCTAGGTCTCCCCTGTAGTCAGTAGAGAGAAATAAGCTGCTTGTACCACTGAGATCTCAATTGCTGTCAGTAGGTGTCTTGTTATCTCCTAGGATACTCAAGGTATCTCTAGTTAAGTGCCTAGAATTAGTTAATAGGGAGCTAGGGACTACCTGTCTGCCAACCACTTAAGACTGCAATGTATGTTTTTGAAAGGCAACTTGTTCACTTGAAAAATGTTCCTTATGAATCCTTTTTCTTCTTTTACGATGAAGGAAAGGACAGCTGAGACTCTTCTTACAGCTCTGCACTACAAAACTAAAATGATAGAAGTGGGTGGGTTTGGTTGTAGGCGCACTCTGATGCAGAAATAGGACTGAGGTGCTATGAAAATGATGGGCTCCACATCCAAGAGCTGTGGCACTATAAGATGATCTTCCTGTGTTTGTTCATGTTGCTTGCCCTTGCTTCCCTGTCAGGTGTTGCACACCTGTAGAAAGGTGCTGCTGTGAGTACATATTTTTAACCATTTATTTCTGGCAAATAATTTCAAGAGGCTACAGAATTCATACCTCTAAAGAGCAGGTTTCTGAACAGCAATCAGTGAAAAGTCAGGCCACGTCACAGAGTTCCAGGTGGGCTGCTGAATGGATTTACCTGTTTTGTGAGGAAAGAAAAGTCAGTATATTTCATTAACTATGTAAAAATACTTATCTGTTGAATCCAAGGGGTACAAAGTAAGGTGATCTCTTGGGTCAGATATTCTTTTATTTCCCTTTCTAGCTTTCAGTGTGAACAAAAATGTCTCTTCTATTATTAGACTATTTTGCTGACACGAACACAAGCTCATTGGCAGTCACTACTGGATTAAAAGATTTATCTCAAGAAACAGGCCAACGTTGGAGAACGGATGGTAGATGACAGAAATAAAAACAGTCAGATATGAGTAATGTGGTTTCTTTCTTGATTTTCTTTTCTGCATGTGACCTGCTTTCATACCCTGTCATTAGTATTGGAGACTCAATAAATGGTTGTACAGTAATTGGCATACTAAATCCTGGCACTTTGTCTGTGGTACTGACAAACATATGTTCCAGTAGGCTGAGGCTCATCAGGCATAGCTCTTTCTCACCTGCTGCTGTTACAGATTAAGGACTGCATTTAGGTTGGAATTATTCTTGCTCTGAGTTAATGGTATGGAAATGTAAAGGCATGTGAAATGGTTTCTCAAAGGCTTGTTTCCATTCCACGTGAAAAAGCTAGTGGCAAGATCATGAGGCAAAATCCAAAGGTTAAAGTGACTTTAAAATTAACAAGGGCAATAGCACTGCCCTACAGTGTTGAGAAGAATATGTGCCTCTGATCTGCTTCCTGTCAGAGCTTTTTGTATGACCACAAAATTTGAGATCTGGTGGAGACTACTTATTCTGCCAGTGGTGTTTTCAGCCAAGCAAAAGCAACACTTCTACACCTTAAGGATCCAATGCAGTGACATCAGATTCATTCCTGGAATTATCCCAGTGACATCTGAAGAGTTACAACAGGTGCAAGGTCCGTCCTGTAGAGCAAGAAGAAAATATCTGTTAAAACGTGGCTTTAGGCTCAAAGAGATTGCCTTACATAGGACCCAGTTGTTGGGTAGGTTCAGTTGTTCTTATATGAAATTCTGCTCTGGTACATGGAGAGGTACACAGGCACACAAATTTGCAGGTAAAGAATGTCCTGCAGCACTATGAACTTGGGCTTTTAATGAAGGACTTTATGAATATGTTTTCCTTATAATTTTTAAAAGGACTACACTGTTATGAGACAGGGTAGGCTGAATTCCTTATCTGTATAACATTTCTAGAAGCCACAAATATGATTCCAGTGTAACCTTCCGGAAGAGGAAAAAAACCCGCCCTCCAACTCTCCCACATAGCAGGATTTATTATATCAGTTTGAAAACAGCCCTTGCTTATGAATATTGATGCACAAAATACTCTGAAGGATCAGGTAAGCAGAGCAAGATTAGAATTGTGTATGCTGCACACTGCTGATCACAAAATGTTGATGAGCTAATTAAAGGTTAATTTGTGAGTTCCTTAATCAGTGGTTAATCAGTGCATTAAAGTATGTAGGAGTGTTGCTTAACAACAACAGGGAACTGATGGGAGGGTTAGAAGGTCTCTTCTTTTCTTCTGGCCCCAGCAACAGAGTCCTGAACTGTGAGTGAGGAGAAAGGGGGCTCTGTTTGGGTTCTTGTCTGATATGCTTGATTTAAGTTTATTATTTGCTCCATAATTATAATTCAAATTTTGTATTTTAGTTTGCTTTTTTTTATGTTAAGAGGAAAAAAAATAAAGGTAACTTCCCTGTTTCAGGGTTTGTGACCCTCAGGTGAGATGAGAGGTGCTTGAATTTCATGTGGGTTGCTAAAGATACAAACAGAACAGTGCTTCTCCCTGTGATTTCTCTTGACTGGGATTTTTTTGACCCGTGTTTCTCAGAGCAGCAGAGGCTTAAGAATGGTGATTACTTGCTTACTTTCAGCCTGAGGTATCTATTTACTTATTTGTCTCCTGTATCACATGGGGTTCTGCCTCTTTGGTGTCTTCCCGTTTGAGGGAGGAGACTTGTTTTGCCTCATTTGCTCATACAAGGTAGGATTTCTCTGAACAGCTACTCTTAATATTTATAATGTAGGAGCTGCTCAGGGTTGTGTCCTTGCTATCCTTTATCTTGTCCCTCTGGCCTTTAGCTACTTTCTGTGTTTGACTATATCTTGTCTTTGCAGATAATAGAGTTCTGGTCTACATTCACTCATGACTCACTTATTCTTCTGTGTTTATGCCCAGCTTTTACAGGATGTTGCTTTCACTTATAACACTGATTTCCTCAAAATATTTTGAACATTAGAACATTTGAAAAATGGATTTGCTCTTCTACCTGAAACAAATATAAGAAGCTAATTAAACTAAAGTTAATATTTTTCTAAGTCATGATGATTTGCTTCAGTCCTTTAGTCTGACTCAAAAAGAGGTAGGACAGAAGTTTCTTAAATAACGTTTGAGTTTACCAATGTGTTCAGACTCTCAGAACTTTTATCAGCTGTGTTAATGGAAATATTACGATGTCATGCAAATGTGAATTAGTTGGCAGAACATCTTGTTGCAGATGGGGGAAAAAGCCCTGCATACTGAGTGGCATATTTAGACTTTTCAGGGGTCTACTTATTGGTTAAAATGGAACACATGTAGCTGTACTTTGTAAAAATAATGAAGTCAAGGATATAAAATAACTAGGCTTCTCCAGTTTTCAAACACTCCTTCAGATCAAGAAATTGAAAAGGTTTTTCAGGATTCTCTTGTGGCTTTATGCACGAAAGATGAAATCATTCAAAGAACAGGGCATACGGGCATACAGATACCATCTGATATGTGGATCACAATAATGTGCTCTATGCTAAGAAAATAAGACTAGTATAGAAGCAGTCTTGAATGAGGTTTAGCATCCATTGTTCCCTATAAAATTGATTGACAATTCTTTTCCAACTGTGTAATTTTTAAAAGAGCTACAGGAGTTGTTCAGCCCAACCTCATTTATATTTTGAAATAAAGCTTTGTGTGCTTTTATTCATCGTGGCAAGCATAGAAAAATACCAGCACTTATCTGATTCTGGCTTTACATAATGCAGCATTAGTCAACAAAGTTTTACCTGCATTCCTCCTGTAGGTTACTGGGTCAAATACTGAAAGTCATTACCATTTCATGGCTGCTTGGTTCCTTGTTTTAAAAGAAGTTGGAGAGCTCAGCTTAGCTCCTGACAGGCCAGTAGAGCTGTACCAGAGATGTGTAGGCTGTTTTGGACAAAATGAGAACAAACTCAAAAGACTGAGCTAAACTTCAGCTTTAGGCTACAGTCCAGCAATGAGTTCCATGGATGTTTCCATGGAGCTCAGTGCCCGATAAGGCACAATTGTTTTTTAAAGAATATTCTTGTGAGGCCACAGTGTTTCCTGTCAAGCTGGGAGCATGGGAGGAAGAACAGTAATTTTGTGTTATTTTGGCACATCTTTCATGCCTTTCAGTGAAGTACAGAATGGAGGCAGGAGCAAAAGGCAGATATATTGAGATATACTGATTCTTTCCTTTAGATTTTTATATTTTTGAAAAAAAACCCTAAAGAAGTTCAGACTTGCAGTGAATTGTGAAGAAAGGATTGAAGCAATGGGCTGAGATGTTTGTTTGGGGGAAGACTTCCTTGTCTCTTTCTATTTATTTTTTTTTCCTTGAAAAGTCTAGATCAAAGTTATCCCCAGACAGAACTCTGGATCAGAATAACCCTAAGTGATGGATGCTGCTGCACAAACCTAGTTCCTGATTGTATAAGTGTACTTTAGCTCTACAACTGCTAATCAATGTGTCAGATCTGAATGTCCCCAGCTGTGGCAGTTATACACTCTTAATTTGATTTCAGCTGACACAGTTAAGGCAGAAAAGAAGGAGACCCATCTTGAAAGAGGAGCTTTTTCTTATGTGAACCCCCAACCTGAAACATGAAACACTTCCAGAATTTTGCTGCCCTTTCAAAAATGCTAACAAAGCATTCTGAAATACAACTTAAACAGCATTCTGAAAATTCATACAGATAGTCTTTGCTCTTTTTGCAGGCCTAGTGAACAGTTTTTGAGTGGAGAATGATGCTGCAGCAATTCTTGAGCGAAGGGGTGTTATTTTAAGCCAGCTATAATTCTGGGTTTCTGCAACTGACAGCTACTCTTCTCGGCTGCGGTGAAAGCTGGCTCCTTGCCCTGGAAAAGAAAACAAAAGGTCCTGCATACATTGGCTTCTACTGCTGCTGATGCCACTCAATTACTACACGGATTAATAGGACACAATGATGCAACTCCCTGCATGTACAGGGTACATCTCACCCACTCATACAGACTCCTTCAGCAGGCATGGGCGCTCCTCCAGAGTGATTCATCAGAGTGCCATGCCCTGCCCTGCAGAAAAAACCCTGTGCAAGCTCATTCCTGGCTAGTCTTCAAATGGGGTCCAGTCAACTAAGGTCTACACAGCCATAGTTTGGTGAGCTGAATTCCCTTCCTGCATCTGTGTGCCTCTCTACTTAGCAAAGGCGTAAGTCATAGAATCATAGAATCATAGAATCTTAGGGGCTGGAAGGGACCTCGAGAGATCATCTAGTCCAACCCCCCTGCCAGAGCAGGGTCACCTAGAGTACATCACACAGGAACTCATCCAGGTGGGTTTTGAATGTCTCCAGTGAGGGAGACTCCACAACCTCCCTGGGCAGTCTGTTCCAGTGCTCTGTCACTCTTACAGTAAAAAAATTTTTTCGGATATTCACCTTGAACCTCCTATGCTCCAATTTACACCCATTGCCCCTTGTCCTATCACTAGTCATCACTGAGAAAAGCCTAACTCCGTCCCCCTGACACTCACCCCTTACATATTTGTAAACATTCCTTCATTTTCCTTCAGAAAGTGCAGTGGGATATTGCATTTTTACCAGAAAGTTGCCTGCAGTAACCACTTTCCAGTACTTGTTTCACTCAAAATTATTTCTCAGCTTTCCGGGAGTCTTATTTTCAGTTTCTTCATGTTCTGATCACAGCATGGGCTCTCCACACAGCTGTTTGGTATGCTGCTTTCCCCATGTCCCTGACATTGTGCAGCTTTTCAGGTACTCACTAGTGTTTCAGACTAGCACTCCATTGTGATGCTAGTGGTGAGGATTGCTTCTTTGGTTTCCCCAACTTAGATCTTTAATTCAGCATTCATTGTGCTCTGATTTCCCCTCTTTGAAGAAATGGCATTTCCCATCTTACCTTCTCTGTTAAAAAACTACCTTAATCCACAGTCTGAGCATCCTTGAATGCTTGCCTCTAACTTGAACTCTGAATCTAGAGCTGCCTTTTATTTCAAGGGCACTGAGCAAACTAAAGAAGCTGCTTAAGGTTGGCATCCCATTAGTGTCACTTATACACAGAGAAGTATCTCCATCTGTGCCCTTCTGTGTTTTGGTCTGTACTCTGTATTCTCCCCACAGAGTTGCAGGTGATAATAGATTTTTCTTTGGGTTATGAGGAAATACGTGCCAATAAACAGTGCCCAGCTGTGGGAAGTAAAAATATAGAACTCACCTGAAGTATGAAGGTTTATGTGCTTTAGGTTTGACTAAATAGTGAAGTCATAACAAGGGATTATTTAATAGTGCATAACTGCCTTGTACATCTAACTCAGAGCTGTTCATGTTGGAAATAGAGCCATCATATCATGTAAAATTAAAAACACAACAGTTAAAGAAGATATTCTTACTCTATATTTTAGATTTACCCTTTTTAGATGTATTCAGGCATTTCTGTGGCTTGTGCTATTTATCCTACTATATTGACTAATTAGAATAAACATCTAAGAAAATTTTGCTTACTTTCTTGTCTTTTTATCTTGTGGTACAAATGTTCTATGGAACTTCAAAGGGCAAATAAAATACCTTTGTAAATGTTTTAATACTTAATTTTTCCCCCCTTCTCCTCCCTGCTCCCAAAATTCAAGGGGCAGTCTATGTTTGCCTGGGTCTCTCTGTTTCAGTCAGGGAATGGTTAAGAGTATATAGAAAATAAGTAGTAATCCTAATACCAGAGGCAAGACAGGGATGTCACAACTTCTGTGATAATTTGGTGAGTTTTGTTTGTGTTTTACTGAGGAATGTGGTTTTATTGTAGCTCCTTTTGTGAGGGGAATTTTGTGAAGTGACCTGTTAGATACATTAAGGGGGGCTGAAAGGCAGATGTGGGAGGTTTTGCAGTCCTGAGGCAGCTGGAGAAGTTCTGGATCAATTCTACTCTTACACTACAAACTGAGGGAGACGAGTCTTCATGTCCAGAAATCCTTAACCTGTACTTATTTACTCAGCTTCTCTGTGGCATTTGGCCTTGTAATATGCACAAAAGTCTGTCTGTCTTTTCCTTTTGACATGTCATGATGCTAGGAAATAAATCCTGTGTGCTGCTGAGCTTCACCCCCATTCATCAGCTCCCCTTGCACAGGTGGGGGGAATAAGACTAGTTATAAGTCTTCCAGTGTGAATAATGTTCTTTTGGTCCTTCCGAGTCTCTCCAAACAGTTGGAAACATGCAGGAACTGCCACTTCAGCTCTCCCTTTCTTCTACAGAGACCCTGCCACAAGCTCTTTGTTTTAATTTCTCCACTGGTAAAATATTACAAACGGAACACTGTCACAACAGCCAGAGGAAGAGAGAATATAACACACAATTCTTGTAATTTCCAGTTTTCTGTTTTACTTCAGCTTCTAATATCTGATTGCAAGTAGTTAAGCAAGAGAAAGCCTAATACTCATAGAAATGGAGACTGAGAACATGAACAAAGTTAACATTAAGGCTTAATATCACTAAAAGTTCAGGGTGTAGTTTTTCTTTAAATTCTATGATGTCAAGTCTTGCTGCCTTTTTTATTGTTATTACTTTTTTAGCATCACTTCACATGTTTTGTGGTTTGTATCAAACAAGCTGATGAGCTGAATTACCTGAAGATTTCTTCCACCTCTTTGCCTTGCAGTTAAAGACACTATCTTTCATAGGTGTTCTGATTTTCAAAGTGCTCAAATAATTATGCCTGTGGTAGGGCTGGCAGGGTCAGGGTTTGAGTTTGCTCTACAGAATATTTGGTGAGAGATGGAGGAAACAGTGAAAGATGAAGGGAAGGACATCAGTCCCTGTCCAGCAGTGTCATTTGATGTGCATTAAGAAAGGAAACAGGTGAGTATTAGAGCATGGACTCACATGATCAAGAATGTAGAAAAGCTTCTTGCAAGATTTAAAACTTCCTCTATCATGAAAAGTTACAGTTCTGTCATATTTCCAACCATGGCATAAAATCATTAAAGGTTCTTTAAGCAACTGTTAGGACAATTTCCTCTTCTAAAATATTTTTTCATCCACCAACTCCAAATATAGTTACTGATATTTTATGTTGTTCAGTTTCCTAACAAGCTTAAGTTTAAAGAAAGTGACTAAAAGTATAATTACCGAGAATATTCTAAATTAAGATGGTTTGGCTTCTGGAACTAAATTGGCTTGTTTCTGTCTATGTTTAGAGGCTGAAGAAGCAGTTGTGTGAGACCCTCTTATCTTGCATTGCTACCAGACTCTGGATGCAGCTCCATGGAGAGGTGATGTCCTCTGTGAAAACTCTGGTTCACTTGGAGCACATCCCTAGACTTCAGGCCACTTGGTAAGGACACTGTAGTCTCCACCCAAGTAGTGCAGGCTGTGGGAAAAGACAACTTCTGCTTGGCCAGATCAACCCCCTTGATCCAAAAGGGCAGGAGATGAAAAGCAGAAATGAAGAATCACAGATAGGCATAACCTTTAAGACTTGACATCTTCTGTCTTACCTCAAGTTAGGGTCTGTAACAGGATATATTATTCTTGATGGCACTCCAGATCAGTTAAGATAATGCAACAGTTTCAACTAAACTTAAAACTGGAGCATTTTCACATAGCTAAGAGAAAAAAAAAAAAAAAAGCATTGCTTCATTCATAATATTATTCTTTTGTATTATGCTGTTTATTTTATGTTGTTCCCACATTTCCTGGTACTTAAAATACTTCGGAGTAACTGCCAGTACATAATTATATGGTTATGTTTGTTGTGTAGTTGTGAGTATGGCATTTAGGCTTGTGCAAGCTGGGATACTACCAGAGAAAGTTTTGATTGCAAAAATGTTGAATAATAAAAAATCAATATTAATCTGTAATTAGTCTTGCTAGACTTCAGAATTCCACAGTAGTGAGGTAAATAAGGCAACAGCATTCTTTGGTTTGGATAAGCTCTTTGTTTAGAAAGTTATTTTGGTAAATATGAACATCATAAACTCGTCGGTGAAATGTTAGGACCTGAAACAACTTTGTGGCAATGGGCATATGCCAGTGCTGTGCTTTTCTAAACTAGGTTGCTCAAAGCCCCATCCAACCTGGCCTTGAACACTGCCCAGAAGGGGCCTCCACAGCTTCTCTGGACAACCTCTTCCACTGTCCCACCACTCTCACAGTAAAGAATTTCTTCCTAATATCCAATCTAAATCTACCCTCTCAGCTTGAAATCACTCCTCCTCATCCTAGCACTACATGCCCTTGCAAAAAGCCTCTGGAGAGCATGTCAGTTGCTGTAGCTCTGTGGCTGACCATGCTTATGGATGGCAATGCCAAATTCTACTCAAAAACATACGTTTTCATTGAGCCTTCAAAGTTGTGTGCTTATTCCCAAATGGGATTTTATTTAATTTTTTCCAATGTTCACACAACCACCTCGTGAGACTGGAAGCTGGCTGTTTCCTCAGGGAGACATAAAGGGCTTCTGTGTCTCAGTGCCTCCATTTGCCTCACTGACCTGCCTGCAGCTGAGGGGGAAAGTGGTTGTGATTTAAGCCTAATTGTCATTACTGAGTGAAATACTTTGCTGCTTGGGGTGACAGGTCAGTGCTGGACAGAATGGAGATTCATGTATTTATATATCTGCTTGTCTTGCTACCGAACATCTCTGGGAACAACTGGTATATAGCAGCAGGTACAGGAAGCCTATGTGATGCATGGCACTCAGACAGGGCTGGAGCAGAGGAACTGAGGAAATAACAAACAAACTGGCAGTAATGACATCTGGAAACTGCATCACTGCATGCAAGATGCACTTACCAGGCATGGTAAATAGTTTTACAATTCCTACAAGCAGTATAGCCTGCATTTGGCATAAACTCTATAATCACTATTCCAATGCTGTATCTCTCAGCTAGAGTTTAGAACAAAGCATATGTGAAGATAGTGTTTCAAATGCAGGAAACCTGGTATATAAATCTACCCAGTGCATTAAAATAAATCTCATGCACTGCTAGGATTCTAGGATCTCCTCTGAAAAAAAGTCAAACAACTTCTCTTCTGAACCCCCACCACTGCCACCAACTCCTCGTATAATTTCCAGTTATGGATTACTGTTTGCCTCTTCTTTGGAGGCATAAGATTTTAGCTGTGTAATAAATCAGTGAAATATCCCTATACCTGTCTGTCTGGTAATTTATTAATTGTTTTTTTGCTATGCATATTTTAATGATAAATTTCAAACATTTCTTCTTAAGGAGAATAATATTGTTAAGGCTGCCTAGTGCTTGGACAGATTGTATTCTACTTGGTTCTTGTAATTATAAGCTCCTGAAATGCTGCCATGATCTGAAAATAACCAAGCCCTGCAGCTACAAGAATAAAAATTATACTTATGCCATCAGTGTAGTAACTCATAGATCATATTAACTGTTATGAAGTATTTTATAAGTGTATTGATACTTTGTATAGCATAGCTTCTATGTTATATAATTAATAATGTATTGTTTTATATCAGTATTACAAAACTACATAGTATTTCACATGCTTGATCTGGTATGAATGTCAATGTGTGCAGCATGTCCTGCTGATGGCTGGGCAAATGGCTTAGGACAGACCTAGTGGTTGCAAATATGTGTAAGTTTCTGCTGAATGTAAAACTGATGTCCAGCATCCTCAGCATGCAACCCAAAGTCAGTTTTTTTCTTTGTGGTTAGGCTGAACCCTGTTCATGTTCCTGATCACATCAAACCTGAGGTTGAGTCTGTGGTTTCCTGTCTTATGACTGAGAAAACCAAAGAAAATTAGAAACAAGATAGCCAAACTAGCAGAAGGTGAAGTTCTAATCTCCAACCTGGTGTTTAATATCCCAAAGCTTTACACTGCTATGTGTCATAGGAGAGCATCTTCAGTGGTCTTAAATATGTTTATTTTGGGAAATATATGTATAAACCCAAGAAAGACATCTGGACTTTTTTTACTCTTCTAAGCAAAAGGATTAATTAGATGCACAGATTCAAAATATAAAAAAAATAAATTCTTGGTAATCCAGTGCATGATGGAGATGCATACTAAAGGAGAAAAAATAATACTTGAGTAGTTGCAGTTTTATTTCTTTTTTTCCTCTTGGGTAAAGCAATAGAAGAACAAGTTGAGATTTCAGTTTGATATTCCCAGAAATACCTTTATCTGACATTCAGGAGTCATGATGACTTTTAGCTAAGCAGTTCCACATATGCACCTGTTGGTCATGTAAATATCACTTTATTTCCTTTCCACAAGGAACTGCATTAACTTCTGGTCCAACCATCACAACACTTCTAAGCAAATTGTATCTGAAATCCTGAAATTAACACCAGAGACCTCTCAAACTCCAAAGAGTACTGTTGGCATCAAGCAGTTCTAATTGGATGTTTGCCATAATTCAAACTCAGCTGCCTGTGGCTGGTTAAAGTAATTGTTTCTAGCTATTGCACAGTTATCTTCATTATTTCGCATGAGGATTAAATGTATGGTAAAGTAGTTATGTAAGTGCCTGTTGTCTATCTAAGCCAGAATGAAACATCATGATGAGCCAGCACCTAACCTCAGAACTGCCTTTACTCAGATTCTGGGCAGGTTTGGGCTTGGAAGTGCACTGAGCAATTTGACATGTCTCTAAATGACTGTTATCACCCTGCTCTTCAATCTAGCCTGGACACCTCTTGGAAAGGCATTGCAGATGTTTTTCTCTGTGCTTATTCTAAGATTTGTACTCTGTGTTAGTAGCTCTGTTATGACTTGTTTAAGGAAAATGCAAATTTATCATTGCATTTTGCAGGAATGAAAACACTCTGTTCAGCAG
>NW_009954185.1:976699-986119 GCF_000747805.2 Chaetura pelagica
GGTCCCAGTTTACCACTGTTTTAATCATTTTGCCATCAGTGAGGGAGAGGAAGTACTGGTTCAAGAGAAGCATAACTCGGTACAGTTCTACTGTGACCAAGTATATAAAGCCATTAATCTTCCATTCTTTTGTGTCACAGGATGATTGGATCAGTTTTATTTTTCTCCAATCTAAATTTTATTCACTTACAGCCCTTTAGTCATTAAAGTGATTTATTTATTTTCTTTAAAACTACCAGCAGCTCTTTCCACTCGTTAGACACCATGCTGTGGAACAGGTTCTGTCCAGTGGCTCTTTTGTTATGACCATGAGGAAAATTGTGACTTTTCCTTTTTATACCTGTCACAGAAGAACTTTATTTCCTAAACGCAGAGGGATTCTGAGAAGTTCAGAGAAATTACAAAGAAGGGGCTTTATTTTTCATGTAGTCTGTGGCATTGGGCTTGTAAGATTATTCTTCATCCACTACAGTTTCAAAAACCTAGATTTGATGTCTAGCACTTGTTTCCAAGGTCATATTATTGTTCATCACATTCTCCCCTCCTTTAATTTCAAACTTTTGTTCCATTTTGAACCATTTTTCAGCTCGTTTTCTACCTAGTCTGTTTTGCCAGATCTGCTTTTAACTCCTTTGCAATTGTACCAAGAGGGGTACCTTGGATTACTTGTCTTAGCTCTCTTGTGAAGATGTGGCAATGTATACCTCTGACAATCTGTTCTTAGGGTTTATTTGTTTTCTTTTTTTGCCTTTACATTCTTCAAGCATAAATATACAGTTATTGCTATTTTCTCTGAAGTCCCTTCAGTTGGGTTGTTTCTGGCTGGGAACTGAGGCTCTTGGAATTAAACACTTTGCACCAAGGGTGGCTACGCCAAGATTGTGGCTACAATAAGGTCTATGGGGGCAGGGATTTATATGTGCCTATAGTCCTACTGATTCAGTAAGTTTCCCTGCAGAGCAGCCTGCTTGTCTGGAGCTCACTGCAGTGTGGCAAACTACACACGAAAAGACCCCTGCTGCTACCTCACTCTATACCTTGTTGCCTAAGCACCAAGCATTCTGAAACTGCATTGCCGTTTTTGAGGTCTCACATTGCAAATCCATATAACGTATGTGCTAGTTTCCATGTTTAATCATCCCTTTGTATTTTAGGTGAATTTTCTCAGGTTGGCCACTATCTGATCCTCCTCCTGGTGTTCTCTTTACTCTGAATTCCTCTTGAACGCTGGAGATACCAGAGCTGCACGTGTCCTTGATCCTGGTGACCCCCTGGAAGAGATGGCACACATATCAGCCAGAAGTGGTAACTCTTCTTTAAGAAGGTAAAGTCCAACATGTGGGTTGAAGAGTCCTGGAGGCATGAAGTCTTGGAGGAATTAGCTGCAGAGAGCTTGCACCTGATATTTAAAAAAAAACTGTCCTTCTACATGACAGGCTTTGCTTGGGCCTGCTAATTGAGACTTGAGGGAAGTACAAGTGGGTGAGTGACAGCCATTCTTTAAATATGTTATTTGTTTCTGCCTTTGGATAAAGCTGTAGTTTTGTTACACTTCTTTAGTACGTATTATTTGGGGGGTTATCCCAGACCTAGGTATTTTTGTAGTTTCTGATTTTCCAGCTGGTGCCAGCATAAGCCTCATGACTTTAAAGAAAGAAAATACCACAAGCAGTATCTGATGGCTACTGCTACAGATTGAGACAATTCACACCAAAAAGGTCTTACATAATCCATCTGGCCTCATTCTGTAAGTCTAACTGTAATGTACAAGGAACATGCAGAGAAGAAAAATCTGCCCTCCATAGGGGACACATTGAAAAGGTTATTTCTTCTGTTCACCTGTCCCGCTGTTCTGAATAAGCATTCAAGCATATTTACTTTGCTTATATTTGAAAACCTTTTACTTCTATATTTATCTTTCCTTTATGTCTTGCTACAGTTGAGAGAAAGTTGTCAGATACCTCCTTGAAGATGCCATTTCTGAGTCATAGGATTGAAGCTAATGGAAAGCTCTTACTCGTGGTAACAAACTTGCTTCTGTTCCCCTGTGAGTGACTTGGGAGCACTGCAGATTTATGGTTTGATGCAATACCTCACTGGAGAACAAATGCAGCTTTGTAGCTGCAGCTGGAACTGAAGGAAAATCTACAAGAGATTAATTTTACCTCTAATTTTTCATACTGTCATTTATTTGAAATTCACCTATAAAAGGGAGACTAAGCACTGGTGGCAGATTATTTATTAAGGAATCTGATATGGCAGATTGTTTAAATATTTGTGATGTATGAAACAGTGCCTGTTTAAAATGAGGTGAGGAACTCTGTAGGGGGAAATACATAGAAAATGTCATCACAAAAAGATGGAAGCAGGTGAGGAAAGAAAAAATCAAAAGGAGCATAACTAAGGTTTTATAAGCCTCATTTACTCTGCCTCTCAACTAATAGCTCTAAGCAGTTGTAAAATTGTAGTGACCGTTGCATCAGTAGGTCCCAGGCTGCCTCTGGAACCTGGAAACCCCACACTGGTACATGTCTCCACTCTGGAGACCTTGTGTTGGGTTCTGGTATGCTGGGGCCAAAGGAGATGGTGAGCTCTCATGGGCGTTGCCTACACAGGAGTTACTGAAGACACGGGGATAAAATGTGCAGCTCTGAGTTACCCAAAACAAAGATAATAACTGATCTTGTGAAAACACGTTGCTCTTCTGGCTCAGACAAGTGTGTGTCTTAGCTGAAATGTTATTACAGGCAGCCTCCGAAGAATGAACATGTATACCTTGCTATATACCACTTTCATCTCTGCTTTACAGTAAAGTCCTTGTCCTGTTGCCATTAAACTAAGTCTAGCTTTGAAATGGAGCAGATCTCAGGAAATTACATTATTTCTTATTTTTTATTTAAACATATAAATTAACATAGACACAAGTCAAATATCACAATACCTGAAGGTCATAATAATTCACTTGGAATGTAACATTATGCCTTGGTGAGATCACTTTATATAAGCCACCCAAAGTACTTATATTTTATATTTTCCAACAGGCAGAAAAAAATCAGGTTTTCTTTCTCAATTTTTTTTTTTAAAATTTTAAACCTACCTAAAAAATTAAGATGCCTCAGAAGAAAAGATTCTACAAGAACTCCAAGTAAATTAATAATAATATGTTTTCTTTCATCCTGTCAATGTTGTTATGAAAAATAAGTTTAAAAAAAAAAATTAAAAAGTCAGATTCCAACTAGTAAGACTAAACCATTTGCTTTAGAAAACTTCATAACCAGATAATTTACTTCTCTCTTAGGGATACTGACAAAATATTCCTCTGTCCATCTCTGGGGGGAAAAAAATAGTATGGAAATAATTTTTTGTAAAAACTTTACTCTGAAAAAATATATGTTCCCAAAGGGGAAATTCTGAATCTATAGTTTTCAACCACTGGTCAAGCCAAGTATGTATTACCAGTAATGTAAAAACAGTCTAAAGTATGAAATAGCATACAAGGTACAAAGGAAGTGGAGAAAATTTAGTGTTCTGTGCAGTCATACATAGGGCCAAGTGTTTTGCTTAGTTTTTCACCCTTACCTAATTGATGACTGCTAGTATTGAGTTTATGTGGGATTAGCATGTTTTGTTTCTTTGCCTCATCAGCCTATTTCCTTCTCAAAATACATTATAGATGACTCACAGAGCCAACTGTGCAGATTGAACCAGAAAATGTTATGCCTTGGGTGGCTCACACTGATGCAGACGTGGAAGCCATTTAATTCTCGGGGGCTTATGGAATGTGCCTACTGTGTGGATATCAAAACTAGGAGAGATGACCTTGCTTTGGGCTGCTACTTCCAGAGAGTTCTAAAATACTCATGAAAACTGCTTTATAAATAAAACAGTAGAGCTTTTGACATTTAAAGGCTTCAAGACGTGCTATGCACCTTGCTAAAAAACATTTAGGTGAGTCATCTGCTTGACCTTACTGCTCTTTCTTAAGGTATAAAGTTTTTAAAAGAAAACAAAAAGAACATGGTAATGGGTGGTAATTGTACCCAGTGATAGGTAGCAGATGCAGCTGTTTCATGCTGTCCTTATTCTTACAGCAATACACCTCCATAACACAATGTTGTTTCATTTGTACAAGGGGGAGAAATATAACTTTTTCTTTAGCATGAGTAAGACTTAAAACTGGTACTTGTTCCAGAAAACATGTGTCCTGATTTGCACCCTAAGCTCTGTCTTGCTGGCTGCAAGAGAAAAGAGAGGCTGACTGTTTCAAACAGAAGAACCGCTCCTCTCTCCCTTTACCTTCAGCATTACAGTAGCAGGACTACATTACCCCTGGGAGAAAACAAACAACTCCAGAACTTAGTGTAGTAAGAAGGAGATGAGATAGAAAGAAATTCCCTTAAAATAATTAAGTGCATTTTCTTGTTTTTATCTCCTGTCTATGGTGAGCTGTTTATTTTTATGCCCTCCTAGGAGGATGTTGCAGCCATTAGTGCCCCATCGCTCTTTGGTGACTCTCACTCCCACTACCTTATTGGCATCTGCCTGCTTTAGAGTTGGCTTCAGCCTTATGGGTGCCTGTATTTCCAGTCTTAATGTCCTCTGTAAAACCAGTCGCACATGAGTCACACCAAGTAAACACATGCTGGTGCTCACTGCTGATTGAGGCTTGGTTAATTAAGAAAAGACCCTGGAACCACTAGAAGAGAATGATGAAATGCTACAAATAACAGGAAGCCTCACAGCTTGAATATTGACCAGCACTGTTTGGAAGTACTATTTTCTTAAACATAGAGGATGGAGGATGTCAGAGGAGGAGACGGTTCCTGGTAAATTGGAAGTTGCCATATGCATAAACAACAGAGCAGACGGGGGAACAGAAGCTGGTTTTGCTTAGCCTGAAAAAGCCAAAACTTAACAGAATTACTAGCCTATCTCCAAGAGTTAGTGCCATCAGGTATGTTTGAATGATGCAGCAGCAAATGATCCAATTATCATTAGTTTGAGATTTGATGGCAAACTTTTTCCCTTTTCATAAGTCTAGTTGGACACCTGTGTCATCTCAGCCTGCGCCTAATGACATAATAATTATACACAGTACATCTATTGCTGGCATTTATTAAAATCTGTGCTAAAAAGGCCAGCTCCCTGTCTGTCACAAAGGTCATGACTGAATGAGTTTATTGTTTTTCAGGAGGCTAGGCATCTCAATCTTTTCCAAACACTTCAGCAGTAAACTTTTGTTGTAAACATTAGTGCCAGATTTGTGATATGCTGTAGAAGCAAAAGTATTTACCATGTAAAACCCTACTTTTTGCTTTGGAAAACAAAGTCCACACAATTTAATGGAATCTTGAGATGTCTTTGGATAGAAGCCTGGTTTGTTCAGACAGTAATTTTTTTCCCCTCAAGCACAAATTAATTATTTTATAATAACTTCAATTTAGTAATTGTGTTATTTAATTTGTTATCTCTGTTATCTCATGATAACATAGATAACCTCATTATAACGCTGACCTCAGAGGATCCAGGGTCAGTGCTAGATTTAGGTGAGAGCTGCCAGAACTGCAGCACTTGGAGTTCAGATTTTCCCAAAGCTTCAGAAGACTCAGACCCAAGGGTTTTTTTGCTTGGAGGAAGCTCATACAGCAGGTTGGGTTTTTTTTTTCATTTTGTGTCTATAGTTAACTGAATCCTCCAAATAAAAATACAGGAAACAGCAGTAAATTAATCAAGCAGTTGCAGGTTCAGTACTTTGCTGAAACATTGAACCAAACCTTGGTCTTTTCTTTACACGAGTATCAAAATCTGGGTCTCTAGGAAATCTCTAGGTCCTTTTCTCTTCCTCTCCACTAGTCACCCTTCACACAGACAGTGGATTTTCTGTAAGCTTTTTAAAGTACCCAAGGAAGTGCTGCCCTACGTGGCACTTTGGTCTGGGAGATAAAATGCTTAATCCCTCATTTCCATATGATATTAGAAACTGTGGTTTGACAGATCAGCATTTAGTCATGGGAATTGCATGAGACACACCAGATATTTAGTAGTAAATCAACCATTGAGCCCAGGGAAACTCAGGGGCTGTTTTGTGTGTTATAGTAATAGTTTTGCAGTAGTATGAACAGGCTTCAGTCTCATGGCAAGGGACATAGTAGGTGGTCCCTGAAAGAGAGCATCCCTTTCCCCATGCTAAAATATTCCACTATTTTCTTTTTCTTTTAAAAGCCAAGAGAGAACTAGAAAGCCTGTGATGCTGAAATCCACAGTTAAGCCCATGGAAGGAGACTCCAGCCTCAGAAAACAACAGAGCTTTTAACTTCCTTGATGTTTCTTGCATTCGCTTTTCTGTGAGTAAAAGAAATTCTGCCATCCCTTAAATCATTGAAATACCCAAGAGTCAAAACCCATCCACTCATTTTCTCAGCTAGGGACATCCCTATCAGCTCATATGCTGTCTTAAGACCCAGATTAATTTTAGACAGATGTTGCATCTTCCAGAGTCTCTTGTTAGAAGGGTGCCAGTTAATACATCTTCACAGAGGCTATGGCTGAGGGTACCCAGCCCTGCTTCCCCAGAAAGAGCTATCTGTGTCAAACTTCAATTGTGAGCACAGCTAATATAAATCACAGATGGTCTGAGGTTGGAAGGGACCCTCAGGAGGTCATCTTGTCCAACCTCCCTGCTCAAGCAGAGCCACCTAGAGCAGATGGGCTGTAGTATGGCTTGGCTGATTGCTAAGGCCAAGAATCTGAGGACAAAAAGAAGATAAAGAGAACATCTGAGAATGAAACCAACAGGAATTTGGAAAGGGTAGTGTTTCTTCGGTGTCTGCTTCATTCTGTCTCTTGCGTAGGCTCAAGGGAAATTTAAGAGTACTTGAAGGCTAAAAGTAGCTCAAGCATCAATAAGGGAGCCTTTAAGCTAGAGAGGACAGCTCTGGGCATGGGAATGTGAGCAAATGACCTATGGAAGGCTGGCTGATTTATCAGAGGTGAGGGAATGCTTGCTGGGACAGAGTGGCCTGTCATGGGGCTTCAGTCACTTGCTGGAAAAAAGTCCAGGAGCCTTTATACAGATCTGGACTGAGACCCATGACTCTTAGGAGTCTGTTGTGTTCTGCTGTTGCTTAAGGTACAGGGAAATGATGTTTCAAAGGATTTTTACTTAGCTGCTCTACACAAGCTTTTTCTCAGCCTACGTTTCAATGCTTGACAGCTGAGCTTTTACAAGTTTTTAGAGCCATTAATCAGAAAACTGTTTTGGGAAGCTTTTGCAACGTATATTTGAGAATTTGTATGGCACTGGTTTAAATTAAAGGCTAAGTCTTACTTCTGAGGTGGCTTTTGGCCGCTTTCCGTAAAGCATGGAGCTGTGTATTACTGTTCTAAGAACGCCTAATTGGTAGCAAATGTTTGCAAAATGCTAGAGGTTGTTGCTAGGGTGTTCTTTCAGGATGGGATGTGTGAGGGATAGTTAAACCTAATTCAGATCTATTTCAAAAACTGTTTTCTTAAGCTGCAAGTATAGAACATTTTTATGCAGTGCGGTACAATCTGACTTTTCAAGAGGGCAACAGGAGTAAAGGCATTACTTCTGGAATAGGTATGGCTTTGTGTGAGCAGAAATTAAGCTCCTATTCTCTGAAATAATTTGCTAGTGAATCAGACATGAGATAGGAAACAGGACTTCAGACACATAAAGCTGGTTGTTTGTTTGGTTTTTTTGGTGGGGTTTTGTTTTGTTTTCATAGATGTGTTGATTCATTTGCCCAGAACCACTCAAATGCCAAACTATACTGTTAACTTTCAATTCAAATAAGGATCAGAAGGACATATTTATTTGTTTTGGAGATAAATTGTAACTTTTTTATACTGATAGTAAAAAAATGATTGTGAAACATCAAAGTACCCCCAAAAAAACCTCACTGTATGGTGTATACGTCTCTTGAATCTATAGGTAAGATTCCATGTGCAACATGATGATTGCTTTTTGGCATTTTTGTTGTCAGGTTTTGAAAGACCTACATAAGAGGTGCTCTGTTTGAGCCAAAATATCTCCAAGTATATTTTGCTGTACAGTACACTAATTGTTAGCACACAGTGGCTCTCCAGGTCAAGACAAATGCCAACAGAGTAAGTTGAGGATCTGCAGACCAGAAAGGTTGCCATTGCTGTCCTGTGGGTGGTGGTCCTGTACATGCCACAGTGGGTGCTGGTTGCTCCTGCTGAGGAATACAGGGCTGTGGAATTCAAGGGCTGCCTTCAGTTCTCTTGTATCTGCCCTGTGTGATTTTAGTTAAGTCAGCCAGTCTTCCTAGCCTTCTCCCTGGATATTTTACACCCCTTCCTCCCCATGACCCCCTTTTTCATGGTGCTCTTGTTTCTAATGCCTTTGTACTGCCTTTGTCAGCATCCAGAGGCCACTGGCAGGTCAGTCCCCTGCCCTGGGTCCCTGTCACTGTTTGACTCAGGTCCAACAGCAATGCTCTCGATCCCCTGCCCCCCACACCCAGGTAGGGAAGGAGAGAGAGAAAAAGAGAGAGACTTGGTTGGATTGAAAACTAAACTACACAGCTTTAATTAAAACACTAATGAATGATACAAGAAAATATATACTATTATATACAGATATATTCAGATATGGGCAAAAGCCTCTCGCCTCCCCTCACCCCCAGCAACTCCCACAGCACTTCCCTGAACTGGGAAGAGTCCCGAGGAATCCCAGAGCTGCTGCTGGAGAAAGCAGAGAGTTATGGGGGTCAGGAGAGCTCGAGCCTAAGGGTCGACGGTGATGGATGAACAGAATCCTCCCGGACGCCGGCCATGGACGGAAGAGAAGGGAAGAAGAAGAAGGAAGGAAGTTGTCTTCTGTGATCTCTGACCTTCCTCTGAGCTTACGTAGATATATGGAATGGAATATCTCTGGCCAATTTTGCTGTCTGTCTAATTCAGCCTCCTACAGATCTCCCCATAGTGTCCGAGCCGGCAGAGTGAAGGTGCGACCTTGAAGCCTCAGTAGTTAGAAAAACATTCCACTGTCTTATCAGCCTAGCAGAACACACTGTTGCTAGTTAAAAGAAGGCTTACTGAAGAAAAAAAATATCAGTAAAAAGGAAAATTGACTTCATCCTGGCTCAAACCAGGACAGTCCTCTTGACAGGATCCCCACCTGCTGTCCATGCCTGTGGGCACTGGTGTCATAGGACCCATGGTGGATCTTTGCGGCTACGGAATGTAGGAAGAAGGATGGCAGGAACTGCTATGGAAGCTGGATTAGGTACCTTACCCTGCACACAGAGCCTGGGGGCAGGGAGTGCTGCCATAACCTGGCCCAGAGGGTGTGTGGCTGTGGGGATACAGGCAACACCTTCTGTATGAATGTCTTGCTGAATGAATATCTGCTGAGCAACAACAAAAATATCA
>NW_009954185.1:986167-997085 GCF_000747805.2 Chaetura pelagica
GGGCAGGACTTGTACATCCAAGGTGAGTCAGGCACTGACCCAGCCCAAGCAGGAACGTTGCCATAAATTATGATCATTTCAGAAGTAGGGGTGCATGTGGGCCAACAATGTGATTAAGTATTTGGTTTGGCCACAGAGAGGTGGGTTTCCAGGCTCTCATTCACAGAATCACAGAACCAACAAGGCTAGAGAAGACCTTTAAGACACTTTCTTAAATATTCCCCTCTTTCATCTTTCACCTCCGTTTTGCTGGGAATAAGTTGCTGGGCATGCAACAATGACATTAGAGCAGATCAGCTTTCCTGGTGCTTCTGCTGTATCCAAGCTCCTCAGCTTGGGTTTGCATGCACAGCACTTGCTGTCTGTGCTGGACGACATCCATCTCCCAGTGTGCCCTTGCAGGATAGCAGGCTCTGGATTATGAAATGGCAGAGACCCTTTTGTGCTCATTTAATTTTGTCCTTTAATATTGGGCAGCCAAATACACATGGAAGTGTCTGTGTACAGCAGTTGGGGGGCCATAATGCTTTCAGGAGACTTAACAGGACTAATTAATTCATAATTGCTCTCCAGCTACCTGGATTGTTGAAGTAAAACAAACAAAATAAATAAAAAAACCCAAACCAACCAACCAACCAACAAAAAACAACAACAACAAAACACCTACTGGTGTAGTCCTTTTTTGAACCCTGCTTTCTTCAGTGCCATTTCATCATAATTATAAAAATTTGAATTGGTAGGGGTGATGGGAGGATGCCACTTACATTGAGTATTGAGCTGCTCAGTCTCAAAGGTAGGATCTCCCCTGTCTGATTATTTCCTCATTTTGCTGCTTCATTTCTAGATAAAAGGAGTTGTTGTTCTGTGTTCAGAGGGGACAAGGAGATTGTCAAATGTTCATTTACTGTTTTTGCTGTTGAAAGTAAGATCAGGGTCTGGTTCTACAGAATTCACTTCATGCTGCCATTCACTGTAAAATGTGCATTTTTTTCTTTTACATAACCTCCTTAAAAGGCTAATCTAGCTTTAACCTAGATTTTGCTTTGTACTTTTTCTTGTGAATGACTGCTCCCTGTTTCCTAAGAAGATGGACCCAGATATGGCTCTCACAGAGTGTGGAGGGAGAAAAGAAAAAAATAAGCCCATCCAGGAGGGGATGGAGCTCAGCCCCAGCACTCTGGTTTGCATCAGTACATCCTAACTGGCATGCAAGTTAGAGGCAGAAGATTTGAGATGCTGCTTCTGAAATGAGTCCCAAATGGAAGAGAGATAACTAGGCAATTATACTTGTCACTTGATGGGAAGCAGGCATCGACTATTGTGAATTAACTTAACTGTGAGGGCCTGACAATTTGTTCAGCTATAAGCTATGTCTGTAGAGTCAGGAGAAGCCTCTTTCTGTCCTGGTCTTCTCATGACTCTTGGTCAAGCACGTGAAGGACATATGGATGCTTATGTTTGGCCATTGCTTTAAAAATGTTTAATTATCTCCTAGAATAATGTCTCTCTGTGCCATCTTTTTGTTTTCCCAGATGCAACAGTCTAACGTGAGTTTCTTTTACTTTGCCTACCTGGACATCTCAAAGGGAGTGAATGAACTTCCCTCCATCAGCAGTCTGTCACTTGGTTTCCTATAAATATACTACCAGCAAAAAGGAGTGCTCAGACATCAAATCTCTGGTTTTTTTGGTAAAGTAAGGGGCAAAGGCCAGGACTGTTGTGCCTGTCAGTGTTCGTAAGTCAGTTCTGACTGCCGAAGTGCAAGAAAACTGGGGTAAAGAAGCTGCTATCTATGGGAAAGTGGTGTACAATTGTATTACAAACAAATTTCCTCTTTATCTTCTGATGAAGTTCTGAGCTTTCACTGAAGATTTGGACTTAATAAACATTTATAAAATATTTCCTTCACTGAAAGTTATTTGATTGCTTCAAGAATTGGACAATCCAGGTAATAAATGTGTTGAGTAAAATAACCTTGGAAGGGCAGAGTAGCCCATGTTGACACAGTATCACATTTTGTTCCTCTATGGTGGCCAGGCCACTTTAAACATGTCCAAGTTTTTTTAGCCTTTGTGAAAAGGATCATGAATATTCTCTCACTTTGTAGGGTGGCCAGCCCACAGACAGCCAGAGGTAGGTTAGAAATGGTGCTGTACACCTTGCTCCTACAGGACCATGTATTGATGCAGGCTGTGGGCAAAGAGGCAGATGTGACCATTACAGCTACACTACCTGCAGGGTTGTTTTTTTCCCCACTTGCTTTTATTTTCCTAACTTAATTCTAAAATTTGCTCTAACATTGACATCATTGCATGCCTGGAATTCAGACATGTTCATTGTGAGCCTGTCAAAACAGGCCTCTCCTTACTGCTGGTTCTGCACCATTATGAGAGGGAAACAAGTCCAAGATGATTATCTGTGCAGTTGACTATACAGAGGGCATTTTATTAGCCATTTGAGATACCACAATTTATGTTTTGTTTTGTGGTATGTTTTGTTGTTTTGTTTTGTTTTTTCACTATCCCACTTCTAATTCTCTTGGCTCCAAACAAAAGCTTTACCATTTAGTCTTAAAGCCTGTGACCAAAGTTTCAGAGTCTGTATACATTTAGAAAGAGATTTATCTTTAAGCTCAAGAGTCAAGGCAGTAATATTATACTCATTTTGTTAGCAGAGCATGAAAAAATAGGACAGTAAGATTTCTTCAGGATGCAGGTTTTTGTTTGTTTGGGTTTTTTTCTCCTGGAAAAATACTCAAATTAGATTTAAATTTTGCTCAAATTTTTGTGTAGTGTTTTTTCCCACATCCTTCCCACCGCTCTTTAAACTCCACTACCTATTACCTTAATGAAGGATCAAGGATAACCACTTTGAATTAGAAGCCTATTCTTACACAAGTGTTAATTACCAAAATGTTGATTTTTCAAGTGAGGTCATCTGAATGATGTGCTGCTGCTAATCAAAGAATCAGATGTAGTAATTAGAATCAGACATGGTGAAGTGCTTATCACTAGGCCATGAAGCCTATAAAGAGACCCCAATTATTTAACCTTTTTGCTTGGAACAGATGCCCTATTTTTTTTTTGCCTTGCTGAATTTACAATGTGTTAGTTATCATCAAAACTATGTAAATTCTGAGCCAGTAGTTAGAAGCAAAGCAAGTGCATCAGACTGGTGCATGAGGAGTTTGGAGTTAATGTAATTTAAACTGTAGAAGTAGTTTGCATTTTAAGTTGTGTTTTAATGACGTTTATGTTCAGCGGCCTGTGTAGTATTTAGGTATGTGAATATCTGATGTAATTGTGATGCTGAAGATCTGCAGCCAAGGCAATGCTTGCTAGCCTTTGTAAACTGGTCTTTTCTAAATTTGTTTCTTTATGATTGGGAAAAGAGCTTGGCTTTTAGCTGAGTATAGGTGTTTTTTGAAAAATGTTATCTTTTGTGTGTGACTTGGCTTCTTTATCTTGAACTTGTGAAAAGATATTTTAATGACCATAGTGGAAATAAAAGGTATAAAAGGGGGATCTAAGAGCCCACAACTTGGAGAACAGTACTGCAGGCTAAAAATTATTATGGTCATTTTGCTTCCTTAAAAATAACTTATCTAAATGTATATATGCTAAAAGAGATTGCACTGGGTGGTTCTGGACCCTTATAGGTACAGCTTCAGAGGGAAGTTTTAGCTTCTCTTCTTTGCCTCTGTTTTTTTCTATATTGTAAATGCTATTCACTGGAGAATGGGGCACAGATTAATCAGGTGAGTGAAGTTGCTTGCATAACTCTTACTATCTGTACAGTACTTATCTTGTTGACTATATGTCATGATGTATATTAGAAAACACTGTTATATTTTGCTTTTTATAGGTAGTCAAATTAATATCTCAAACCAGTTTTATAATAATTTCATAATGAGCTATTGAGTTTATAGTCTTGGCAGAACGGCAGTGTGCAATGCAGGAATATAGATGCATAGCTGCTATTGCCCAGCTGCATCTTGGTTAGCACTAAAATGTGTCTACAACAAACTGAACCCAATTCCCATGTTAGTAGATTGTCCACCCCTTTCTGCATATTTGGTTTCTATTGCTACTATGGTGATCAAGTACAGTTTAGCTTTCATTAAGCAAACAGGAGAATCTGCCAGTTCTTCAGCAAAGGCCTGATAAGGTAATTTCCTTCATCTCTTGTTGACAGCAATGATGCAAATCAAATACTGTAAATGGAAAAGTTGTCTCTTAAATTGTGTTTTCTGGTGGTGACTATGATTCAGCTTGTATTGGCCTGGCTCTTAGTGGTTGTGCTCTGATATCTGAGGACAGAATTGCTATCCCTCTGGGGAGGGAAAATCATAATCTCTGTGCTGGGAGATGCTGTTTAAAATTCATAGGCAATGAAACTCCTTGTTTGGGGACAGTAACTGATGCTTTAAGTCACTGTGCTGAAACCTCAGTGCTGGTTGATTTTTCCATGCCATAAATTGATAGATTCTGGGAAAGAGGATGTTAACAGATAAAAGAGAAAAGGCTGTACATATTACTGTGAAGATGATGAAACTGATCACTGATGGGAAAACAGCTTAATTGAAGAATGAAGTTGCAGATACTAATCTAGCTCCTGCATATTGGCACCTTGCCTCACAGCTTCAAAGTAGCAATTGGAAATTGGAAGATGCCCAAGATGAGTTGAGTCAAAGGTGGCAGAAATGTTACAGAAGTCTCCTTAAAGCCAAGAGGAACACAGGTCTCATTATAACAATGAAAGTTTAATGTATCTGTAGCACTCAGGAACACAGGGAAAAGAGATAAACGAGAATCAAACCTAGTAACTCAAAAGTACCAACAGTAAATTGTGGGTGCTGTTACTGTGTAGTTTACTGAGTGTCAAGTAAGCTCTGCTGCCTCCAAATTCTAGCTTAAGCTCCTAATACCTGCGTCAGAGCATCCTTTCCTCTGAAACATAGTTCCTACATTTGCAAGCACAGATCCTTTCTTAATAGGACCAACATCTTCACTAGGCTCTGTTCAGCCTCTATGTGAATAGCCATCTTGGTCTTGTCAGCTGGAATCCATTTTCTGTGTGAACATTCTTAACTGGGAGGTAGCATGCACAATTAGAAGTAGAATGACTTGCAATTTCTTGTCTGTCTCAGATACAGTCACATTTTTTTGCGATGTCTTAGTTTAGTATCCAGAATTCTAGCCCTTTTTCATCAGAAGATCTCCTTGGCCTCTCCATTTTCTATTCCTTTTAAGACTTCTCCAGTCCTATCCTAATGCAAAGTCAAGAGGAGGTAATCAGGTCCTGGGAAGACACTGAGCTGTTGGTGTATGTGACACATGGTGCTTGGAACTTAAATTATAGATTGACACATTCCTTCTGATAGCTGTTTGCAAAGTATACAGCTACACAGAACAAGGAAAGGTAAAGTTAGTTCCTAGCAGATCAAGCTCAAGTCTTGCTTCATCTTCTCGGGATAACTATTAAACTCCAATTCAGTCTGTTCTAATGCTAAACAGTACCCTTAGACAGAGTCACTGCTGTTGTAAATGAAGCTGCAGTTACAGTCAGTTCCTAAAGGAGCTCATGTAATGTGAGTGGTAATGCTAGTCAAATGTACCTCTTGATTTGCAATTTGAATTTAAAATATAGAGAAGTAATTGCTGGAGCAGTTGCACAGACATTCAACTCTAGCTCTGGCATTGCTTCCATTAAGAGGCAGTTGGGTATAACACTTCATGCACTTTAATCATTAAACAAAAACTACTCCTAGCTCAGATGTTTAATATGTTTTGAGATTGATGCTGTTACTGAAAATGTTCTTATATAATTCAAATCTGTTTTCTGGTAACTACTTCCACCTAAGCACCAAGGCTTTCTGCTTAGTGTGATGCCTATGCCAGTGAGTCTTTGAGATGAGAAACCAGTAGCATTAAGTCCCTAAACTACAGCTTCTTGAAAATATTCAGGCTGTTATCCTCTGGAACTCTGCAGCTGTGAATGCAAGACTTAGACTTGCATGCTACTTAACTAAGTAATGCTTTGCCATTTAGTGGGTTCTGTTTGCATCCCCTCTCTTTGCCTTCACATGGATTCTCATTGACACGTACATTTTAGACCTTTTCTACTGGGAGAACTGAAGGGACAATTGTGAAACTAACATGGCAGGATGTACTAGAACTTCTTCAGTCTAAAGAAGACAGGAACATCTCTCCAATTTTATCTCTGTGCTTAAGAGTGACTGTGAATTTTGTCAAGAGTAAGAAAGGTCACATAAATGCTATCAGTAACCCAAGATTCTGCATCTGCCCTTCCAGAAATGCACTTAAACTGTTCTTGCAGTAGGTGTGAGGCTAAGCAAACATTCTGCAGCAATGCAAACTCTCACTGGCAAACTATAAAGGGCAACCTTCTCCTCCCCCTTCTGACAATGAGTAAATTCTCTGTACAAAGCAATTTCTGTCTCATCCTGGTCATTAGACCTGTAGGTCCCTTACTACAAAAATACCTAAAGGTGAGACTAAAAGCTAAAATTCAATATGCTACTAGATTCCAGAAAAATGGACTCTATTGAATGGTTTATGGCACATTAAAATCTGTGGTCCACTGGAGAGACATTATTTGTCTTTATGACCAGCCATTGTTCTCCCAAGGGGGAAATTACTGTATCAGTTTTCTTTCTTCCTTACCCTCATCACCTCACATTATTCAATGAGGATGCTAACAGTCTTTGCTCTCAAACAATGATTTTACAGTTATCCTTCTAACTGGGCTCCCAGCAATGCATTTCTCAGCTTGCCTTTAGCATTTAAAACTGCTGCTTGTATATTAGGCTTACATACCTGAAAATGTGTCTAATTTTCCCAATCATGTGTTTCTTTTCAATTGAAGTTATTAGTTTAATCTACAAATACTGCCCTGCCTCTGATGTTGACCAAGCTTGTTATTTGAACTCTGCCTTTTTCCTTAACTAGCACAAGTAGATATCCCTATGGTGTCTGTTACAAGTTTGAGCCCCAGAAAACCCATGTAGTTATGAAACAGTCTCTCTTTGCTTCAAGTACAACTCCATAGTTTTTTCAAGTGGACTCCAATGTTTCCTGTTAAATTCATGGATAATTTTTTCTCTGTTAAGCCCGGGCAAACACTTATACACACAATCGAGCATACACCCAAGGAGCCCTTTGGCTGACAAATATCTGCAGATCTGGAAACATTAATGGGAGTGAGGAGATGGGGGTGTCAATAAATATGGGTAAATTGTGTAGTGCTAGTTGTAAAGTACAGTAGGACTTAAGGTATCACACTCTATATTCCTGCCATAGAGTGGACTTGAGCAGAGTCCAGATGACTGAGGGACTGCTGTCAATCAGTATATCAGATAGACAAGTGAAATGTCATGTGAAGAGTTAACAGTTTTGGTTTGTTTTTTTTTTAGCTTTCTGTCTGCTAATTCAGCCACTCACTTTATAGTATACTGTTTTATCAGTACTTCCATGGTTGTTGTTTTTTGTTTTGGTTGGTTTTGGTTTTGTTTGGGTTGTTTGTTTTGTTTTTATTTAATTCCTATTTCTTGCACTTACATTCCTGGTAGATTACTGATATAAGCCAGGGAGAGAGCTGTTTCAAAGTGGCATTTTTTTCAAAATATTTTGACTCTCTTGTTGTCTCCATGGTTTACAATGCCTCTTAGCTCATCTAGCTACAGGGGCTTTCAGCATTTAAGATTTCTAATTAAAGGGGTTGTTATATTTGGCTTTCATAACAAGAACCACTTGAATGGTTTCCTTATTCAGTACGTATGTAATCGGCAATGTGTAGGGGGATGGTTGTCTTTTTAAAAAAAAAAAAAATACAAAGAAAATTATTCTCTCTTGTGAAAAGGATGTGAAATATTTATCCTCCTCATCTCTGCAGCTGCAAAGAAAACTCTAAACTTACAGAGAAAAAGTTGTTATTGTGCTCTGGAGACTGGGGGGGTACATGTAAAAAAAAAAATAATTAAAAAAATTACACTCCTTAGGTCACTTAGCTTTGTTATGCTCACAATAAATCAGGCACTATGTGGGCTGTAAATTCTGCATAAAGATTGATGTTTGTATTTTATCTTGTCCAAATCATTTGTATTTCAGTTCTGCTAGATTCCCATGTTAAACATCTTTGGCAGCTTAATTTTGATCAGGCTGGGATTCTCTTTTTGCAAATGCTATGGTAATAAGCACAGAATGCTGCTTTAGTATTCTTGTGCTGCTGTTGCGTTTCTAGGGTGTAGGATGCTGTTGTTTATTCTGCTGTTTGACCTTCTGCTGCTTAATCTTGTTTTTCAGCAGTATCTACCCAGAATATCTCTTTGTCCAGAATCTATCTTTGCAGTATAATACAAAACTGAAGCAGTTTTTTACCTTCAGATGAACCTTAGTATCTGGTAAGGGAGATAACAACCTGAAATTCTGGGCGTCAGCTAGCACTGTGTTGCTGCTCTCTGTATTAACACTCTACTAGAAGTCATTCCAGTTACCCTGCTGCTTGTTGATGCTGTCATGGCCTCAAGACTGACCATTCGGAAATGGGATGTTTTGGAGGAATTTGAGTGGTTTCAACATGCTTATTTTGCATTAGAACCAAAGCAAACCTGTGATACAGCTTTATGAAACAGGACGGCATTAAAGCATCCAGTAGATGAGCTCGTATGATGATTGTGTGACACAAGAGCTTTTGACTTTGAAAACTTTCCATGGGAAATTTGCAAAAGCAGATATCTCCATGAAATTCTCTGATTTGAAAGACAGTTAAAAATAAATGGCACTTTGTTGCCAAAGTACAGAGCAAATATTGAAAGGCAGATACTTTTGCTCATTTTGAATGAAGTACAGTGATTGAGTACTAAGAAAATGTGACAGAGGGAGTTGTGCTTAATCAAAAATACTGGATTAAGTCTCAGTAGCTTGGTGCAGAGTAATCGGAGGTTGTAGTTAGCTTGAATTCTCACTTGGATACCTCAACGTAGGTGAATGCTATAGTCTGCTTTTACATCCTGACCTACCATGCTTTGCAATCGGTAGAATACACTGTTGAAGGGCAGTTTCTGGAAGTCTTGTGGCCAAGCCTAATCAAAAAGACATTCTGGCCTTCGTGTCTAGTGTCCTAACTTCTAAGGGCAGAATCAGCTTTCCAAGTGAGAATAGGAATGTGCTTATAGTCTCTTCCCTCTTTCCATCCCTCACTCCCTCCAAGAGTTTTATCTGTATTGTAATAGATAGAGTTTCTGATACTTTTCAAAACCAAGAAAAATGCTACAGTTTGGACTTCTTAAATCCTTACCTGGTCTTGATTTCGATTTGGACTATAAGATGAGGAATAGATAATTGAAGAGATTTTTCTAGCACAAAATTTTGAGTGTGAGCCTTGTGTTCAGATAAGAGGACTGAAACATTAAAAATTTATTTACTCTTCTCACCAGCTAGAAGTACAGGGTACCTGTCTTCAATTCCCTGTCTTCTCATCACATTTCCTGGTTTAACAAAGAAGTTAAATCTTTGCATTCCAATAGTTTTGAGGCTTCTAAAACAAGTAGTCTTTTATCTGTGAGTTTTTCCCTTTTATGCACTCCCTCATGTCTGTGAAGATGCTTTGTGCCTTTGAAAACACAATAGAGCTTTGCCAGACAGAAAATGAGTCATGGAAGATATTTCCCTTTTTGCCTGTTATTAACACCCTTGCATCTACCCAGACTTAGGATTTCTATCATCCTTTTTTTACAACACATCAATCACCTGGTACAGCCCCCAGAGCTTTTCTCTTCATCCATCTGTTATCTCACTGACCTCACCTGCTTTGCCTCACAGTGCAGCTACATCACCTTTGCTTGTACTTGAGCTTCTGGTATGGAAAGTGAAGCAGAGAGTTGAATTCTGGACAAACTTTGAAACAAAAGGACAAGGAGTGGAGTGTGCTGCCTTTCACATGAACTATTTGGTGGCTTGGTGACGAGCGTCACTTTGTGTCTCTGCCTTGACTTTCCCCTTTCTGGTAAAGCAGGCACAAATGGCAGCATAGCTACGTTCTCTGATTAAGTTAACTTATTTGTCATCTTAAGGTGTGTTATCACTCTTGGCTAAGAGTGTTGCTGAGCAAAAAAATAATTTGTAAAAGAAGAAAGATGGGGTAACTGTATTCTCTAGCTTTATTACACAACTACAGTAACAATTTGATTGAAAACAAAGAGAGGCTTGCTTAATAAAAAGGAATGAAAGTGCTTTACTCATAACCCTAAATAATAGAAACTCCTTAAGTGCAGAATTTACAGCATGAACTATTACATTTTGGTGCTGGGTAGATTAGTTTTTGGTTTTCTTTGTCAGCTGCAGTTATAAGTATGGCCTTGAAACTAGATTGAAAACTAAATTCAGACTTGATATAAGGAAGAATTTTTTTCAATGATATGGTGAAACCCTGAAACAGGTTGCCCAGAGAGATAGTAAATGCCCCATCTCTGGAAACATTCAATGTCAGGTTGGACAGTGCTCTGAGCAACCTGATCTGGTTGAAGATGTCTCTGCTCACTGCAGGGGTGGTGACACGAGTTAGAACCTTTAAAGGTGCCATCCAACCCAACCCAAACCATTATATGATTTTACAAAACACTCCTTTTTGTTATGCTGTTGGATTTATGTGCTCTGAGATACCTGAAGTAATTTCTTGCTATATGTAGAGAATATGAATATATAACAGATTTATTTAAATTCCAAAAAAGGTTTCAAATTGTCAGTGACTGGAAAAAGCCTGTCTGAATTTATACTGATTTTATTATGATGTGGTGATGTTATATAAGATGATCTACTGCCACCCATGACAATTTTTTGTGTTTGACCAGCTAAAATACAATTTTACTAATTGAAGTTGTGGAATTTTTTCCTTGGGA
>NW_009954185.1:997140-1014755 GCF_000747805.2 Chaetura pelagica
GAAAGAGTACTTTCAAGGTCAAAATTCTGAAACTTAAGAGTTGAGAAACTCTGAAACTTGACATTGAGAAACTTAAATGTCATCAAAGACATGATTGGCATCTTCCAACCTGTTAATTCACTGTGGTATAATTCAAATTTTTATATTAAAACATGCTTTTAGTTTTAGGGAGAAACTAGAAGGACAAGGCTGTTTGTATCAAGCAGTGTACAGTTAAATTTCAGTGTGGATCTCTTCTTACTCTTTACTTGATTTGCTAGCCCCAGGTTTAAACTCAGTTTGTTTTACCTATCTCTATGCTGCATTTGTATCCTACACCTTCAGAAGTCCCAGATACAATCACTCTGGCTCATAACTGTATTAAAGTACTATAATTGGAATTTGCACATCTGTTCAAACTTCTTTTTACTCCCAGCTGTATGTTGAAGGTGTCCCAGACTCTGGCAAATAGTGTGGGTTGCTCGTCCGGAGTGGAGGGCCCACAGTGATGTGCTGGTTGAGGAAGAAGCTGGTTGGGAAAAGGTGCCTGGTTGCAGACCAGCAGAAATGTGTTTGGGACTTCAGTGGTGTTTTTCACAGGTAGTTCCTGTATGTCTCAGATGCAAAGCCAGGATACCCAAATCCCTGAATTTTTCTGACCTCAAGTATAGGCACAATGTGGCCGTGTTGGACTATGTTTTGTTTTGTGGACAAAGTAAAACAGAAGGTTCTTTTACCTGCATGCTGCAGGGCAGTGTCATCATGTGTCAAACTATTAGTCAGGAGGGGATGAACCCTCAGCACTAGCAACAAAAGGCCAAATCTGATGCTGGTATGAGGATGATGAATTTTGATGAAGACTGAGAGGTTTAATCCCAATGACATGGCTGGGTATGAGTAAGGACAAACAAGGCTTGAGGAGAGGTGGTCCATGTGGGGCAAGGTCTCATCTTTCTTCTTTCTTTCCTCTTGTACCCCAGTATCAGGTAATGTGGTGTTTTTGGTAATCACTTCTTCTCTGTGCCAAGCATCAGTGTTAAAGAAACACAAGAAAGGTCAAAACACTGGAGAGGTGGACTTGCTGCCCTTTTGCCAGCACAAGAATGGTGCGGGTAACGTGTGATGTTGGGTGAAGCTACCTCTCCTGGGAACAGCCAGCAACTTACCTGCTCTGGCCTCTGAATGATTGGCAGCCAGATCAAGTCTGTCTTCTGCAAGAGATAAAATGGGCACCAGAGCCATGTCCCCCTTGCTGTCCCTAACAGGTTACTGCCCTTTGCATTACCTACCTTCTCTGTGCCTGCAACTGACTTTGTTTATACCTCTAGGTCTTGTTGCTTATAAAGAGAAAAAAAGGAAGAAATTTGTTTTTTAAAATTTCTTTGATCAGAGGCCAATTTTCAATAGCCAAAGTAAGCAGATTTAACTTTAAATTATTGAAGCTAAGAATATTTTTTATGAAAGGATGGTGACCTGAATTATTGGAAGCTATCTGGTAATATTCAGTTCCTCTGTGCAATGTTCCCATGTGCTCTTTCACTGAATTTCAGGGAGTTCACCTATATAAAAAACCCTTCACATACCCAGTTATAAAACTCAGTTTTATAAGCGCTGACAAGAAAAAGTCTGCAAAAAGGATGTGAAAAGAAACAGTCAACAAACACTACTCTTATATTTTAATTTTTTTTTCCCAAAACTTCTTTGGATTACCTTGCATCAATAGCTATACTAATACGTGGATGTGCTCTAGGGGACAAAGTGCTAGGAAGGAATGCTAAGCCATGCTCTTAGTATTAAAACAAGGTTTGTTGGCATACTTTGCCTATAAATTTCCCTTAGTCTCTTAAAATTAATTGCTAAGGTTTATAAAGATCTGTTTTTTCTATGATCAAGTTCACTTCCTCTGAGGGGTCTCAATTTCAGTGAATTCCTTGGAGGGGTGCTTCATCCTGATTTCAATGATGTCTGTTTGCAGAGCAGTCTCTCAGCCTGTCTTCACAGGAGATGTGCTCCAGACCTCAGATCGTCTTTGTGGCTCTCTCCTGGACTTGATTCAACAACCCTGTCTTTCTTGTGTTGAAGACTCCAGAAATGTGGGAGTCCCAGAAATAAATTCACAGAAGAGTGAGAAAGGACCAGTGTGGTGGAGCAAGGATAAGTGTGGGACAGATTACCACCTCCGTGGCACTGCTGGGCATTACAGAGTGTTCCACTGGCCTGGTGTGCACACCTGTGTCTCAGCCAAGCATCCTGCTGGCAGAATGGTGTGAGGTAGTGTTGCTTGAGATGACCTTGGCTCTGCCCCTGCTGGAGGGTGGCTAGCTTGGCTGGTCCACCCTTGCACATCTTTGGGAGCATTCTGTGGGGAAATGACTGAAGAAGGAGGCTAACTGGCAACTCCTTAGAGGGGTCCAAACTAGGTCTCAGCTGTGGTGGGAGGAATAAAAGCGAGGAAGTATCTTCCCACCCAAGACAGCAATTAAAAGGGGCTGCTGCTGCGTGTGGTTGCACAAGGAAACTTCTGTGTGGGGGCAGGTGGGAAAGTGTTGAAAGTGCAGTGGAAGACAGTGAAGTGAGCAACATGGGGAGAAACGTCTGGGGAACTGTGATAATACAAATACTGGTCTGTGTGGTACAGCTTCCCAGGGCTGCAGTTGGAAGGGGAAGCAGTGAAGTGCACTCTGGGGTATAATGCTCAGGCAGTTAGATGGAAAGAGGAAACCAGTTTTTCCTATTTCTCAACTTTTAGTCTTTCTGTAGAATCTCTGAAGGAGATAGAATTACTGAAGATGTTCCCATTCTCTTGCCATTTAATATTTCTCTCTCCCCCACTCCCTAGAACTAATCCATTCCAGATTTTTATTAGCAAGGAAGTGCTACCTGGATCTTCCCCCACCCCTTCATTTTCTTCTCTGTCAAGCATGTGGGTGTTTTGACAAATTACCAGCTAGTCATCCACTGAAAAAGTAAATTCCTTCCACACTATTTTTCACTACAAAGATTAGCAGCTGGTAAAATGTGGATAAAGCTGTTAAGGGAAGCAGCAAGTCTCTCAAAATCCTAGTTAACTTCTCCACCAAATGTGATTAAACAGCCTTTTTTTCATTGAACATTCAGCATTCCTTTGAATCAACTTCAGTGTGATAGGACTTCTACTGAGTTAGCGCTGGATAATGACTTGCTGCTCCAAGGAAGAAGGAAGAGAATGTGTGAAGAAGTTCTTCTCCAGAATAAGGAAGCCAAAACAAATTACCTCTTCTTTGTGGGGGAAAATAAATTTAAACCAAAGACTTTGAAGTGGATTTTTCATTTTCTTCATTGGTCCCAAAGTGTCTTTTAGCTAACCAGGAAGAGGTGAGAGTCCCTACTTAACTGGGATTGTTAAGTCTCTAGCTGACTTAAATAATTCTCCAATATACAGCGAATTTCTGTGGAATAAATTATTCTTTTTATCATCAAATATCATATGAATTTCCATGGGATTCCTCAGATCTATGATCTGAATTTCTCTGGACCTAAGATTTTTGCCTGCTTGCTGATGCCTTCTTATTTTCTTCTTGGCAGTTTATTAAGCATTTCCAAATGTATAGAGAATCCATGGAATATTTTTGTATGCCCTAAAGTGGTATTTTTTTAGTCTAATAAAGTCTCTTATTAGACTAAAAGTCCTACTAATTTTTCAGATATGTTTTTAGTCGTATTAATGTAGTAGGAGTCTCAATGCTGAGAATTCTCCTTTCAGGCACTCTTTTTATTATTGTTGTTTTATAATTGTCAGATTTGTTTTATTTTATTTTATATATATATATATATACAGACAGAGAGAGAGAACCAGGAGCAAAATCAGGCAGGGAAATTTAATGTGTATGCTTGTGAGGCCTTAGGTGGGTGACAGTGTCAGGGCCTGAGCAGAGTGCTTCAGTCTCTATATGAGACAGACAAAAAGATGGAATGTTACTTACTATATTGATCCATGAAGGGGTTTGTGTGCAAGAAAACGAAGATTTAGAGCATAATTATCCTTTGAACTACATGTAGAGTAAGGTTCAGAGACCATACTAGAACTGCTCTGAATTAAAACATCTGCGATGCATATAGAGCCCACGTATTGTTCTTGACACTGTCTGCTTTGATCTTCTAATGCACTCCAAATGCCCTAATATAAATATAACCTCAGAGCAGGTTGTGGAACTGAACTTTACTCAGCTTGAAATTCTAGTATTTTCTAATGTTTGCTATGAGGAAAACACACGTGGATATGTTTAATTTAGCATCAAGGAGACCAATTCTGTTGACAGGTAAAGAGCACTGAAAGTAAATGTCTTTGTGGCACATTCATTACCTGTGAACCTGTAGCCATTTGATATGCTTAACTGTGGGAAAGGATGAATGTAAAAGGAAACCCAATGTAAAACATGTAAGCCATGACTTTTAAATCTAGTTTTCTCCATGCTTTATTTCTGACTTCACATTGTCACTGTGAATGTCAACAAAAAGTGTTGATGATGTTCTACTGAATTCTGTTGGGTCTTATTCAGTCAAATCTCACCAAATCATTTTTCAAGGGTGATGTGAGAATCTTCTTAGATTTGGGGATTAGTTTTGTCCCTATGTAAATGTAGCACAATCACACTTGAAGCTACTCAATGTTATATTTGGTTAAATGTAGCTCCCCTTGGGAATATGAGGCATCACCATCAGTGCTGGTTCCTGTCAGTTACTCTCTTCACTCTTTGTTTCCAAATCTGTGGATGCAATTTCCTGTCTGAGATAGTGTTGCTTCAATAAAATAATGATTATATTTCCTGACTACATTTTAAATATATATATACATATATATATTAAAATGGCTACACTTCCACTGATATCTAATCAGAGTTCTTCATCCCTTGCCTGAGGGATCTCTGCAATTTGAAATCCATAGTGCTTCACTAGATATACTGAAGCTTTAAGGTATGCAGATGCTTTAATCCAACAGGGTCCCAGAGTACTTCTCAAACTGCTGGTGAAATCCAAAACCTGTTGATGTAAATAGGAAGGCTCCCACTGACTTCAGTGACCTTTGGATAGGCTCATTGAATTGTAACAAGAATGACAAATTTATTAAATGTAGATCTGTCATAAAACTACTTTAATGTTGATTTCTTTGAAATGTTTTGACCTTAGCTAGCTAGACCCCCTGCATTTATAGGTTTTATCTGACATCCATTGAACTGTTCTGGGTTTTTTTCCAAATTATTCCATACAAGTGCTTGAATTATATGAAAATCTGGGAATAAGACAACTAAGTAATTGGGGTATGTATGTAGTCAAGTACACCAGTGACCAGTACTGGAACCTGGGAAGGGGCACATAACATCAGCAAAGTCTCCCACCTGCAGCCTGTGTGTTGCTGTGATGGTTGAGCTATGGCATTCTCAGCTGGTGACAGAAGGATTCACCAACTTCAAATACCAATTGAACTCATGGTTGTCTGCAATTCCAGGCATGGTACCAAGTACCCAAGTACCTGGGTGTTACAATGTGTTTGCATAATATCAACAAAACTGCTTTCTAGTCTAGATATGGCTGATGATTTATGTTCCACTTCAGGCTGGTTTTGGAAACACACCTAGCTTTGAACAGAGTTTGAAGTAGCAAGATTTATGCATTAAAGACTTGATTCGGGCCAAATTGTAGTCTATAATTCAAGTCTGTTTGGCTCAAAATTTCCCTCCCTTTGTAGCTGTCTTGATTCTGCCTTGTCCTGGACTTCAATTACTTTGAATTTGTGCTGATGGGGAAATCTAATGTGGTTCTTTTTATTGTTCTATTTATTTATTCTACGAGTGGAAACAAAGCTGTTGCTAAGATACATAATAGAATTTCTTAATATCACACTGAAATAGTGAAAACCAGACTACAGAACTAGGCAGGACTCTTTCATGTGCACAGTAAACATCTATTTAAATAGTTGTAAGCTTTCACAAATGACATTTTTGTCATTCCATAAAGGCAACACATCTTGCATAAATCTTGTTGTAGTCATCAATGAAACCAAGATAGGTAGCCCTGGGAATCTGGCAAGATTCACAGCCAGAGTTTCTGACTTCCAGTCCCCTATCCTAATTATTGGGCCATATTTCTCGTGAAGAGAGAACAACTAGAATCTGACCTTCCTTCATGTGAAACAAATGGCAAAATAATTACCTTGCAAGAGCAAGCAATTACAAAAATGTTACATCTGGTAGCAAAGCAGTTTTATCACAGAATTGTTGGGGTTTGAAGGGACCTCTGGAGATCATCTAGTCCAACCCTCCTACTAGACCAGGATCCCCTAGAATAGATTACACAGGAACATATCCAGGTGGGTTTGAATGTCTTCAAGGATGGAGACTCCACAGCCTCCCTGGGCAACTTGATCCAGTGCTCTGTTACCCTCAGAGTAGAGAAGTGTTTTCTTCTGTTTAGGTTAAATCTTGTGTTTACTGCTTTGTGACTATTGCCCTTTGTTCTGTCACTGGACAATGCTGAGAAGAGTCTGACCCCACCCTCCTGACACTCACTCTTTAGATATTTATAAGCATTAATGATATACCCTCTCAGTCTCCTTTTCTCTAAGCTGAACAGACCCAGCTCTCCCAGTCTTTCCTCATACAGTAGATGCTCCAGTGCCTTAATCATCTCAGTGGCCCTCTGCTGGACTCCCTGCAGTAGTTTCTTATCCTTTTTGCACTGGGTAGCCCAGAACTCCACATAGCAGCACTCTATGTGAGGCCTCACCACGGCAAAGTAGATGGGAAGGATAACCTCCATAGACATGCTGGCCACACTCTTCTTAATGCATTCCAGGATGTGTCATAATGTTTTGACCTGAAGCTACTATTTTAATTTCTGTGTGCCTTTTGTAAAAAGAGGAGGCTTCTCATTTATCTTTGTCTTGCTGAACATTCAGCAATACAGATTTTTTTCTCTCTAAAACACCAATCTCATTAGTGTCTTGAGCAGCTGCTATATGCTGTGTGACAATATGAGAAATCTCCCTGAGCAGGTGCCAGTTAAAACTTCTACCAGCCTAATTGCCTAGTGGAATTATACTCAGAAAATATCCCTGTGGAAATGGGAATAGGATGCTCTGTTCTCCTTCACTCTTACTTGTATGAAGCAGTCTCTTAACTTGCAAACAAGGGTCTGTAGCACACTATCTAGCAGCCCAAAACCTCATGCCAGTGATTGAATGCCAAAAATATTCTTACTGGTTCTTGCATGACTCTGTAGTAAAGATTATTCAACCTGACTTTTGCCAACAGCTTTATTAATGATTCCTGGTGTTCCCTACCTCTTTTATTCTAGTCATGGCCCAGGAATACAATAAAAAATAAATGCTTGTTTCACCCTGAGCAAATCAAAATCAAAGTTCCTCCACAAACCATATATGGAATCAAGAACCTGATATATCTACAACATCAGTCTTTTGACTGCAACCAAACTTCTTAAAGTGGTTATTTCTAACTTACTATTGTAAATGTATTTACAAAGGAAAAAACTGTGCGAATTACAAATTGATAACTGCATGGAAAGGCTCAGTTTAAAAAGCACGCATTTTGGAGCCAATTTTCTTTAGGATCAAGGACAGGGTTTTCTACCACAGTCAAAGCCATAAGTTGAAATTCAAACAATTAGGATGTTCATTTCCTTGGACTTCACTGAGTTTTCCAGTGATTACTTGCTATAGAGGGGATGGTGTGGACAGATTATAATTTGTTAGTTTCTAAACTAGGATTATTTAGATGCTAAGATGAGGAATGTGTAAGCCTAAAGAACTGTTCTGTGTATCCTTGTTATATTTAACTCCATAAGAGTTCTGTAGCCTTGGATTTTTAGCCCATGCTTTAGGGTGCTTTCAAACAAAAAAAATCAAGCATGCACTAGATGCATTGTAATAGCTCTGGATGTCCCGAACCTCCAACTTCTATTTTTTCAATTGCAAGAAAATTAAGTTAATTTTATGAAATTCAGCACAGCAGACAAGTGTTGCTGTTGGCTGTCCAGTAATATTTTCATAAATTTGTATCCAAAGTACATATCTGATCCTGCTACTGGCAATTCTGCTTTTTGGCTCAGTGGTCTAGTTCTGAAGTGAATTTCTTATCCAAAATCACAAAGTTTGTACTTGATTTACTTCAGTTTGTCTGTACTTGGACAAAATTACTTTATTAAAAGGATGCTACAGTTCAGTGAGTTGGATTTTCTTTTTTCCTATGCATTGTCTTCTCTCTGTTTTCTGTGACTACTTTTCCTTTCTATTTTCCAACTCCTGTAAAACATCCTGACACTTTAATTTCCTTGCCAGTCATGAAGGCATGTTGCAAGCTGGTCAAGGGATGCAATGCTGCTGTTGCCCTGGTTCAACATGGGGGGGGGGGGGAAGGCAGTGCTTTCTTTGAATCTGAAAGGCTAAATAGAATGGTGTGGGGTGACTCTTCTCATGCCTGGTGCTGATGTGAGACACTAATATCAGCTTGAAGGAAATCAGCAGTGGAAAACTGAAAAACTTGAGTTGGGGGAAAAAAAAATGGGTAAAAAGATGGAAAAAAACAGGGTGTCTGGAGGGCTGTGGAGATGCTGCTGCTGAGGGCTATAAGTTGTGCCATGTGTGTAAGGGGTATTGAAATTTTACTAGTCTTCATCTTCTAGTATTTACTGTTCTCGGGAAAGGCTGCATGTTGCTAAAGACTTGGAAGGATTAAGCTCTCATGCTGGTGGTGTGGGAGAGACTAGTGATGGTGCATCCCAAAATGTCTGTTCCTGGTTGTGGACAACCAAGAATTCTCATGGTCTTATTTATTTGTGGGGTTTTTTTGGTTAGTTTTTCTTTTGCTTGTTATTTGTACAGTGATTGTAACTTAATCTTTTTATGTGGCTGTTTGAAAGACACAATGTCAGCTTTGAAGGGCTGGAGCCCATCACAGTAAACTACATTTCCAACAGTAAATGGCAAATCTCAGCACAACAATTGCTTAGAATCTCTAATAAGGCAAATAAGCAAAACAAACAGAACAAAAAAGTGCTATTCTCTTTATCATTGTTGGCTTGCATTATTCCTTGAATGGAAAGAGGCTCAAAATTTGTCTACAGTTTCTAAATTTCAGGTCATTGAACTTTCACTGTTATTAACTTTGGGATTAGGGCTTAGAGATAACCTTGGCTTTAAAGAAGATACAACTTTCAAGAAAAGGATTTTTTTATTTCCCCTCAATTTCCTACTGTATTTCCTGTTTTTTTGAAAATTGCATAGAACTTACCACACTGCCTCTTTTTAACACCGTGTTTCTCCTGTAAGAGATGTAGATGGATAAGTACAGTGGCATTTTTTCCTTGCAGTCATAATTATTTATCAAAGGTTATTTATCAGGGGATAACTGTAGTGATTAGTTTTGGAATCATGACTGCGAAAGGGGGAATAGGTAGCATATTGTCCAGAAAGCCTTGCTGTATTTCAGCAAGACTGCCATTGTTTTTTGTTTTTTTTTTTCCTGGAGAAGGCTTATGAAAGACATGTATTTTTATATCCGAGCACAAATCACATATATTTGTGTTGAGAAAATATTCTGGTATTGAATTTTTGGTATTCAAGTATTGAGGACAATGCCAGTTTATTTGAGCTAAACTGTAAAAGGAAATAATTTTGAGAGGGTTTTCTTCTCATTCCAGAAGCTCCAGTGATTTGAAGAGTTATGTGGTAAATCTCAGTGCACACATTTTGTATGCTGTTTAGTACCACAGTTAATAAGCTTAGCATTTAGAGCCAAAGTGATTCCAAGCTTGGCAGAGTTTTATGTAATTTGGAGAAGTAGCTTTTGGAATAGATATGAAAGTTCCTGGCTACTCGTAGGAGACCTATTATAGGCTTGGCTGCTGTGTGCCTCTGAAGCCTCACCAGCATCAGAGGACTGTGTGAATTTTGTAAAGTTTTTCTCACGATGTAAATAAAACCCCAATCAGCTGTATCACTCTTCTCTTAGAAGTCAGCATATTCAGGGCTTTGAGTTTTCTTATCTAGAAAACATGTTGAATTGTGTCTTTCTAGATTCTTTCCTAAATTGTGTTGAAGCCCTAACATGGGAAATGGGACAAAAAATCCATGCTCTTTCTTAGCAAAGAGATCAAGAGAGATTATTGCAATTTTCCTTTTTTTTTTTTTTTTTTTTTTCCCCCAGTAAGTGTTGAAGAAAATGGCACTGCCTTTCAATATCTGATAGATGGGAAGGGGAGAGAAATCTGGAACTTGATTATCCCTTATCTCGGGGTAACTGCTGCCTTACTGCACTGTGAAGAGGTGATGGTGCCCTGCCAGGTGACTCATTCAGTCCTCTCTCAGTTGGCCTCTGATTAGACCTGGGCATGGGCTCACTAGTTTCCAGGTCTGGAAGGCCCGAGTGGATGATGGTGATGGCTTTTTAGTGCTCTAAATGGAATCAGGGAATTATTATAGTACTTTGCAGAAGTGGTGCCATTCTTCCCTCCCCAGTGTCTCTGGTAAGTTCTGACATTTGTGGCCTAGTGAAAAACACTAGAGAGCAGAGATACAGGGGTGTAACGAGACTTTAAAAGTGAAAAGACTTTAGTGCTCTGAAAAAAAGAGAGCATGTTTGCAGCTAAAGAAATACAAACATATATTTTTCTCTGAAATTCACAACTCCTGTATTTTTCTTTCTTCTAACTTGGAACAAGTTGGTGTATTTTTAATTTCTCTGTAGAGGAGTTTTTATCTCTTATCTCTCCCAGTTTTCATTTCAATACAAAAACAAGTTTCCCTAGGTTGTTATTTAGCTCTCCTATGGCTCTTTTTTTCCATTTTAGTTTTCATTGCCCTGGAAGTGGATAGCAGCAGAGTCTCAGTCACTGCTACAGCTAATCCTCTTTCTCTTTTCTTTCCCTCCTCAGCTGATTGTTTATATTTTCAAACTTCATAATCTCACCATCAAAACCTAGGCATTCTTTGGAACATAACTTGAGAAGGAACACAGACCTCAAAAATGTCAGTTTTGAACTCTCAAAATCAAAACCCTTTCTGTGATTAAACAGGATGTTACTAAAAGGTCTGGGCCAAAATTAAAAGTGAAAAATACTCTTTTATATGGCATCTCCTGTAGTTCTTTGAGTGTTTATTTGCGCAGCAGAAAAAAAACCAACAACCCACAACAGTAAACATAAATTTTTCTGTTTTTAAAGCCCATAAAACAAACAGGCACCTCCTCTTTCTCCCACTTTCACCTCCCTCACTTCCATTGCTTCCCAAATGAGAATTGAAGCCAGTACCAGATGCTGTATAACAATGCACTGTTCTCTGGTTGATGTCTTCTCCTAAAATGTCAGATTTGGCTTGGAGATGACAGACTGGTTATAATACTCTCCTTGCTTTCTGTTCAATACCACCAACCAGGTTGCATCTGTCTGTATCACTACACTAGTATTAATACTCACACTGAGTAAGCATCTGCAGTCAAATCTTTCTCTGATGTTTCAAGGAGAGCTCCAAATGAAATAGGCAGAAACTTCTGTAAATGTGCAAAGCTTTTAAAAAGGCATTAGAGCAAATTGTGGCTTTTCTTCCATGAATGGCTTTCAGAATGAAAAACTGATAGTGATTTGTTGTTATAAGGCCATTTCTTCTGGTAAAAGCAAGGGGAGTTCTAGAACTGTTTACAACATAGGCAGCAGCAGAAATAAGCAGAGAATATGATTAAGGTCTCAGCTAGAGGAAAGTGAAGAAAATGTTAGCAAAGCCTGTGCCTGCTGGCACAAGCATGGCAGGGCTGGAGGCAGAGCCCAGCAGGTAGGCTGTGCTAACACAAAACCTTCACACTTCTATAAGCAGGAAAGGCCAACACATGGAGGCAGAAAACACTGTGCTGCCAGTAATGTTGTCTGCTTCCTCTCAGCTGTTACTGGTGTTTTGGTCACTGGCAAAAAAAGCATCTTCTTATAGAGAAAACTAATCTCTTACAGCCCCATCAGGGCAGTGATGCTATAAATCTGTGTTCCACAACATTTTTTACTAGACATAGATGTGATTACACAAGCTCCTCTGCTGTTTCCAGCCAGAGGTATATCTTCCAGGTTCACTGCTCAACCAGCGGTGTTTTACATGGGAATTATGTTAGTCTGCATGTTGCTGAGGTTGGAAGGCTTTTTTTTTTGGTCATCATTATTGCTTTAAAGAAAGGCAAGTATTCATAGATTTGTAAGAATGGGAAATGGGAAAATATAACTTTTAATGTTAGCATTTGTACAAAGGAATTGTACCTCTCTTGAGGCTGGCATGATTCAACAGACCAGAATCTGACTGTCATTGAATCCTTGCAGTTCAGAATTTTCAATCTGTTTCCAGAGATACAAATAATGAACTTTAGCTGATACGGGCTCTGTACTATTCCTGTAGTTTAGGTTTCCCCAAAGACTATAAAGCTTTTTCATTCCTTCATTGTTTTTCTCTGTAGCCTTTCTTCTTATCCTTGATGACTTTCAGAGTTCTTGTGGCATTAGTTAAGACTTGGTGCAGATGTCCTTTCTGACATGGCAAATGAATCAAAACCTTACATGTAAATACTTAATGTTCAATAAAATTTTAAAATAATATGTATCAAAGTTAAATCTAAGTGAAACAAAAGAATGCAAAATCTGTAGAAGTAAGGCCTCCAAACAGACCTGCAAACTTCAGTTGGCTTCTGCTTTTATAATGAGCTGAAACCAAATCCTGGAGACTCACAGTGTGTTTTTAGAAAGTCTTTCTGTAAGCTGAGATTTGGAGCTTCTCTCTGGCCCAGGTTTCCAGTGGTGAGCTAGAACAGCAAATTTCCATAACCTTAAGCAGGGTTATGCACCATTTATAACAGCTGGGTGTGTGAAACATCAGTCTTTGAGTTGTTTTTACAGTAAAAGTATACAAGAAATTGCCAACAAATGACATATCTTTGATCTTTGGTGTCCAGTATCCTAAAGGATTCAAAAGCAGTTTTTTGTTTAAAATACACTTCTAACCCACTTGTGATTCCTCAGATTGCCTAGCATCAGCCTCTGTATATTCTTCAGTCTGCAATGCCTCATCTGCTAATGGAGACAGTGCTACTTTAAAGCCAGTGCATCCTGAGAGAGAGTTGCTTGTCTTTTGCCTGTTTTTAATTTATGAACTCTCAGGGAGAGTTTTGCAGTTTATGGGAATACAAAACTTACTGCTTTTCAGAAGATGGGAAAACAACAAAGGCAACTTTTTCTATGTTGCTGTATAGTTCACGCCTTCTGAGGTAATAAAATGCTGGTATAGCATGATTGAAGAAAAGCCATGCCAGATGTATTCGTATTTGAAACCTACATCACTTACTCCACACCTTCTATCTCCCATGAAACAAGGCCACCTGAATGTTGAGTGAGTGATGATTAGGGATTTGGCCAAAAACAAATACCGTCAAGTATTTTCACTTTTTAAAATACACCGCGTGTATTTTCAAGCTTGAGTGGCCAAATCTGGCAAGGAAAGATGTGAATAGGCAGATGCCTTCTAGGCAGCATCAAATCTGTTGAAGTTCAGAGAACTACCTGAAGAATAAGCAATTGAAATATATTAATGTTGGCCTCTGATCTTTTAGAATCCTTCTTACCTTGACTACAGTGCAGGGGGACCATGTTTGCATGGCTCATTTTTTTTGCTGCTGTTACCTGACTGTTGCACCTTGCACATTCTCTTCCAGCCCTGTTTTGCAATGCTTAGCACACTGTCAGTCTCCAAATCACTTCTGCTACTGCATTTTCCAAAAGCTAGGGAAGGGGAGAAAACAGCAGCACCTGGCATGGGCTTAATAATGTCATTGATTTGTGTGCCAGCAGACCTGTTGTGCCCATAAGGGCATCTTGCTGTTTCTCTCAGGGCTGAGAGCTGGTGCACCTGGCACAGCCTCAGCACAATGTCCTGTTGCCTGCTGGGGTCATCAGAAACCCAGAGATGAGAAGGGGAAGGAAGAGATCTTTCTGGAGGAGTCTCTGAATCAGGCCTGTCTCTATTCATAGCTAAAGCTAAGAATGACACTGCATTCCCTTGCATTTAGGGTCCCTGCAACACTTCTAGAAGTTGCCAGTGTATGCAGGGAGCCTTACTACAGACGTCAAACACATCACTGTTACAGCACATAATTTTGTGCATATAGTTACCAGAATCTTTTAACCTCATGCTGAGCATGTTGTACTAATCCTCCCCACCCACTGGTATTTAGCATATGCATCATGCAGCTTTGTGAGGCTGGTCATCAGTGTATGGCTGGGGCCCATCCAGGACTGTCTGACAGTGTGGCACAGGAGAAAGTCAACAGCTTTGGTGACCCTACAAGCTTTCTGCAGTCCAGCTTGACATCTACTTGTCTCAGGGCTTCAGTTGGGGCCAAACAGCCTCTTCCAGGACGTGGTTGTGCTGGTGTGTAAGAAGTCACCACCCCAGCTGCCCATTGCCTGCTGCCAATGGGCTAACATGACTCCCCCCTAGTGTGTTTCAGTTCAAATAAGCTCTTGCAGCTGAGACCTACTTCCAAGTCAATCCACTTATATTGTAGATAAAATGTGCTAGGTCTGTGCTTCCACCCGTCTGTGAATCATGTAGCTGTGGTCTTGGTCATAGGGAAGTGGACTGTGGGTTTTGAACTGTCTTCTGCCTCTGAAGGCCTAGATCTTCACTATCTGGGTGCCCTGGACTATTCTAGAGGACTCTTATGGTACCCTCTGTGCAACAGTCTCATCGTGTGCTCGGGGCTCTTTCACCATGGAACGAGCACAGATGTACGTTATGAGAAAGCCTGACCAAAGAGCAATGAAAAATGATTTTCTTTTTTTTCCAAGCAGTTAGCTAAACACTTGTAAGAAAGACTGCCCTCTTCCGAGGTTTCAAATTGTGTGTGATGCAAGCATTGTGCACCTGGCAGCTTTTAGTACAGGTAGCAGCACATACTGGGAATACATACATGCTGGTCCTGTCTGAGACTTGGGAAACTCGCTTTTAAATATCTCACTTATTCACTATCTAATTCCTTTGAAGCAGCTATGCACTTTGATACATCTAGGAGAAAACCTTCTGAACAGGGAATAATTCTTGAGACTACATATTAATTACAAAAAAATAATAAAACACAAACCAGGAATTTTCTCAAATGAAAATATTAGAGAATATAGACAGAATTATTTCCAGCAGGGATTAGTTAAGCAAAATATCCTTAAAGGAATACAGCAGTATGCTGTACATTATAAGTTATTTATTTTTTCTTAAATTCAAAGGGAAGGAAAAATACTTTTACTTGGTCAAAACCACTAGGCAAATTATTTTTCTCCCTAAGAGTTTTGGAAGAGGATTTGACTTACTGTGATTCTGATGGACATAAGCTTGGAAGCTTTTATGCAGTTCACAAAATGGATCTTAGCTACAAAAGGTCAGTTCCACGTCCCAGATTGTCCTGAGCGTAAGGCATACTAAGGTGAATGGCATGGTTGCAATTTTTTTAAAGAGGGAGAATTAAAAAATATCCTGAAGGCCTAAAAAAGTGAAACAAGTATTTGGTTAAAAAAAACCTCAAAAAGAACTGCATTGTAAATCACCTGGTTAATATTCAGACTTATGCTGTGAGGTTTTTCCTGTGTATCGTGTGGTATTTTGTTATTCCTCAGAAAAATATAAAAATAATATGAAGACCTGCTTTGAATTTCTACCATAAATTCAGTGTTACTGGAGAACACATTTTTCTTAGAGGAAATGTCCTCTCTCGACACTTGTTTTTGCATTTATATTTTTAAAGCTTTGAAGGCAGTAATCTGACGAGGACAAACACCAGCAAAAAGAGAGGATGAATTAAGACTTCTGATGGAATATTACCAAGTGCTGAAAATCGGAGTTGAGAATACAACATAGACTGTTGGAAAAGGAAACATCTGACCATAAAATTAATGTTAAAGAGAGAAGCTAAGCAAAAGCCCAATTCTGGCCTTCTGTGAAGAAAACCATGCTTCCAAACCAAGCTGAGACAGTCGATACATCAAGGACATGGGAAATCCTTTGGCAGACTGGAACTGTTCTTAAACTTTCTTGAATTCTCCTATTTTTTTGACTGTCAAGAGGTAGAATTTTCTTTTTAAACCTCTAGAAAAGGTTGTTTGCAAAATACACCAAAGATTTGTGGTCAATTTCTAATTTAAATAGTTTGTATTATACAGCAGGAAGGAATGCTGAGGAACTTGCTAGAAGCCAACAAAAACACCTGAGATGTTTGGGTTTTTTTCAAAAATAAATTCTTCAAAATTAGTCATAACTGCTGGCAGAAGATCTGGTAGAGATCTCTACAGATCTGGTAGACATCATTTCTTTGTATTGGGAGTCTAAGATTAGCCTGCACAGGCTCAGATGAAGGACGTACTTAGTTTTATATTCTTGGGTGTATGAGCAGTCTACCTCAGTATTCAGCTGTAGAAATCCAGATCTTCTTCCAAGTCCATAGGGGGAGAGAATTTTCAGAGCTGAAAATGAGTGAAAGTGGTGGTGCAGGGTTGGGAGATGGTGTAATTGATTTTCTTGTATTTATGATGTTGCTCCTGGGTTCTCTGAGTCAAACTTAAGCTAGTTAATGGCTCTGTTTGTTTATACATGTAGTTTTAAGATTGTCAACACTGGCTAGTGTGTGAGATGAGTGGTTTTTTGTTATAAAATGGTAAGAATTCAAATAAATTTTGCATAGCTTTGTCCTCTGGTTACAAGTAAAGAGAATTTAAAGGTTATTTATATTTTAGTGCTTGGCAAGCTGGTTTTGGCCACCCTCAGTACTTCTGACATACATACTGTGAAGCCTCACAAATCGTGGTTACTTCATCCAACTGCACTGTTAAGTGAAGTTTTGCTTGCTTAAGACTATCAAACTTGCTGGAGGAGTTGAGCTTAAGATGCCAGAAATGTCAGGGCCTTCACAAATGAACATAAATCTAGGTCTGAGTAATGTTTTAAGTTCAAGGTAACTAAATATAAAACTGGCAGAGCAGGCCACACAAATTTTACATTTTCACCTGCTTAAGAAGAAGTGCTTCTGCTATGAGAAACTATTTTGTTTAGATGAATTGTTGTGTGTTATTCTCTTGTATCTAAAAAATCAAATGCTGAATTCCCTTTTTTGGGTGATTCCTCTTGAGTTTTTTGGAACTACTGCTCTGGATTTTTTGGCTTGATAAGTTTTGGGGGTTTTGTGGGTTTTTTTTTTGTTTTTCTTGACAATAGCACCAGAAATAGTTGCAGTTTAATTCTGTGGGTGTCCTGGTTTGAGCCAGGATGAAGCCAATTTTTCTTTTTACTGATTTATTTTTCCTTCAGTAAGCTTTCTTGTAACTAGCAACAGTGTGTTCTGCTAGGCTGATAAGACAGTGGAATGTTTTTCTAACTACTGAGGCTTCAAGGCTGCACCTGCACTCTGCCGGCTCAGACACTATGGGGAGATCTGTGACCCCCCCGGTAGGAGGCTGAGTTAGATGGACAGCAAAATTGGCCAAAGATATTCCATTCCATATATCTACGTAAGCTCAGAGGAAGGTCAGAGATCACAGAAGACAACTTCCTCCCTTCTTCTTCTCCCCTTCTCTTC
>NW_009954185.1:1015067-1046892 GCF_000747805.2 Chaetura pelagica
ATTCATTAGTGTTTTAATTAAAGCTGTGTAGTTTAGTTTTCAATCCAGCCAAGTCTCTCTCTTTTTCTCTCTCTCCTTCCCTACCTGGGTTGGGGGGAGGGGGGATCGAGAGCATTGTTGTCGGACCTGAGTCAAACTGTGACATGTGGGAAAATACTGCAGACACTGAAGGGTGAGTTGTATGTAAAGGATGTAGCCCCAAAAGCAGTGTGACATGTTAGGATCATGAACTCTGTTATGCATATTTGTAGAGCTGAATAATGAAGCAATAATAAGCACAGTGTCTTGAAATCTATGTGCCTTAAATTTAAGGGGTTTTGTCTGGAAAAACACCACTTTCATTTGTGGCTGGAAAAGATAGCTGGCTACTTTTTTGTCAGGCTAGACTAGAAAGAGTTCACATTGATGACTTGCAGTAACCTGCCTTTATAAGGACTTTGATTTTCAGTAGAATTATTTTACTTCCAACAACTGTAGTGTTAGGCTTGCAGTTCTTGTTTGGCTTTATTTTAAGAGTGTTTAAATCACAGGCAGGAATCTTTCTCTCTCCAGAGCACAGATGGTTAACATTTATTCAAATAATTATGACAAAGGAAGAGTTAGATTATTTTTGTTCTTGAAAAGAGAAGCTATTAAACTAGTTCTGCCTGATCAATAATAGTTTTATTTCCTGTAGCTACAGAAATCATAACAAGGAAATTAGTATTTATCCTGGAATGTATTTAATATTCAATCTCATTATTGTAGTTTGATTCTAGCAAAGAAGTCCTTCCAAAGGCCAAACCTTAATTATTTTCCTGTCATTTTATTTCACATCAGCACGAAAATATTTCTCTTATGAAAGTTTTTCCCCAAAGGTAATTCTTAATAAAATCTCATTTTTATTTCATATGCTGCAGGGTGACTTGCATTTAAACAGTATCTTTCACTGAAGTCTTCAAAGCCTACTTATTGATAGAATGAAGACATGAGTTTCATTATACTCCTATGGGGTTAGAGAATATTACGAGGTCATATCGATAGTTGGAGGAGTTGGCAAACATCACAAAAATGGTGAAGCATTTAGATGGTCACTGCTTTGTCATCTGGCTGTCTAGCAGAATGTGTAGTCCAGAATTAGGTGTGACAGCTTTCCACAAATCACAAATGAATGTTTGAGCCTCCTACAAAAATAAGAATAAATTTTAATAGTAGAAAGTTAGTTCTTTAGTAAAATAAACTAGACAGGGGCTGTTATGTTACTATATGTTTGGGAGGGTTAGGCTTTCCCTCCCACTTCTGTAGGGTTTTTTGTTTGTTTGTTTTGTTTTGGGCACTCTCTTGAATTTAGATCGCTTTCTTTAAAAGAATAAAGTTAAACTGGTTCTGCATAAGGGCTAAAGAAGTGAAAGTCTCTTTTGTATCTTGGCATTAGATCTGAGAAAAACTCTTTAACTTCTGCCTTGCATGAGTTGTTCTCTTAGACTTCTGGTGTCACTATTTTTAGTTAATTATTTATTGGAAATACAACACAGCCCTTCTCTGTTCCAAATAAGTTCTCTAGTCACTGGGTAAAAGTCATGCCCACTCTCCTTTAGGTCAGCAAACAACCAACAAATTGTGCTAAGGAAAAGAGTTAAACACAAAGTAATGAATTCTCTCAATGTGCATGGGCTAAGAGGGTCCATACTCATTCTTCACAAACCTGTCTGGACCAGAGCTCATTCTGTTTTGTGTCCTCTGCAAAGACCAGCAGGATCCTGGAATATGAGTAGAAGAAAACCTATTTTATAGGTACTGATGTGTCTTGGCTGTGTCATAAATACAGGGCAGGTAGTTGAAGTGGTTTTGGAAGATGGCAGGAGATCTACTGTTAGAGAACTTGGGTTCTACAGGATTAGGCAACAGCTGAGGAAAGTTTCTGTACAGATGTGTATATTGGAGTAGCTACTTTCTTTGAGTGGGGAAGACACAGTCAAAAGGCGACTTTTCCAAGGTTCAATTTGCAAATTATTGACAGGTAATAACAATGTCAAGAAGATGATCCAGGAAAACTCTGTAGTGCCTTTCTGTAACTACAGGCACCTTTTAAATCTGATACTGCATTGAGGATGGAGCCTTTCCTTGTGCTTTAAGATCTCATTACCACGTACAAACAAATGTTTAATTTGAGGTCTTTGCTATGAATTTCATTCTGGCTTTTCACCATTGCTGTACATTGGGTTTAAGCCTGCCAAGTCGTCCAGCCTCCCGCTGAGCACCTCTCTGTGTCACAAGATGGCAGTGCAGAGTAGCTTTGCAAACCTAACCCTTGGTAAGAGTTGAAGGGCAAATTTTTCCCAGGGAAGTTTGTGATTTCTGGATGACTTTTCAGATGGCAGGTTTTCCTCAGGAACAGTCTTGAGAACTGGAACACTTGAGAACAGCTTACAGTTACAGCATGAAGTTACATTTTCTTGACATTTTTCTTAAGCAAGTCTATTTTTTTAAAGTTGCAACAGGCAGTATTGTAAAGGTATATTGAAGCTTAAAAAAACCAACAACAACACCCAACAACAACAAAACAAACAAACCACAACAGGAATTTAGCAGTATTGGCAGTGAAATATCTGGCCAGTGTCACCACAGAGTAAGCAATAAGTCGCTATATAAATTTACTTGCTTGGAACTGGCAGCTGAATTAATATTTATTAGTTTATGTGGGGCTGATATATCACTTTAGGCTGATGTTAAGTTGCTGGAATTTAACATCCATGGATTCAGGCAGTTTAAGACTGAGGTACAAAGAGAGGTTGGAGAAACTGTTGTAGCTGAATTGCCCTCAGGGAATGGAGACCAGATAACCTGTAGAAGATGAGGATCTAAAGCTGCTGCAACAAAGTATGTAACAGAAATAGCAGGTTTGACTTGCAAAATCTTTAGTGGATTCCCATATACAAGGTTACTGAACCCAGGTAGGAAAATTCCTGTCAGAGGAGGGAAGGATAGACGAAGAAATTTTCTCTGTTCTACAGACCTTACTTTGTCAAAAGCACTCAAAGCAACAGGACCAGAGAATTAATTCAAACCCACTAAAATGTAGTCTAATGGCTGTAGTTAGGGACCCTTATGTGAGACCTTCAATGCTAGGTAAACTCACTGGCTGATTATGCTCACAGATGACATCCTCTAACAGCACGTTCATGTTCAAATTTTTGGCTTCCCTCTCTGTATGCTGCAGTTGGCAACACAAATGACCAACAGGGAATAACAGGGAAGAAACAAGTGGTGGAGGCACCGTCCCTGGATGTGTTCAGGGAAAGGCTGGATGTGGCCTTAGTGCCATGGTCTAGCCTATGTGGTGGTGTTAGATCATAGGCTGGACTTGATGATCTCAAAGGTCTTTTCCAGCCTTGGTGATTCTGTGAGTCTGTATGTAGAATGTTGCAGGGACAGGCTTCCCTAGCTGCTGTGCCTCCCTGCTGGAAAGTCCTACCACCTCCCCTCTCCCATCTCTGGGCCATGGGAGATGCATGGCAGAATTTGCTTGTAATCAGGAGAAACATAGTTGTGGGTTATTCTGCCAGTTTGCTAATTTGTGACATTTACAGTGTTGAAGAACTGCACTCTTGGGCACATGTTGATGTTTAATTAGGAAAATGTGTGTTGACTAGATTTAAGTATCAATTTATTAAGGTAATATATGGGTAGTGTATCATGTAATGTATGTTCTGTACTAGATTTAAAATAAAAATTAAAAAAATATAATTTAAAGAACACTAAAAATGAGTGAGCTACTATAGGGCTAGCTACTGTAGTGTAACAGAATAACAAGTAGAATCAATTATGTCAGGCAAGAATCTTAGAGAATCCATTTAAATAATCACAGATCATACTGTAACAACCATCATCTCTTTACAGATACTTCATATGGGTTTCCCCTTCACACATTCCTCTACTTAAGCTGGTTTGCACACAGTATCCCAAGTGAAAAGGTTTTAGAATGGCTCAGCTTTGACAAAATAAACCAATTTAAGACTGTTAAATAAAACTTGGCAAGTGACTGTGGCTATTTCCTATACACCCAGTTGAGCTCATCAGTTCAACATGTGTCCAAGCTCTTCTCAACTAAATAAGGGAAAAATTCTTATTCTGTTGGATGTTGTGTTCAGTGCATATCCTGACATCAGTGGGAGCTCTCTGTGTGATGCACCCATAGACTGTGCAACTAATACTGAGCTGCTTGAGCTGGAGACTTCTAAAAAGGGGGAAGTGTCTTGTTTTTCAGAGACAGTCAGTACTTTGGTCTATTTTGTACAATCCAGACAGGCAATGAGCTACTCAAGCTGGTGGTAGTAACAGGGAGAGGGAAGCAGAAAGCTGTAGCAAAGCACAAGCTGGATGATAGGCTAAATGTCTGCTGAACAGCCTTTCTGTAATTGTAAGTGAAAGAGCAATTTCTCTCAATGGTGGGTTTATTTTAGCAAAACAAACTCACTTAAGTGCTGCTCTCTAAGGGTCAGATCATTTAGAAAATGAGCGATGCTGGTGAGCGTTGAGGACATTGGTGTGTTACATACTCGCACCTCTTAAAATTCAGATTGTAGGTAGTGACAGCTTCCATTAATCCCCTTCAACAACCTTAATCATTGTATGCTTTAATTAGCGTTGCAGAACAAACAAATGATTCATTCAAGTAAGCATGCAGAAGTCTTGTTGATTATCTGAACTACATCTGCATCTCCAAAACTATGCTGGAATTCTCCATGGGACACGCTTTCATTAGATTTCTAATATTTCCCTTTTCTAGTCAGGCTTAAAAGACAAGAGCATCCTGCCCTTGATTCTTTTCCCAGCCAGAGCCTAGAAATAAGAGAAGCATGGGTGTGTGAAAGAATACCAAATACCAAACCTTAAAAACATTTAATCTTGTATTTCATGAAAGGGATGAGAAAAATAATTGACAAGTCCTGAATTTACCTCTTTAGGTTCAACCATTACTATGACTTTGCTAACAGCAACAAGCTCAGCACCAGAGTGATGTGCTCATTTCTCACCAAAGTCCTTGTTAAATGTTAAACTTTTTATGCTCTCTTTGGCATCAGATGATTTCTCTTTTCAGTTGCAATATTGTCAACTGCAATAGTAAACATAATAGATATTATAAACAGGTATCTGGGATTAGGATAGTCTGAATATATTAACCCTATTTGAAAGAGGTTCAACCGAGTAAACAAAGTATCAATATATTCCATGCAGACTATCCAACCAGCAAAGAGATCGGTAACCAACAAGATGATCTGCATGCAAAGGCTTTAGTGTAGGTAGTTTACTTAAAATTCAATGGGAAACTTCAGGTGAGAGAGGGTTTAATGATTTCATCTTCTGAAAAATAACTTATCCTATACGTCAGAGCTGAGCAAACCAGCTCTGTTTGATGTAAATTGCCAGTTTAATTTGCTGCTGCTAATATGTGAATACCTTGGAGGACATTATGTCTAAGTTATAATTTTTTCTTTCTTTTGACCAGCTAATACAATGAATGGTGTTAACAATTCCTTTCCCCTGTGCCCCCCAATTTTCTCATTTTACAAAGCTTGCCCACTGTAAGCTTAATTTTTCCATTAATATGGATTATCTACTTGAGTAAGACCGTTTTTTGCTCTGAAAGAAAGGCAAGTCCCTTGGTCTCTCTCACTATGATTCAAAGAACAAAGTCTTCATTCCCCTCCCTAAGTTGTGGGTTGATCATCTTTAGTTTCATCAGGCATAGATAGCATCCATCAGCACCTTTGCAAGTAAAAGGCATACATATATTCCCTCAGTCTCTAATAAATCTTGTTTGACTTGAGAAATCTGGTTACCAGGAAAATGTTGATATAGAAAACTGAGAGAAGCATGGCAAGAAGAGATTTTTCTTTATAAACATTTGTAAGGTAAATATATTCTCTTGACTAAATAAACCTGTCAGCTTATGCAAAGCTTATTTTTTCTCAGTGTCAGGGACCAAAGTGAGCTAAGAACAATCTGCATTTGTCAGACAAATGGTTGTACTGGCTCTGAAGGTGCTGCAAAAATAGCTTTTCCACTCCTAAACTATCCCTGCACCTCCTTCAGTCAGCTCCCAGTTTACAGAGGAAATTCATTCTGTGGTATAAATTTTAGTAATAAATTCACCCTTGTGGTGTGGTTTTGCTTGTAAGATTTAGCAAAAACAAAATCAGATGCAAGATACAGAAGACATACTGCTATGCACCTTTACTTTTGGCAAGAACTGTTTTATTATGCACATGGCATAATACATGGCCACCTATGTCTTTATCTCTTTATCTCTGTCTTTGTCTCTTATGAATCGTATGCCTCTGCAGCTACTCTGTATGTGCTAAAGAGGTGTAACAAGAATCTATAGCAACTGAAAGAATGAAGATTAACTGCAATATTAGTGTGAAATCAATTGACGTTGACTAGTAACTGCAGCATCTGGAGTAAGTGCAGAGCTGGACTTGGAGAGAGCAGAAGGTTTATTTGGTATTCTCTCAGTGATACAATTGCCAGGATGCATTTTTCAGTCCATCAGTATTTAGTCCCTAGGTAGCACAACTGCTACATGAATGGTGCTGTTGATGCTAAATAATGCCAGGCAGAGGGTCTTTCTGAATCTATGAACACACTTAATGAAGCCTAAACCAAGAAAATATGAGGAGAATACCAGCTGAAGCTGGCTGCCTTTTATACTTCATCTCAGGTAGGTTGTCAAAGACAGGTGCCCATCTCCCAGGAAGGTGTCCCCTTCCTGAGTTTTAGGCTCTGTATTCTTGGGCTACTCCCAAAATACCTGGCTGTGTCACACGTGGAGTTAGACCTGAAAGCAGCCCAAACTCCTTCACATCCTCCAGTAAAAGGGAAGGTGCAGGTAAAGCAATCCAGTTCTGCACACTCAGAGTACCACATGTTGCACGGAGCTTCATGTAACAGTAAGAATAACATTTGTGGGTCCTGATTTGCAAGCCAAGAGCTCTTCTTCCCAGAAATACTATGTAATCACTATGGGGTTGAAACAAATAAGATTACCATGGGCTGGTGTACCCACAGCACACACAGTTAGGTTTCTTTCTGTAGAAGAAATTTAGTCCCAAGCTATTTGTGGTCTTTGGAAGGGAAAATAGGGAATTAGATGTTATATGTTGTGCTGTTTTGTATTGGATTTGTTTTAAGGCCAGAAGTGGCCATCAGAATAATTTAATCAGGTCTTCTGCATAAGTGAAGCCAAAGAATCCAGCCACTAATAGCTGCATCAAACTTGTAGCTTCTGGTTATATTTTAGAAAGACATCCGGAAAGAATGATATGTTTTTGGAAATGGCTTACCATCTGGAAGTTGGGAGTACAGCACAGACAGCATGTGTTAGGGGAGAGTAGATTAAAGAAATAAATAAAACTTTCTAATTTTTATTTTAACTTCTTAACTTTGAAATATACTGAGATATAGATAGGCAGCTGATTGTTTTATAAATGAGCTGAGTGCTGCATTCATTTCTGAGAGCTTCGATCTAGGGAGGTCTGTTTTACAGAGGTGCCCTTCAGGGGGGGTGTGCCTGTGTGAAACTCATGTCCCATGGGGAATGAGCACATCCTATAAGCCATGGGAGATGTGCTATTCCTCTACCATGCCTCTTAGCATCTTTCTATCTAGCTGTTTGAGTCCAGAGGAGGCCCACAAAGATGATCAGAGGGCTGGAGCATGTTTTCTGTGAAAACTGATGGAGAGAATTGGAGTTGCTCAGTCTGGAGGAGAGAAGGCTCTGGGGAGACCTCATAGCAGCCTTCCAATACCTGAAGGAGCTACAGGAAAGCTGGGGAAGGACTTTTTACAAGGGCATGGAGTGATAGGACAAGGGGAGGACTGTTTTAAGCTGAAAGAGGGTAGATTTAGATTGGATATTTGGAAGAAAGTCTTCAGCATGAGGGTGGTGAGACACTGGAACAGGTTGCTTAGGGATGTTGTGAGTGTTCCATCCCTGGAAGTGTTCAAGGCCAGGTTGGATGGGGCTTTGAGCAACCTGGCATAGTGGGAGGTGTCCCTGTCCAGGGCAGAGGGTTGGAACTATAACCCAAACCATTCTATGTTTCTATCTTTCTATCTTTCTCCCTATTTCTGTTTTAAGCATATGTACCTTCTACAATCTTGGCTCTTTCCCCAAAATTACTATATACCCTAAACCTCTGTGGGACAGGAGGTACTGAAGGCATAGATATTTGCATGCAACTCCTCCAGTATGCTTTCTATCAGTGAGAAAAACAGTAGGTAGTGCAGTAACAAATGCTGTAGACTTGGTAGGATTATCTCCAGCTATTCAGTGATCACCAGAAACTAGATTAAAACTCAGGATTTATTTTTATTTTAATTTAGGAGAAGAATACATTTGCCTAGTTAGTTTTTGAGCTTAAATAGATAACATGAAAATAATGCATGATCTGGCAGCAATCCAGTTTAGGACAGAAGGTGAGAAAGCATTTAGTATCTGATATGTTACAGAAAATTATCTCAAAAGCATCTATTTTCACCTTTGGAAAAAGACCAGAGCTTTTTTGTTTTCAGAGGAGAGAGACATCAAAGAGCATTAGCACCACAGTTCAGGTAAATCAACCTATTTGTTGATCTCTTGTTCAGAGAGTCTGCTTGTAAACAGCTCACAGAAGCAGTTTTCTACACCTTTCTTGTCAATGGATTCTAGGTCAATTGCAGCTGAATATGTCCAAGGGTGCTTTAAATTGTGATGACATCCAAGGAATTACACATAGCAGGAACATAGTATTCATGTCACCTGTAAAAGGTATCTTTTTAATGGTTTGGTTACTCCTCATGTTTGAAACTTGAGTGAACTCATGTTTTTGGCTGCTGAGTTAAAGAAATAGCTGGGGGGAATTGGTAAGCATCTCCCATGACTGCAGGTGGACAAAACAATGTCATTAACACTGATGGTGCAAAGCTAACAGCTCCAAAATGAGTCCTTTGCAGAAAAGGACTTTTCTTTCTTTCTCATCTCGTGTAAGAGTACAAATAAGTGCATGGACCATGAAATGAAATTATGCACAGGGTTAGTAATTTGTCATGGTTTGGTTATTGGAAAGGAAAAAATTGGAATGAACTTGCCTTTTTGTTGTTTTTTGTTTTGGGGTTTTGGTTTAAATCTCCAGTTAGAGGTTTTATTATTTTCTTTTAAAATTACTCAAATACTCTTTCATAGCATTTAACTCCTAGTGTGAAAGATTCTTAATTCAGTGGGATCTCTGCTGTAGTTGCTCTACTTTTTCTTTCTGTGGAGAAGGGGTTAAAGTCCTAGTTCCAATTCTCCTGTTTGCAGCAGTGGTCAAATTGCAGCTTGTCACTTGAAGGCACTCTGTAAAATTGATTTTTCTGTTAATATCCTCAGCCCACATGATATGAATTCCCTGGACAGCTTAATATATTGATTCATCATTCTGCTGAGCTGCAGCTACTGTCTCCCAGAAATTTTTGTTAGTGCAACCTGGGCATACATTGAAAGACACTTTTATTGATGTTGTTTATACAATTACTACCATAGGAATGGTCAGTGAAATACAAGAAAGTAACCTCTTTTCAGCACTCTTTGCCTAGACATATGCATCCTAGGATATGGGTATTTGTGTACTGTTAAATAAAAGAGAGTTCTTGCCTGGACCCTCTGATTCCCAGTGCTCTTTGATTATTCCCTCTCCTCCTGGCTTTGGTTTGGACTCTTCATTCTGTGGCAGACAACTGTGTCATGCAGTGGGTTCATCCTGCACAGGGTGGGTGGAATTCAGAAAGTGCCTCTTTGCCTTGTTTCAGTCCATAGTCATGCTCTATTTACCAGTTTATTTATAACCAGTGCCCCAAGAATTGACTCTGGGGTGTCCAAAACAGACTCTAGGCAAATATTGATAGATATAAACTCCCTGCTTATTGTTACAACTTCCCTAAAGAAACTAGCACACAAAACAATAACGTCTGTTTCCATTAGATTAAGATTGGCTGAAAACATGCTGCCTGGTGTCACCTCCGGTAAAATTATGAACTAATTAATCTTGTGGCATACGTATCAAAAAAGTGTCCTGAATTATTAAACCCTCATCTAACCCAATTACTTTTTTTGCTTTCTGAATAAGGAATTAAATAACTTGTTGGGATACCCAAATTCCATTTACAAGTGGACAGAGTTGCAGAACAGTGCTAAATTTAAACCCTACTTCTTCGAGCATTTAAAAAATATTTTTCAGTGAAGAAAGTTATAATTAATTTGTTAAACTTTATATTGTGAGTTTCATATATTGCCTATAATCCTAAAGTCTCATTAAGCCATAATCTTTTGATATTCAAATGTTATTTTCTTTAAATAGGCTTACAGGAAAGTATCTGACAGTCACAAAGAAGTTTACTTTGAAGTGGGTTTTTTGCTGATCTGTTTCCTAGCAAGGTACATCCTTTCTTATTACTCATCTTTATTGTTGAGACCATGTTAACTTATGCAATGGGAATATAGTATGTACACAGCAGAATGCGAGGCAATGTAATATGCTTATATTTTTTGCATAAAACAGTTTTTCAGGTCAAAAAGAAAGCTTAGGCAGGCTCAGATGCTAGCCAAACTGTGTACTGTGAGCTATGGCCAAGGGCCAAGCCACAGCAGATGGATGCTGTGCATGGAGGTTGAGACTTTGAGACTGGGAAAGTGGCAGTGGCATTTTGATCCATCAAACAGGATCTTCTCAATTACTGCTTAATGCAATCCCCCATGGAGGGATGGATTTTTGAAGCTTCTCTTTTGGGATATAGGGAAGTCGACAAGCTAGTTTTGGTGGTGCACTGGCTGTTGGTAACCTCTGGTAACCTTCATGTATGCAGAGCTGTAGCCTGGGTTGTGCATCCTAACCAGTAAACTGAAGCACAGTCCTGCAAACCTTCTCCCTGCAGAGTTGCTGTGGAAGTCAGAAGGCTTTACTTCTTGTAAATTTGCTGGCTTGGAACATCAGAGAACAAAAAGCAATTTATGAATACCATGCGAATTATGTCACATGAAAACGACTAGTAACCAGACAATTCACTGCAAGTGCATTGGTTGTTTTGGTGTTTGCCTATTTTTTATTGTTGGTTGGTTTTTTTTCTAGTTGAGCAGAGAGGGTTTATTGTAGGAGTCTGAGAGATTTTGAATCCTGTCTGCTTTTCCCAAGTATGTGGCTTAGCATGGGAGCAGGAGATCAGGCCTTCTACCTCCTGAGAACTGCTCACTTTTCTGTTAATTTTAATTGTTGCACACTCAATTGATATGTCATCTTTCCCTATGATTAGAGTGACAATGATGACTGCGAGATACAAACTCCCTGGGAAATAGGAGAGAAGGATATAAAGGAGTTAAATTTTCTGTTTAACATTCCTCTGCTGTATTGTTAGCAATACACAAAATTCCAGCTAGACATCTGCTTTCTCCTTCTTACTCCAGAGGAGATGGGGGTTATGCATAGGAGTTTGGATTCTCACCTCACTGGCAAACTCCCTTAATAGCTCTACCTCTCTCTCCTACTCATATCCTGTCCTGGAAACCTCTAGTGCCACTGGAGGGAGCAGCAGCATCATATCATATCTGCAGTTGCCTGCCCTCACTGTCCTCTTGTCAGTGCCACTTCAGGGGGTGGCATGTCTCCTATCAGTGAGGGGAAAGCTTTCAGAAACCTGAGATTCCTGTAGAAGGGCAGAGCAACCTTGGGGAAGGAAAATGAGGCTGAAGTCTCTCTAGTGGTGTGGGTGCGGCTGACACTATGTCCAGCAGCCCTGTGGTATGACCTGTGTGTCCAGTATGAGCCATTGTGATGGATTAATCTCCTCCACATTACAGTGAACATCGAACATCACTCTCATGGATGACAGAGAGTCAGCCCGTAGTAAAGTTTTACTGAAGTTTATTTAAGAACTGTTTTATCTTTTAAAAACTTCTTTAAAAAAAATACAAAAAATACTTCCCATTTTGCTGCAGATTTCAGTTGCCAGTCTTACGTGCAACTGGCCAACTTCCCTGGGCCTCTTCCCCAGCACATATCTCACTGATGTCCCAGATCTTCTGCCTCTTCTAGGATCTTCCTCCAGCTGGGATCTTCACCTTCCACTTTCCAGACCTTCGTTTTTTCCAAAAGCACTGATTCTCTAAGGGATCTCTGCTTTTTGGAACTCCTTTCTGAAACCATAAATCCCAAATTGTCCTGCTCTGGTGTACATGAAGAAGAACAATGTGTGTTCAGCCTCCTAAATGGTTGTTCTGTTTCATGTGTCTTTTTTAACTGAAGGACTTGGGATGTTCCACTTTTGTTTAGTCCAGATACTCTCAAAATCTACAACAGCCTGCACTTGTGACAGCTAGCAAGTAGCAGGCTTCAGCTGGAGGGTTCAAAAGTTCAGTTATGGGTGTTCACCCACCTGCTCACCATACAAACTCAACATTCTGCTGTCTGTCAGTGTTCACAATTTAAGAGATTTTTTAAATTTATGATAATGATTCACTTAGTTTTGTATCCAACCTTACTGCCTTACAGCTGAAGCACTCGTAGATGCATAGTTAGTGGAGATGAGCAAGGAGTAGGATGGACAGAGCATATGTTCTTCATTAATGTCATCCAGCACAGCTCATGTGCATGGCAGCAAACCATGTAATGCCAGACAAGAGCTGCAGAGACATGCCCTTCTTCCAGGTCATGACTGATGTGTCCTAGATAGCATCTTTACATTTTAAAGAGATGCTAGTAAATAGAAAGAATCCAAATAATTAACTGTTTTCATTTAATATCTTCAATCCACAGCCAGTTTTCTTTTTTCACTTTCCACCCTTCGGATTTCTCTTGTCTCCATGATGGTAAAAGCCTCTAATATTAATAACTGGTTTCCTGTCACTTTGGTCTGGCAGCTGCAGGCTTCTAGGTAGTATATACAGTCAGCCTGCTCTGGAGTTTTATTTCTGCCATGGAGAAATGTGTCGCATGAGTCAGAATCTGAATTTGAAAATTAACTTATTTCTTCTGTATTCTTGGTGGGGTGGTGGTTGTTTGTTCGGGGTTTGGGTTTTTTAAATTCTGTTGGTGGAAAACAAGCCTGCTCTGGAAGTGATATTATTGGCTGCAGGGCTTAGGCTGGGCCCTGGCAGCAGCTGCAGCAGAGGAAGCAACACTTCTCAAGGAAATGAAGAAACCCACAGAAAGAACCATATATAAAACCCTAGTTACTACTGTTGCAAGCCACTGATGTATTTAGCTGCTGAATCTGAAATTAAATACGAGTGGCAGATCACATGGAGAACAAAGGAGTACACCATTATCTCTTAACCATAATGGAAATTTACAGGCAAACAATATGCTTTTACGTGGCAATGTGGTAAAACACGACTTCATTTTTGGATTAGCCTGGGGACAGCTGATGCTGACTTTCATATCAACAAGGTGGCTCAGCAACAATCACTCTTTCTACTTGCCAATTAGATTTGTTAGGCCAGAGATTGCTCATTTTGCGTAGAGGGCAAATTAACAGTTTCCCAACCTCTGATTATGTCATTGGTCAATATTACAAAGACTGGCAATGATCTTTCCATATCTTACTAACACAACTCCTCCTTCTCCTCCTCCAGCTAGAACCCTATTGCTTTGGCTTCTTGCTCTGACCTTTTAAATTGCTTCAGTTACAGAAGCTATGAAAATATGCACTTTATTTCCAGCTCTGCTGCATGAGATGCATTAAAAACTCTTTCTCGTACTTCAGTGTCAGTGTAGTAGTAAATATCCGATGGGAAAATTAATGAAAATGTTCCACAGTGCTCTGGGCAGATGTTGTGTAGGTGTATGGAGGAAAAACAAATTCCAGTTCTTGGTTAGCACCTGCTGTACCCAAAGGATAATTGTTTCTTCGCAAGTAATTGGAAGGAATTACTTTCTCTCTTCATCAACCAGTTTTTGAATTGCATTTTTCTTCTCATAACCTCCCTTCAGAAAACATGCAGAAGAAATAATTATTACTGCAACTTTGTAGCATGTCTCTTGAAGATGTTCTTAGAATTAAGATAGCACATGGTGATTTGCAGTGATTAGTGAATAGATGAAGCCATAGATATTCCACTGGCCTTCAAAATGCATTTCAAAGCATACTGACATTTTCTCAGTTCTGACAAAGTCAGGACCAGCCATTAAAACTGCAGAATGTTAGTGTTAATGCAGGGTGACAGCAATGGCCTGATCCTTAATGGCAATACAGTTTAGTGAGTTTATGTTTCTAAAGCATTTTGAATACATGTGCTCATTGCTCTCTACAACTTCCTGGGAGGAGATTGTGGTGAGGTGGATGTTGGCCTCTTCTCCCTAGTGACCAGTGACAGGACAAGAGGAAATGGGGTCAAGTTGCACCAAGGGAGATTCAGAATAGATATTAGGAAAAATTTCTTCACAGAAAGAGTGGTGAGGCATTGGGACAGGCTGCCCAGGGAGGTGGTGGAGGCACTGACCCTGGAGGTGTTCAGAAAACTAGTAGATGTGGTGCTTCAGGAGATGCTTTTGTGGTTAGAGCTTATAGGGTGGACTGTTGGACTTGATGATCTTGAAGGTCTTTTCCAACCTAGATGATTCAGTGTTTCTGTGAACTACTTTTGAATGTGAGAAGGTTTGATTAAATATTATGCAGAAAAAGCTGGACAAAGTCAAATGATGTGGCAGGTGTGGCTAAAATGGGGTCAATAACGGGAGTAAATGCCAATCAAAATTAAATGTGAACGGGATAGCACAAGGGATTCGTTTTAGTATGTTCTACATTTCTGGAAAAGTTTGAGTACATGATCAACATAAAAGTGGTACTGAGCCTTTGCTGCAACAGCAGCTGTTACATTTTAATGGATTCCCAGAACCCACACCTGGCAGCCTATTATTTGTCCAATTTACATGGGTTATCTCCTGACAGAAGCAAATTTTATGGGATTCAAACTGCATTCACAAGCACATTTTATATCAAATATCTGTGTGTTGTGTAGGGAAAATAGTGTTTCACCAACAACATTATAAAGCTGCTCTGGATATTTCTTACCCTCAGGTCAGAGCTCTTGCTGCTAAGTGGCAACAAGCAGCAGCAAAGAAACCTTGAGTTTTTTAACTCCCTGAATACTTTATTTATTCTGCAGCAACAGAAGCAACCAACCACCATGTTCTGTTGTGGCTTTTCAGTTCATCCTTGGTTTTAAGACAAAAGTTCAGATTAGAGGGGACGCTCCCTTCCCTCCATTGCTCCTACTAACACCACCCAGGTAGGGAAGGAGAGAGAGAAAAAGAGAGAGACTTGGCTGGATTGAAAGCTAAACTACACAGCTTTAATTAAAACACTAATGAATGATACAAGAAAATATATACAATTATATACAGATATATCCAGGTATGGGCAAAAACCTCTCGCCTCCCCCCACCCCAGCAACTCCCACAGCACTTCCCTGAACTGGGAAGAGTCCCGAGGAATCCCGGAGCTGCTGCTGGAGAAAGCACAGAGTGATGAGGGTCAGGAGAGCTCGAGCCTAAGGGTCGACGGTGATGGATGAACAGAATCCTCCCTGGACGCCGGCCATGGACGGAAGAGAAGGGAAGAAAAAGAAGGAAGGAAGTTGTCTTCTGTGATCTCTGACCTTCCTCTGAGCTTACGTAGGTATATGGAATAGAATATCTCTGGCCAATTTTGCTGTCCATCTAACTCAGCCTCCTACGGGGGGGTCACAGATCTCCCCATAGTGTCTGAGCCGGCAGAGTGCAGGTGTGACCTTGAAGCCTCAGTAGTTAGAAAAACATTCCACTGTCTTATCAGCCTAGCAGAACACACTGTTGCTAGTTACAAGAAAGCTTACTGAAGGAAAAATAAATCAGTAAAAAGAAAAATTGGCTTCATCCTGGCTCAAACCAGGACACAATCCATTCTTCACCCAACTGGTATTTGTGCTCGAGATTTGTGCTCTGACCCAGGTGCAGAACCTTGCACTTGGCCTGTTGAACTTCATGTATTTTTCATGGTCCCACATCTCAAGCTTCTCAAGGTCCCTCTGGATGACATCCCTTCCCTCCAGAGTGTTGACCTCACCACACAGCTTGGTGTCATCAGCAAACTTGCTGAGGATTACAAATATACTTTTTACAATCACTTGTTATCAGTTTAGACTTAATCTTTGGATTTTCTTATGAGATCCTTTTCCCAGTCTGAACTGCTTCAAATCTGTGCTCAAAACAAAGAAGAGCGCAAAATGTACTTTGATTTGTATTCAAGTGTTCTCCTCTTTGGTTAATTATTTCAGTGTGATGGGAGAGGGGAGTGGCAGGTTTGTTTTACCTGTATGAATGCAGGATCTGTGAAAATGCAAGACTTAACTATTTAGGATTCTGGCTGCAGTGCAATTGTGGAAGCACTTGGACTTTTACTCTAATTATGGCCCATTAAGGGTAAAGGAATTAACATTAAGTTTCATGGAGAGATTTTGTTCTTTTTATGGCTTGGTTGCTTATTTCCAAAAGAGAGATGTTAGCAGTTCCTATCTCACAGGGAAATGTCAAAGTAATTAATATAGCTTAGGGTATCCAGTTAGCTGAAACATGGGAATGGCAGAAGTACCATGGATTCTAGGCTGGAGTTAAGGCTGAGAGGAATCATAGGTTTCTATTTCAGTGCTTTTTAGCTCTGACCCTACTCTGTGTTAGAATATACTGTATGGTGCTGAACCCAACCTAATCTTTTTTATGGGACAAAAATAACTGTGAAGATGCTACAGATTGTGTCTGGACTGTATGTAATTACATGCTGACTTGGAAAGAAAAGACTGCATTCCTCCTTCCTGGGAGTCCTCAGTTGTCAGAGCAGTGAATTTAATCTGCTCATATTCAGTCTGAAATTATAGAGGACTTTTGTTAGAAAAGGAAACCTCTCTTCTCCACGATGGCTGGGAAAGTGAGTGGAATCTCTCAATGATCAGGGGTGTTCTTCTCAACAGTCTGGCAGAGGTGGTGGCTAAGACAAAAATAGGAAAAGGAAAGCTGAGACTGTTAAGCAACAGATTCCAAACAGAAATCGTGAAACTGCATCTTGCTTGAGTGATTTAATGGCAGAGCTTGCTGCTGCCTGTTCTGTGGAGGCAGGACATTGGTGTGTGTCTGTGGAGGTGAGTCAAGGATGGTTGATTTGCTCAACAATATTTCATTAGAGTGTTCTTAAAAATAAATAATTGTAGGTTTTATATAGCTTCTATCTCTTCCTCCTGAAGATGTTATTTCAGAAAAACCCAGAGTCTAGGGTCCATGGACGATAAAATTTCCTTTAAATGTCTATTTAATATTAAAGTATTCATATTTATAGGTGTTCTGAAGGTCATGGAAGCTATATAATAGCAAAGGCAGGGTCTCTAATTGGGCACTTGCCCATTTCATCACCCCCATATCCATCAACCTGCCTTACATAAACAGTGGAGCAGATTTGAAGGGAAGAATGGAGGATTCTGTTCTTTCTTGGCCTAGGATGACTGCTGCATGTGTGCAGAGTCTCTCATTCTGCAAAGTGGCTACTGGATCTCTCTCATCCCTGCTCAGATGAAGCATTTAGGATCACCCTGGGAATGGTGTGAGATTAATTTACCACACAAACAAAACCACAGAGGATTTTCCTGCTTTAGCTTGACTTTTGAGCACTTGAGGTATGAGAGACTTGCTGGAGAACATTTAGCACTATGTTTTCCTTGTAGTGTTTCTTTCACAACTTGGGAATGACCCAATGTCAAGGCACAGAGTGACAGATCCTCTGGGCTGCAAGATTAGTACTGAATTAACAGACTTTGGCTTTGTGAATAGTTACATACTGCTTCCAGGTCTTCATGATTCCTCCATCTGTTGTAACAGGCACAAGTAACAGATAAGTAAATGAAGAGCTTAAATATCTGTGAAGCTCATATTTCATACATTTGTAGCATTGAAGACCTTGTGTAAAATGCTGCTGGTTTGTTGGTGTTTTTTTTTCAAACCAGACCATACCTGTCTCCCCAACAATGTCTTTTTTTCTGAAACCATTTAAAGATATTGTGAACACGATGGTTCTTTAATCTTCATGAAAATGACCTATGTGAAAAATCTGCTTGAATTAGACTAGCTTTTCTTTTGCTGTGGAGGAGTGGAAAACTTTCTCGGTATTCTCTCTCTAACCATTTAAGTTTGTGTGTCTGTGTGTATAAGTTCATAACTTCATATATTTACATTTCATCTATATGAATGTATAAAAATGATATGTATGTAAAACATTTGAATGCCACTAATACTCAGCAAAGGTCTCTTGTTTCTCTGTATTTAAGTTATTTAGTGTGCAACATTTTATCCCCACAGTCTGCCTTCTGAATGGGAGTGCATTGAGATCCACTTAGTTGGCTTACCTGTAGGTATCTCTTTAGATATTTGTAATTTAGTCCCCAAAGACTGGAGTAGTGAAATGAAATTGTAGAACTGCATTATTGGCCAGAAGCCAGACAGCTTTTCAGGGGAATTCATCACAGCTTAAAAGGTAAAAGCAGGCTGGTCTAATCCACAGCCAGATGGTAAAACCACCAAGGAACACCTGGGTGCTGAGAGAAGTGGTGTTGATGGTTTCATGTGTGTCTTTCCATGCTCAAGTTGCTGCATCTCAATGTGCTGGAGAAGCCATTTCTTAGTAAACTTTAAACTAAGTTTTTTCTGACATTGACATCTGACTGTGCTTCCAACTGAAACAGTTAGTTTGGTTAGCTGAGGGCAAGCCAAAGCAAAACAAATAGAAATATGTATTTTGCAACAAGCTGCATTCATAGTGCCTACAAAATGGTAAGGCATTCGGGTCCTTCCTTAATATTTTAGAGGCAGAATGGGGAAAATGAAGCTACAGCAGTTACATAGCTCCATCCACAATATCAGTCTCTCAGGAAAGTTATCTGAAGCCTGTACTCCAGCCAGACTCCAATTGGATAATTCCATTGGGTCTCTGTGAATTATATATGCACTTTTCACCATCTGAATTCACCACCTAGTCCCTGCTGTTATCCTCATCTACTCTCTAGCATTTATCATGCTTCACTGAAACAGCTTCACAAAAGCAACTGAGAGATTTGTATGTATGAGACAGTGTTTTGATAGCAAAAGATTGATGAGCCTGACTTCTTATTTTGCAGATGTGTGGCAACCCTTCATTTCACTGTGTTTGTCACTGTTTCTCAGCTCTCCAGAGAACTTTGCTGACTGTCTCATTAGATCATCTTAGCAGAACTACTTTCTGGGCACTTCATGTGGTAGAAATTGTGGAGTATAATGTGTCTGTTGAAAGAGTGAGCTATGGGAGATTGCAGAGGTGCAGCATGAATTGTTTATGTGAAAAGGAAAAGCCTGTCAATGCAGCTACCCTTTTTGAGGCTGCCAAGAGAATGAGGTAGGCTGCAGCTTGACCAGTCTTCTACACCCCTCATCTCAATTACCAGCCCTCTGCTTTTGTGATCAGACCAGGAAACAGCTTCTACAACTCCCCTTCAATGAGGTGAGTACTGCCTTGAGTCGTAGAGCATCAGTAACAGATGCTTCATACATTTTCTTCACCGGCTTCCTTCACACACTGACGAGACATGACTTTGGTTGCCATTTGGAAACGGAGGAGATGATAACTCACAGTGGCCTTTTGCTGTCTTTAAATCCTTACTGTTCCTCTGACAAAGTCAATGCAATGGAAAGTAAATTTGATGTGGGCACTTTTCTCATTTTTCCATATTGCATCTGTGGCCAAAGCAAATGTTTCTCTTTCTGATGTCCTCTAGGTACATAGAGGCCACCTCTGTTTTCAATACAGAGTTAAACCATCTCAGTTGATCAGAGATGTATTTTGTACCTTGATTTGATTTGCCTCATCTTCTGTTTGCCTATTCTTCTTTTAAAAAGCAAGAAACCATGACAAACTGAAGTTATAGCCTACTACTCAGCTGAAATTTTCTCAGTTTAGTTTTCTGCTGTCCTTATATAATCTGATTTGTGGAGTTGGTTGCAACTTGAGATAATTGGGTCTTGCTATCAGCTGTGGAGCAAATTATCTTTGTGAGCCTCGCATCCTCTTGATTGCTCTTTTAAATGTGCATATGGGCTCTCACCTCATCAGGTCTGCTAGCAAACAGTGGCATAGAACTGTCAACAAGAGGGAAAGGAATTCTTGGCCAGGAGGTAGTGGAGCTCATTGAGAGAGCTTTAAACTAGGCTTTAAGGGGGTAAGGGATAAAACTCGTGGAAATGAGCCTGGGGACAAGAAGAGAACAAGAATTACCAAGGTTCATCCAGGGAGCTTTAAACCAGATTTGAAGGGGGATGGAGATAGAGCTGGACTTGCTAGAGAGTTGCCTTTGGGTTATGGCTCAGCACTTGTAGGGCGGCATACTAGTATTTTACCCTCTTTAAAATGCTTATACACTAATGCAGGCAGCATGGGAAATAAACAGGAAGAACCTGAGATCTGTGTACGGTTGCACAGCTTTGATCTCATTGCAATCATTGAGACATGGTGGGATAGCTCAGATGATCGGAGCACTGTCATGGATGGCTTATATTCTCTTCAGGAAAGACAGGTCATCAAAATGAGGTGGTGGAATGGCTCTTCAAGTGAAAGAGCACCTGAAGTGTACCTGGCCAGGGGAAAAGGAAGAATGTGCTGAGACGTTATGGTGAGAATTAAGGGGCAGGCCAACATGAAGGACACTATTGTAGGCTTCTACTATAGGCCACCTGATCAGGATGAGGAAGTTGATGAGGCCTTTTACAGGCAGCTGAAAGTAGCCTCACGATTACAGGCCTTGGTTCTCATGGGGGATTTCAGTCACCCCGATATTTGCTGGAAAGGCAACACAGCCAGGCATGCACAGTCCAGAAGGTTCCTGCAGAGCGTTGATGACAACTTTCCTAAACAGGTGGTTGAGGAACCTGTGAGGGACAGTGTGCTGCTAGACCTAGTACTAACAAAGAGGGTCTTGTTGGGGATGTGAAGGTTGAGGGCAAATTTGACTGTAGTGACCACAAAATGGTGGAATTCACTATTTTGTCTGGAAGTAGGAGAGAAATGAGCACGACTACAACCCTGGACTTCAAGAATGCAACATTTAACCTCTTCAAAGATCTACTTGCTGGAATATCATGGATTAAGGCTCTGGAAGGTATGGATGTCCATGAAAGCTGGGAAACTTTCAAACCCCACTTGCTCCAAGCTTAAAAACAGTGTATCCCAATGAGAAAGAAATCATGTAGAGGAGGTAGATGTGCATGGATGAGTAGGGGTCCTCTGGAAAAAAATAAAGAAGGGAATTTACAGAATGTGGAAAACAGGTCTGGCCACTTGGGAGGTATACAGGAATGTTGTAAGAGAATGCAAAGTTGCAATGAGGAAAGCTAAGGCCCACCTGGAACTAAGGCTAGGGAGAAGCATCAAAGACAAGAAAAGTTTATTCTGGTACATCAATAAAAAAGGAAGAACAAGAGAAATATAGGCCTGCTGATGAATGAGGTGGGCGCCCTTGTGACTCATGACACAGGGAAGGCAGAGTTATTGAATGGCTTCTTTGCTTCAGTCTTCACTGCAAATCCCAGACCCCAGAGATAAGAGATAAGGTCGGGAGAAAGGAAGAGTTTCCCTCAGTAGAGGAGGACCAGGTTAGAGGCCACTTAGACAAAATGGACTTCCATGAATCCATGGGCCCTGATGGGATGCATCCATGAGTTCTGAGAGAGCTGACATGTTATTGCTAGACCCCTCTCCCTCATCTTTGAGAGGTCTTGGGGAACAGGAAAGGTGCTTGAGGACCAGAGGAGGGCTAATGTCAAATGGTGATGAATGTATCTGTAAGTTTATTTTCTGTAATTCTGTAGACTATGCAGAATATTTGAGTCCCTCAATTTTATTTTATGACTTGCTCTAACTTAATATATCCAGGAGCTACACTAGCAAATATTAAAATATTTATTCAGGGAATCTAAATGAACTATCTAAAGTGAAGGGTGATCCTTTCCTCTCTTTTTTTTTTTTCCAGTAGGCATTCACATATTTCAGGTTACATAAAATGGAAAAATTATCTTCTTTCGAGTTGCTTTATGGAGTTCTTTGGGTGCATACCATAGATTGTTCCAATGTATTACTTGCTGAGAACCAGGTCTGAAAGCAGTCAGCAAAAGGGCATGTGGGAATGCTCATGGAGTAGTCTGCATTTTTAAAAAATCAGTCTTGCAGGGGAAAAGACCATTCTCCTTTGGTTTACATTTTTTGGCAAAAAAACAAAGGCATCTTCAGGCCTGAGATTATCAAGAAATGTCAGTTTTGTTTTCCCCTTTCAAAGCACTGTCAAGAAGACCTGACTGTTCCATTCTCCATCCCTTCTGCAGTCATTCCACCACTGCAGTGCTCCATTTTCTCTTTTTATTGATACTATACACAGTGAAGCTTGTTTTCTTAATCTACTCTGAAAACGTGTTCTTTGAAGGTAGCAAGATTTAAACGGTCTGCTGAGGTTCTCTGCGTTGTCTTCCTTTGCAAAGGTTGTTAGCAGGCTTTTTGTTTAGCCACCTTCTTCCTACCTGTGCTTCATTCTCCCCTCTAGTTCCAGCAGTTGTTTCCCAGAGGCAGCTCCATGACCCAAAGACAGTAAGGGAGTTCTCTGGAGCAGCCAGCAATGTCACTGCACCTGAGGTCCCAAAGGGAAAGCCACTTTGAGTTGTTCACACAATCGAGCAAAACTGTTTTTTCCTGACCAATTATTTTATTCATGGCTTGTTTATCTGCTCTCCTTCTTAAGCCATTTTCTTAAACTTTGGTACTGACCCTGGTCCCTTCACCATGATAGTTTTCTCACTCTGACCTATTTTGTGCTTCTTCAGCGATGCAAAATAATCTTCAGAATTGACCAAACAGCTGGTGGAGAAAGGGGTTGGTTAAGTCAGGAGTATGGAAATTTTCTGACCCGAAATTAGAATGCTGCTTAGTTCACATATTTGTTGGCGTGTAAATCCAGATACCAGTATTGCCAGACCTGGATCTTGCTATACAATTTAGATCTGGAAAGGATCCAGATTTGAGGGAAGTTCAGACCTAGTGTTTCAGATCAGCTCATGGGAGACAGGCATTTCACCTGTAACATTTGAAACTTTTTATTCCAATTACTTTCCACAGTTTTGAACATTCCTCTGGCAATAACAATATTCCAGTAAAGAGATACGAGTAAAGAAACATCATTAACCTTTTTTTTAGTCACCTTGCTACCAGAGAGACATGAACATACTTGGTATGTAATCCTTGCACCAACCAACCAAAATATGCATTGACCAATAACACGTTTCTGGCCAAATTCTGCATGTTCCTCACTCTGGGCCTCACTGGAGCTATACCAAGGAAAATGCTGGCCCCAGAAGGTCTATTAGTTGTTGTTTGGAAATTTAAAAGAGAGAGACAGTTGATTATGTCAGCATCTTCTTCAAGCTATAATTCTTCCTGCTGCTTCCTTTAGAAAATGTTCAATATGACAGGAATTCTTGTAAATTCTGTTTCATCATACATCAAAGCATTAGCCGTGGTACTCTATTTTAAAAGATTCAGTGGTAGTAAAAGTCTATATGAGAAAAGTTCTGGAAAAATCTTCCATGTTCATAAAGATCCTTTTGGATTAGTATCTTAAGTTCAGAATTTTCTACTTTTCTGGTTTTATTGTTGTTCTTAATGGTACTATAAACCTAAAATTGTCCAGAAACAGATCTAGCAAATAAGACTTCTCATAGGTAAGAGCAAAGTTTGAAATTCCACCTGTCACTGTTCCAGTTATAAACCACCATTTGAATGCATTCTTATCATTGCTAAGTGGCTCTGATTAATAGTGCCAATGTATCATGACACACTTCTCGCACATATATCTCAAGTAAGGGCATATGTAATTTGTTCCACTTACAAACAAAACAGCCTCAGAGACCTGAAGTGATTTTACCAAAGTGACATTGAAAAATAAAACCAAAAACTCCAGGGCTCTTTTTCCAAAGTTTAGTTACTCTTTATTAGAAATATAAACTTTTCTCCATATTTTCACATTTATAATAGATTAAATACATGGGAATGGTAGAAATGCTGTCCATGATGCATTTTCATGTGGGATTCAAGGAGTTACAAAAGCAGTAGTTGACCTTGAAGAGTAAGATGAGAGGACTGTTTATCTTTCTTTTATTGTCTAGTAAAACTTTCAAGGCCTTGTGTATTAAAAAGTGCTGCCAGGGTAACTACAACACAGACGTATTTACCATTTACCTTCACCTCTGGTGACCTGGCTCTGCGGTTAAGAAGCACGGCAGCAGACAATGTCTCCTATTATGGTCTCCTCATCCCAAAAATCTGGACCTACTTGAGCAGTCTCTTTTTGGTGTGTGATAACCATGCAGTCTCAGCCTTCTAGGGTGAAGTTCCCTGGAGTTTATCACATTTCCAATAGATACTAGAAGATGTCAGAGGATGGGACTGAGGTGTAATTGAATCAAGTGAACTCCACTCATAAATTAAGGTTGACAAGCATCACTGTATTTTTACTTCAAATGACCAAGAAGAGCCTGATTCCAATGTAGACAGAAGTTCTGTAGCAGAAACCAAAGCAAACTCCTGGTCTTTCAACTCCTACACACATTTATTAATATTTCTTAGTGGATTTAGATGAACTTGAAGAGATCCATTCTCTTCTGCTGAGAAACTGTTCCTTGAAACTATGACTGGAGTTCTTCACATACTAGATTATTTTAGGTATGTAAATTGGAAAAAGAAACATTAGTCATCTATTAGGGCAAGGGAAAGCCACCATTATTCTTGCTATTATGATTTCTCAGACTGATGAACCTGTGGATCCAGCACTGCCAACTAGGACAGAGAAAAGGCAGCAGCTGTTGAGTGTATTTTCTGTTCTCTATGTGAAGCATCATGTCTAGCAGAAGATTTTTTGAAGGCAAACATCTATCGAGGACAGGAAAAGAACGTTGAAGCAACTGGGATCTCACTGACAAAGCTTACTTTTAACATGCTATGTTTAAAAATTCACTTGGCTTGCCCTCCTCCTATCATCTGTTAAGTATTTTTTTTTCAAAATACAAAAGAATTTTTAAAAAAATATAAAATAGTATTAAGCATTATACAAGGAGATCTTTTCACGATGATCAACTGACTTCATATGAACAAGGAAAAATTATCAGAGAAGAAGGAAAGCTAGTGACTGGAGACTGTAAGGTTTACATGCTTTTGTCTTTCCTATTTACTAGAAACAGCTGACGTTAGAAATAAGAATAATTTGTTTTCTCTAGTCAATCCTTCTCCTTTCAACATTGAGTGCTAAGAAGCTTCCAGTTATGTAGCAATCCTTTTCTACCACCCTTGAAGAGATAAATTCTCTTCATTGTGAGTGAGAATAAGGAAACACCCTTCCCTACTACAGTGCACACTTTTTGTGCACACTACCATAATAAGAAAATTTTCCAGAAGAAAAGGAAAGTAACAAGCAACAGGGACATTTTCTCTTAGACTTTTTTTTTCCTATCTAGAAGCCAAAACTTGAGGTGTGCCAAGTATTACTGCTCTGATCCTGTCTGGTGTTAGCTCTTTGTTCAACAATGGACGGAATACATGGAAGAGAAAGCAGATCTCTCAGTGCCAAAGAACTTAAGTAACATTTTTTGAACTCTTCTCATAGGTATCTTGGAAAGAATTGTTGTTGACTTGTCAAAAAGGTGATTTTAATTTATTTTGTTTTTAACTGAACTGAAAGGGAGAAAATGCCTTCATAGAGGGTAGAGAACTAAAATACACAGGCCTTAAATGGTGTTACTAGTTTAGTTAAAAGAGAACAAGACTGCTTAATGGACCCAAGATGGTGGCAGACTCTGGGGAAAAGCAGTTCAGTATGAGTTGCCAAAGCCTTTGAAGGCAATACCGAACATTTTCGTATTTATCCCTATTGGAACATTTTTGTATTTATCCCTATAAATGAATTTTTAAAAGGGATATGATTGGTCTGAAGGAACGACTGTGTAATTTTTCAGTTCATGCTTTACTGAATATGGAAGTAGGAAGAAAGTACACCATGACAGGGTTTAGAGTGAAAAAATGAGATGACTGCAGTGTGGATCTGTCTTCTGATATTTGAACATGTAGGAACAACTAGGAGAATATTTGTGACAGAAAGCTTTTGATTACTTAATGCATTCAGAACAAGCTAAAACAACTCCAAATATAACTGTAGAATTGTCAGTGGTAATTAGAGAAAAATAGTAGTTGCTTTTGAATGAGCATCCTGATGTCGGTTTATCATTCTGGTGGGAATAATATCCTAATGTCTTTCATTTATTTAGTCCAGATGAAGGCAACGTTTTTGATGGGAACTTTTTCTTTATTTTTATTTTCTTTTTTAATTCCAGGTGTCATCAGAGGGTCTTTGAGTTGTTACCACCCTTTTTCCATAGCAGGATTTCTGAGAGGGTTTATATAGGCAAATATTTAAACTTTTGCATAGAATTAGAAGATAACCTAGGTTGGAAGGAACTCTATGGATATTATCTGGTTTACTCCTCACTCAGAGGAGGGTGAGCTAACATCATATTCCAGAAAAGGGCATTCCTTTTCCTCTCTTGTTCTAAAATAAGATTAAAATTCTTTTATCAGGTAGTACTTGTGCATCTGTGTGTTTAGGTTATGCAACGCCAACACTTGGTTTAGTAAAGTAGTGATGGTATACAGAAATCAATATTTACTTTCAAGATGTGAATCAAAATCTATCTCTGAACTGAATCTTCAAATTTTAATGCATCCTGTAAATGTTAGTCATTGCCATATCCACAGAGTCTAACATAAACTTATAAAAATCTTGAGGTAGTTTCAATAGTCATCTTGGCAATTTTATTGTGTGATTTCATGCATACTTCATCTTTTTTTTCCTCTCTCTGAAGTCACAAGAGTTAAAACCTGTGGTAATGAAAGGTTTATATTCAAGTATTTATTTTTTTCAATCCAGAACACGTGGCCTCAAAAAATGCCTCTGTCATGGGACTGATAGGAAGGTGGTCTCAGAAGAACTGTAGTGACAGCTTCTACAAATCACTGCCTATTCAGTAACGGAATAAAGCCTGCAATTCTTTTAAAAGAGCTGAACAATTACATAAGCTTGGTAATGTCTGGTTTAATATGGATTCACTGTGGCTTTTAGTTGAGATGATCTATGTTCATTTTTAGGTCTACTGCCTACTGTCTCCAAGATTTTGAGCGCCCAGTATGCCAAGAGTTGTATAGGTATTAACCATGGTACAACATAGAACTATGAAAAAGGACAGTGGGTCAATAAATTGTTATCCCTGGCATCTAGTTAAGGGAACTGAAGTTAGAAGTGTAAGGGTAAAGATTCAGCTCCCAAAGTCACTGAAAACATACCAGAAATTATTTATAACTTCAGTAAACTATGAAACAGCTCTTAAATAATGTGCTCAGGATCAAAAAGGTGAAGTCTGAGACAATCTTAAAAAACTGAAATAAGTCTTGGTGCCAGTTATTAGGCAGTGATTTGCTATGTATTCTAGTTCTGTCCTGATGTATTTTTTTGTATTTGAAAACAAAAAATCAGTTCAGAAAAGTGTCCTCAACAGTCTTTCTGGTATGTTCACCAGTCTTTGGGAGTTTCTGAAAATTTTCCCTGTTTGCTACTGAAGTCTGCCATTGGTACATATTCACTTCATGTAATTAGAAGCAGCTTATTTCCTTCCTGGAACTTGATAGCCACAATAAATACATGTTGCAAACACCACACTATTTGTGCTTTTTGTGTTCAGAGTTCAGACTGGGTCATAGAAGCAACTGGATCAAATCCATGAAGAACCATGTGTGAAAAGTGCATAGCCTTTCTGCCTCTAAATTGAAATGCATGCTGTGGCTGTAAATTAAGGGCAGATGATAGATTAGGAGACATCATCTGCAGATGGAATTGCTGGTCAGCCGAGTGGCGTGGCCAAGAACATGTCTCATCAAGCCACATGAAAGCCCTGTGATGATGCAGATCTGAGGCTTGCAAACCCCACTGAGGTGGTGTGTTTCTTCTCAGAAAGCATTTGTATTAGAGTGTTCTTTGAGATATAGTGAGTAGTTGTCTGAAAACTCTTTCTGGAGGTTCAGGGAGCCTCAGGGTGCTGTTTCATCCCTTCCTCAGACAGTAGTGATGTGGGGTGCCCAGCCTCAGCTGTGTTAACACTAAATGACATCATGTAATCTGAGGAGGGTAATGGAGAGGTCAGCAACTAACTTTACCCAGTGGATCCCCAAGTAAGCACAGAGCAGGACAGAGCCTTAGGGAACCTTTGTGTCATCTAAATGGGAAACAGACGTTCAAATGTGTGAATGGATGTAAATGAGCTCTGGACAATATAGACATTATTTTCTGATTTGAGACCTGGGCTAGACAGGCAAAAGGAACAACTCAAGGAACCCAAATCCTGTGGCACATTTCCATCAGAAATACAGACACTGCCTTAGGAATGTGGGTACTGAACTTCACACTGCTTTTTCCTCCTGGTCACTGAGAGAACACTATGAGCTGCCAGTGTGTTTTGTTGACTCTGACCTCTGTATTTCATTTAGCATAGTTACAAGTTCAGTTGAATCTCATTCAACAAACCACCACAGCCTCCTTTACCTTAAAAGAGTAATTAAAATATAGTACAAAAAAAGAAAACAACCAACCAAAATCAACAAATCCTCAGACCTTTAAAGCAGAAAATAAATACTTTTTTTTAATGCATTTTTTTTCCTTTGTGTGATAATTATTGTTTCCTTTACTCATAGTTGAATACGGGAAGTTGGCTATACCTGTGCTTAGTAATCTCAGACTACTCACATGATCTTTGAGATCTGTAGAACTACCTTCACAAAGCAGCTTGTTTAAATAAAAGTTTATGGGAATCCACAAGAATGTTTGAGAATATAAGTCCTAGTCATCAGAAGTTAACACTAGAGAGCTACAGAGTGTACCAAATTGTGCATGAGTTCACAAAAATTGTTGGAATGGATGTCCCAGAGATATTTGCTTTTAAACATATTTGTGAGAATTGGCTGCTTTATGCAGTTATCTAGACATTTTCACTGAGCTCATCACAGTAATATGTAAATTAAACTGTGATGGAGATAACTTTTAAAAAATGTTTTCTAAATGTTTCAATTTAAAAACAAACCAACTGCAAAATCACTAACTTTTCGCAACAACAATTTTCAGGTTTTTTTCTTTAAGAGCACAAAGATAGTAAAACAGCCCAGAATCTGATGGGGAAAAATTTGGGCCAACACATGGGCAAAGCATGGCAGAACATCATGACTATTGTTCTGAAGATGTACTCAGTAATTTCTGGATTTCTGTCTGCAGCCATCTCTATAATCTCAATAAATGCTCAAGGATTACAAAGGTGAATTAAACACCAAGATCTTTCAGCTTCCAGCCATTTTTTGTTGTTGTTGCTCATTTTGTTTTTTTTCTACTGACATCAGTTTGAAAAAAATTGGAATGGCAGTAGGGTTTATTGGGAAAATTGTTTGAAAACAGACTGGTAAATATCTCGTTGCTGCAGAATGATGATAAATGTAGTCCAGAGGTGAAGACCTGGTGGTCTGCTACCAAAGCATACCATCTCATTCATCTCTTCCTTCCTTCCTTCAGTAATGATTATTTCAAGGGAGTCTGAGATTAAACTTCAAATAAGAGCACATCACTATGTGTCAGAGTCCTTCAGAAATCTTTAATTAGCTTCTATTCTAGGAATTCTGAAAATCTCTCTCTTCCCTACCTTTCTCCCTCTAAAAGAACTTTGTCCTTTCTGATGTAATTCCTGCTATGTTTCCTATTAAGTTATAAAATTTGAATATTTTAAATCCACACCAGAGAAATACTGTCCTTCAGAGAAAGTCCCTAAGTGAAGTTGAGGGCTTTTTGAGTTAGTGTGGTTATTTCAAATACTGAAAAACAGAAAAGAAGCGTAAGGAACTTATGGTCTATTCAAATATTTAATATTTATAGAACTTATCCAACAATCTTTTGCTTTTTTGAGTTCATGCAGACATTATTTTGTTTATTAATTTCTGTTAGATATATTTTGGCATAATAAAACTGTGTGTATTTAATATTGTTAATAACACTCACTGCTTTGGCATTGAATTCTGTTCTAAAGAAGGGAAATACGCCCTGCTTTCAGAATGCAGAATTTAGATAATTTGGTTTGAAGTAGATTTAAACTTCTAGTCCAGTTTCACACTGAATTGAGCTGAATGTTCCCATGAATGCAGTTCAGATTCCATATGTCCTTAGGAGTATAAGATTTTGGATACCAAATGTTATTATTCAGTGTTCTAGCACAGGCTTTTGTGAGGAACTGTAGAACTACAGAAAGCTCTGCACAGGTAAACCTTAAGAACAAGAAGAAACTTGTTTTGATTTTTTTTTTTTTTCTTTTTCCTCTCAAGCAAAGGCTAAATGTAACTAAAAGCTTTGAATTAACTTCCTAGAGTTTTGAAAGCAGAAATCAGTGACTGAGAGGATATGTTCTGCTGCTGGCATTTCACTGTGATGTCTTTAGACAATTGATTTACCTTTTGTATGCCCACTTGCCTCCCTTATTGAAAAGAAAAAAGAAGTTGAGGGAGATGATTTTGATGCCTTTTCTTGTTGCTACAAGACTCTGCTGCTGCTCTTTGGAGTTGAGGAATGGCTACTGTGAGAGATTTCTAGATAGAAAACTGATTTTCTTGGACTTACATAATTTTAAACCAAATCTGATTTCTCTCTTGCAAAAGTTACAAGCAGCTCAACCCCAAACAAATGAAATTAAATTTGCCTTCAAACATTGATACAGAACATCAGATCTCTCTGTGTGAGAGAGATGATGTCTCCCTACAGCAATGAACCCTCTCCACAACATTAGCTTCTTATTGCCATCAGTTCAAGTTTTAAACGTACGTGCTGTTGGACATACAATCCTGAGATCTTATATTAACTTGCAAACTTTGGCACTGATTTGTGAAGCGCTGCACAGAATCTGGCAGATTTTTGCTCCAATATGCTGCTGGCATTACTTGATCTACTCTTTTATCATGTTTCAGTTTTTTCAGGGAAAATGATATTTTTGAATTCCTGAGAAAAATATAATACTCCTCTAATTGCACTAATTCTGTTTTAAATGAATAGTGACTAGTATAGCTGGGATAACACTGACTGAAGTTATTGAGAGATATTTGTTTACCATAACTTAAAAACTAGCCCTGAAGTACTGTACAATCCCCCCAAAAATATGACAAGCTGCATTTAGTTACAAATTCCAGCCCTACTGTCTGTTGCATAATAATAATTTTACTTCTCAGTTAAAAAAAGAAACAAAGCCAAGTAAAAAACTCAAAAATTCAACTGTCTCCAGTTACTTATTTTAGTCAGATCACCTGTGTACTAGTAGTGATGTACTTAATCTTGGAGTTGCTTTTCAGGAAAATGGGAATTTCAGCTGTTTTTAGGTTATGTCCCTTTCCAGTTACAAATTGTTTCTTTTATTTGAATTTTTTCCTGTAAAAAGTTTCATTTGTGTCTTCTTGGTATTCCTTGTAGCAATGACAGCTTTGAGGAAGCTGTCATTGAGGCTAGAGGAAGTAGGATGGAGTTAAACAATATATACTGACAAATCAGTGTGATAATAAACAATTAAGCTTTTCTTTACTGTCTGTAGTTTTCTTTATTCTGATGTATTCTTACTAACCAGAACTTGCT
>NW_009954185.1:1046947-1093356 GCF_000747805.2 Chaetura pelagica
AAATATAAAATGTGTATGTTTGGTCTGCGAGGTATAATACGAGATCTGTCTGCAAATTGCTTTCATTTTTTTTATTATTCTGCAGGGTAACATTTCATGATAGGGTGTAGCTTCATGGTAGGATGTAGCTGCTTCCGGTGATACAGAATGCTTCAATCTGATTTAGGACTGTGGTACTTAAAAATGGGGTCTGTACTGTAATTATGAGATGATCCCTTATAAAAAAAACCAAAAAAAACCCCAAAACAAACCAACAAAACAAAACCCAAACATTTCCAACTCTTCACAGCAGCTGTGTTCACTGTTAAGAATTTACATTTGCAAATACTACATTCCTGTGAGAGGGACCTCTGAGAAGCAATATATCTTCTTTGCTTATAAAACATGCCTGGATGGATATTTACACCTGCCATAAAAACAAACAACCAAACAAAACCCCCCAACAACTTATTTTAAAAGAATAGTAGTGGGAAAAGACAAATGCTGCTTTGAGAACTCAACTGGGGGTGAAAAAGACAAGTCCAAAAAGGTAGGAGTCAAAATTCCCATAAAATTCAATGATTTATTAGGTGAGAGTCAGCAGTGTAAACTTACCTCCCAGTTTCCTTCCAGTCTACCTCAAAACTACAAATGGTGTGGAGATCCTTCAAGTGGGTGAGACAGGTTAGTTATTGGAGTGTTCTCTCTATGTGTTGACTCCCAAGGCTGTGAACCAGCATCTTGACCCATCCCATGCATGTCCACTGGAATCAGTGAAACCCTGCCCTGACAGCTTAGCCTGACTCTTTCTGCTGTGAGCTGCAGCAATAGCTGTCCTCATGTGGAACTGTGTTTATAGAGCCCAGACTGAAATGGCCTCACCCAAGCCATCATTATTACTTCCCAGTAACCTTGAAAACCCCAGGATGACAAGCTGCGGCTCTGTATTTTCATAACTCTGAAGTAATTAGCACCTGACATCTGTAATGGAAATAAAGTGCACACATGAGTTTCTGCAATGACACTGTTTTTGCTTTTGTTTAATTTTTCAAAGATGAAGGCAGATACATAAAAATGCCAAGGAGTTTTTTTTTAATTAAAGCTTCAGTAATTTTTATTTTTTTTCTGTCTTCTCTAGATATGCTAATAGATTGAGATAGTAAAGAGAAAGGAACCCCAAACACTGTGTATACAGAACCTTTATGATTGCAGCAACTTGCTGTGTGGGAGACATTATTTTGACTGGAAGAAGTTATTGTGCAGCTTTACACAACTCAAGGATGCTTTACAGTGCTAGAGAGGCAGTGACTGGAATGATGCCTTACCTAGTTTTGGGAGGTTTCACCTCACAGTGTAGATCCTACACCAGATTTCACGCAGTGTTCTGCCGGAGGTGACATTCTTATGCCCCTACTGTCATTCAGCTGTTTGTGATCATGCTTTGGATTACTTGCCTGGCCCAGCTTTGGAGGAAAACTAGATTGGATTACAACTGGTTCACCCCTTCTGCTGTGAAGCTTCTTCTGCTATAGTTTAATACCCACACTATGAAGGTTTACCATTGATACAATGTACCTTATGTAAGATAACATGATGTACCCTCTGTTCAGAACAGTAGAGCACTATCTGTGGAAAGTGGGCATACCTGGCAGTAGGTGAAAGTGGTCTCTGTCCAAATTGCTGGCATAAGCCTCCCATACTGCTTAGCATAGGATTTTGCCTGAAAATTTTAGGTTCACTATCCATGTTCTTTAGTTGGCAGGGCAGAGTAGGAGTGGTGGGTTTCACTGAGGTCATTTAATAACCCTGGCACTACATCCTTTTTGATCAGCCTTGAATTAGTTAGCAAGGACATTCAGTTCTGTGCTTTACTGTAGATGCCGCCTGACCTCTTGATTCCAGGCCTAGCAGCAAATAAGTTCAAATAAACTGATCCAAATGCTGAAGTGCTTATTCAGCCAAATTCACTGTTTGTTTTCCTTAGATAAAGACTAAATAAAAACTGAATAAGGACTTCTGAAAATGGCCCCTTAAAAGCTTGAAGACAATGCTCCAGAGATGACTAAAGGAAGATCAGTGCATAAGAGTTCAGTACAGAAAGCACTATTTTTTTCTATTTTTATTTTGTCATATATTATCTACAGGCACAAGCTTTCATATATCTAATGTAAAAATGCATACAGATCATTATATATAAAAAAATCAACTAGTCTTGGAGCAAACTGCCAGATGCAACTATCCCCAGTTTTGGGGACAACTTGTCTGGATCCAGGTTCAAACCCGTAGCTGACCCTCCCTTCCATCTGTGGTTTCACTGAACCTCCATATATGAAGATTCGCAAAGTTCTAGGGAAGTCTTGGTTCCTGATCCATGTCTTCCAGCATGGGCATGACTAACTCTTCATCAATTGAAGATAAATATTTAAAAACTTCATAAATTACAATTAACTTGTTGTAGGTAACAAGTATCCATTTCACCTTTCCTCCCCCTTTTTGTTTATTGTCCTGCCCATACTCTCACTGCAGAAATGATACAGGGCAGAGGAGAGGAATGTAATGTAGGGCCACATATGTATTTAAATAGGAGTAGTTGAATCAGAATTTACACTGTTGATTCTCCTGCAGAAAGGCTAGCAGCTGTGGGTTTATGTTGCATTTGGCCTTTTGAATCCTTGGGCACTTTTTTTTGGCTCACTTTGCACATTGTAGAAATATGACATGTTTATAGAATAGCCAATAATATGTTGCAACATTGTGAGCAACAGTAAATCAGATTGACTGTAATACTATGTAATATGTATCAACAGATTGTAATATACTATCACTGGCTTCACAGTTATTACACTGAGGAAAAAAATAATGAACAATTAAGTAAAGAAATGTGTGTTTGTGTGGGAGGAAAGGTCACAAAACAGCAGCCTACTTTTTGAATGTTTATCATGTTCGGCAGTTTCCAAATTCAGTCTTTGCAAAGGAATGTTACTATTTTTATTAGAGGTTCTTTATGTAACAAGTCATGTTTGCACAGTGGAACATTTTCTTTCACCAGGATCCTATAACTTCTCCGTACAGACATTATAAAAGAAGACATAATTTGCTGGGATTCTTCTGGAAACATTAGGGGCATAACTTAGCCTCTCTTTCCTTTCAAGTCTCATAATATGAATATGATTCAGTTATTTTCTCTTGCAATTCACATATTACCTTTTTGTATTTTAAAGCAGTATTACTCTGAAACTCAAAAAAAGGTTTTCAGAGAAAAGACCTGTTGAAGTTATCTTAGAAAAGGATAAATCACTTGCTTAGCATAGCGACTTAATTACATTCCTCATCAGCTATCTTGCCATGGGATAGCAGCTAAGGATTTTGTTTACTTCAAGTTTCTGCAACAGCACTGAATTGGAAGATAACAGAATGACCTAGCGAAATGCTTACTCTGGCTTCTGATGTTGTAACATACACATTTGCAAGTTCAGACCTTCAGCTAATGACTACTGGCATGTGAACAGGTACTAGCTCTTTCTTGTACACACTTACTGACTCTGCATTACTAGTAGGACTAAAAATGGCAAAATCTCTCCTTTTTTTTTTTTTCTTTTTCTGGCAAAAGTTAGAGATATGACGTATATTTTTTTGCCACAGGTGTGTCATGGAGATAGTGGCATCACCTGTTGCAACAATCCCCTGCCCAGAAGCACATGGTGAGGTTTCCGTTGCAGTGTGTGTAGCTGAAATACAGCAACATACCTGAATATGAGAACCACATTATAGATATTGATTCATTGATTCCAAAAGAGAAAATGGGTTTTCACTACCTAGAATGGGGGAAATGGAGAAAATAAGCAACAGCACAAATAAAATATACATATGAATGTGATGGTCTTTGATGCTGGCTGAGCAAAAGATATGGATGAGAGAGTGTTTTTAAAAAAAATTACTTTGGTAAAGTATCTTTAAGTGACTCTGTTTGATAAGTCCTGACTTGAGACTTTTGTTTGTCCACAGGGACATACAGGCTTGGTTGTCCTGACAGTTTCACCTCCTATATGGCTACCTATAACTGTGTAAAGTGCTATCCAACTGGATATCCTCATTCTCCTATATGTGGGGCAATTTGTATTTGACAGCTTTTTGGTGCTACTTCCTCATAGAGGCAAATAACCATATGAAGGACAAACCAGTGGAGAATAAAGTTGTAAGTAGTTGCTACAAGAGGGCTACTCCTCAAGGGAGAACACTGCTAATATTTCCATTTTTCATGCCAACCCTTGGCTGTGGTTCTACACAATGCCAGTGTGAGCTGCACACCATACTGCCTAAGGGGATGTGACACAACAGGTGGGAGAGCAGCACAATCTGATAAAAAAAATCATCCAGTCTTTGTTCATACAACTCTTAGCACACAGTTAACAAGCCAAGTAGCCAGGAGTGAAAAACTGACACCTGGCTTAAATGAGACACATGAGGGAGGAGAAAAAATGGAATATCTTTTACCCCAGGCACCAAAATCTGATAAAATGCATTTTCACTTGAATATGCCAGATAGAGTCACAAAAAAACCCCAACCTGTGCTGGCTTAAACCACAGAGTGTTTCAGGCAACACCTGGAAGTTTAAACAGTTGGAAATTATAGTGTTTCAATATGGTAGAAGCCATTTGCATCTGATTTACATTTGGGCTTACACTTTAAATACTTGCTTTCTCATGGGTTTAGATCTTCTTCAGTATAAGAATAGTATAGAATAAGAGGAACTACTTGAATTGAAATAAAAAAAAAAGTAAACAAAAGCTAAAACTACCCATAACTAAATCAAGAGTAATATGATTATTGTTTAGTTTGGTTTCCCAACACATACACTCCTGTTTTTCCAGGTACAATACTGCACTTTGAGACAGAAATGCTGAAATGTCACTGGACTAGCTGATCATTTCTTGATGAATTCTGTAGTTTCAGAGGATCTGGAAACACAGCTGAATTTCATCTCTGTTGAAAAGTGTGTCTTGCTAGTGAAATGCTCAATGAAAAAGACCTTTTGTATATTTTTTGCGTACCTCTCTTAGAACATCAGCACTCAAAGATTGAACAAAAATAACAACAAGGAAGGACAGTTTGGAGTAAAAGCACACAATGCACCAATTTAGAGCTGGTGAAATGTGTCAGGTGAACTTTCCGGTACAATGCAGCAGCTTGGATGTGTGTACAGTCCTTGAGAACACTGGCTGTGATGGTTGTTGATGGACTGATGACTGGATCTTACTCTCCAACGGCTACTAAGCAGCTGGCTGGCTGGAAACAATGCTTAGGCACTACTGACTTGTGGAGGATTGGGGCCAGCCTTGTAGAAGCAGATGATGTTCTGTCAGCACCAATCTCCACAATCATCTAGTCCTTTGGAGTTTGTTTGTTTGTTTGTTTTTTCTTTTTTTCCTTTCTCTTTTTTTTCTATTTTTCTCATGTTAGCCAGAAGCAGTGTGGCTGAATACATCTTGAAACAGGAAAAAAGTCTGACCATGTGTTACTCAAAAAAAGTGGTGTGGTTTGTCTTTTACATTTTTTTAATTGCAAAGCTTTTACCATTTTTTATTAAACATTCTTTGCCTGCCTTGTCCCTGCTCCAAGCTCATATGCTTAAAAATGCTTCTTCTCTGGCTAGTGCAGCTCTTCTTAGCTGCTGATTTTGGTAAGCATCTTATTAATAGCCTGCTTGACGTGGGTAGTGGAGCTTCGTCTCCGAGTCTTGCCCTGGACCATCTTTCGACGCCGCACTTCACGACAGAGCTCATAGAAGGCCTCCATAATGTTGCCCTCTCCTGTGCAAGCAGAGCACTCATAAAAAGCACACGCTAGTTCTGTGGCCAGTTTTTCACCTTCCTCTGTGCTGACCTGCCTGGAGTGATCTAAGTCTGCTTTATTCCCCACCAGGATCAGGGTGACGTTTTTGGGTTTTTTAACTTCATCCAACAAGTTCTTAAGTGGCAGCACTTCCTCAAAGCTGCCTCTGTCCGTGATGTCATAAACCAGCACAAAGCCTTCACCCCATCGCACGTGTCCTTCTTTCTGAATAGTATCCTCCTGTTTTGAAAAGACAGACACCAGCCTTAGGAATATGATTTACAAAAAAGACAACAGGCCTTCAGATAGATGTTTGTCCCCCCTGTTGCAAAGCTATGTAAATAAATCTGCTTGACTTTGTATTTTATGCACATCACCTTTTCTGTCATGTGGCACAGGACATCTACTCTACCAAGGTGCTATGGGCTGCCTGTGGACAGGCTGGTAGCAGGCAATTGGAAGAAGGTCTCTGTTACACAATAGCCAGCACACAAGCTGCCAGATAGCCAGAACCCAGCAGTGTGAGCACCTGTCATGTTTTGAAAGAAGGAGGGACCTGACTATGACAAAACTATTCTTTGTTTTGGTGGAAATCATACACTGGGACTGTTGAGCCTCATCACTTGACTGTAGAAATATACTGTGACTTTGTGCCTAGTAAAAATGTGCTGTTGGGTTGGCTCTGAATTGAGGAATTAGAACAAAACCATTTTAACATGAGAAAAAACCTTAATGTTGTTCTTCCAATATTTGAAAAATCTAAGCAGGGTCCCTTGAATAAGGGTTTTGATCCAGCACTCTGGGTGTGGAACTCAGGTCTGGTGGTAGAGGAACTCTGCTCAGAAGCAAATCTCTGTCCCCAGAAGTGGAGCACACCTGCCACCCACCACATTGCTGCCACCACTGCACTCCCCTTTCCTGCTATCTGAGCCAAGGTATTGGATAACAGCACATGTACCCACGCACCTGACCAGCTGTATCTAGTATCTCCATGGAAACCACTTCATCATCAATGGTAGCTTGGTGACGATATGTAGACTCTAAAATAAGAAACACATTATTAAAAGAAGGTCACTTCTTATTTTTCATCTTCCTTACAGCTACGTCTTACAGCACAAGTCCTGTGATGTGACATACAGCTTCACTAAATTTTCCTTGTCTGAGCTCTTCCAGACCTTCTGGAGCACATTCAAGTAATCCTTTCTTCAAGTCTCTGGTGACTCTTTTACCTCTCCCATATGGCAGACCTCTTTCTTTCTCATGTCTTACACTTGCAAAGGGCTGTGTCTGTGGACATTGCACTCTGTGCCCAGCAAAAGGACAGAGTTTCCTGTGCAAAGAGCTCTGCAAGGCTGCAACCCATTCTCCACGTTTACTCATAGTTAAGGCTACCACCTATGAAACACAAGTATCACTACTCTCAAAGTATCCAGCTCAAAAGCCTGTCACTGCTTAGCTTGAAGTTTTACAAGATCAAAAATAGTATGGTTGCAGATGAGGGAACCAAACCACTAAGCTCAGGCGTTACGCTGCGATAGAATTACAGAACAGTTAGCTATTTTAGGAATGTCTCTGAAACATGCTGAAATCATCACATTCTCCTCTTCTAGCAAGGGCTCAAGCAGTGATTTCCCCATGTATGATTTATAAGGCTAACCAATGGGCATTATGCATTCACACTATGCTACAGACAAAAAAAGGAACCTATTTACTGTGTCCCAGGTTCTGGAACCAGGCAGCTAAACAGAAAGCCAATGACAAAAGGGCTTGTTTTATCTTAATGAGCTGATAAGTTAAATTTGATAGCATTTGACCTAAAACTTGGAAAATTATCTGTGCTAACATGCAGATTTATTACTGTTGCTAGCTCACAGATGTCCTGTATCAAAAGGCAAATACATATGCTGTAAAACTTTGGCCAGTGACTATAAATGATTTGCATTGTCAGAGACATAATTCTTTTATTTGGTGCAAATCTCCCTAATAGGAACAAAGGATAACTTTAAGGAAACACATTTCTTGAATTAGAACTTCTGAAAAGGCTCATATTTGATGTTCTGTAAAGGCTCATGTTTGGTGAATGCCTTTTTTTGTTACATACTGCAGAATGTCACCTCTTCATAGTCATGAATGTGTCAGTGATGTCAACACTCTCTTCCCAAATAAAATATGTCACTTCCCTTCTGTGCCACCTTAATTGCTTCAAGTAGCACAGCTGCCTCTAATAGGGACAAATGGTCAATTTAAGTAGGCAGATGGCAAGCAATCTTGCTGTAGGGTTTCAGGCAATGAAGACCAGGTCTTTTCAAGGCTATAAATAGCCCGTATGTTGAGTGTTGCAAGGTTGTTGAAGGATTTGTCGTTCCAGTTTTGTGATCCTGAGGTTATACCTATGCAGCAGAGGAAGACACAGCAAAATCTCTCAGTGGTATGTCCTATCTGTCTCTCTCGTATATCCTCCTAGCTGTAGCAATTTCCTCAGCGGAATCCAGAAAAGGCTGGAGCTCTAGTTTGGTGTGGAAGCTGCAATGATACACCTTTAGCATGTTATTTCGGTAGCTAAAAGCTGTGGTGCTAGGTTGGGCTTCCCTGTGCAGCACACCATGTCCAAGGTCATTTAGGACCTTATGCTTTGTTTCTTTGAGGGAGAGAGCTTGGAAGAAGAGGTGGCTCCCTGAATGAATAACATGATAATAGCTCCTTATTTCTTTAGGCCTTGCAATGCTTTAAATGCCTTCAACCATGTGGCTCTGCTTGACAAGTAGATGTTGGAAATTGTTTCACATAACTTGAAAAAGGGCTCATTCAACTATATCTATGAAATGTCCTTCTTAGGAGGCAGTGTGATAGGCCAGACAGTTGTTTCCCATGAAATGGGAGAATAAATCTCAAGGAATAGACTTGTGCTCATTGCAAAAAACCAGCATGATTCTTAAATGATACTTGTATCCTCAAAATAGGACTCTGGCAGCACTTTATGTTGCAAGTTCAACTCACTTTGGCTGCTCACGTTGAGATGGAATTTGATCCTGGATGAGCAATACCGCTTTTGGTCAGATTAGTGTAAATACATATTAGTAAATGTATCTCTGTTCCCATGCTTTGGAATGTGTGGTAGCTGGGTGAATTTTAAAAAGGAGTGTAAAACAGCTGGATACTTAAAGCAATTTTTAGTGTAATCACAGACAAGCTTCTCCTTCAAGGGAGCACAAACATCTGAAGAATGCGGTCGTCTTGCAAGTTACAAGCCCTGAAGTTGTGATTTCCAGTCTGTTCACATTGATCTTGTTGTACTTCACAAATGCACTACCTGCCTCTGGGATTTATGAATATTGTTTTTCCTGTGGCTCTTTGTTTTTGGAGACATGCAGCTAGAGAGAAACTGAATTACTTGAGCTACCTGCTAGATCTCTAACTGAAGCCATCAACTGTGTAGGTGGCTGTGTCTCAGTCTTGACTCCTATTAGAATTGATGAAGTAAAATAGGAGCTGGATATAGCTTGTCTGATCTCTCTCCTGGGATGTCACACTTCAAAAGCACTCACAAGTCTAAAATTGTTCAGGTGAATCCAGGCTGTAAATGTCTTATGCTTGCATTATCATGGTCAAGTAGAAAGAGCAAAGTGCAGCACTGTGCCAGTGTCTTCCAAGATGACAACAAGCAACTTTCTGAGCTTTAGGTTGTAATTTGCACCAGGTGATGCCTATATATTATATCTATAGTTAAATGACTAAAAGCTTGTAGACAGAAAACAAACCTCAGAGCTGTGTTTTGGTCTTCATGGACTTGGTGTGAAAACCACTAGCCTCAAAGCAGAGTTAGGGAGCTGCTGTTGACTGAGCTGTGGTGTGCCTGATGCTGCTAGCATTGTGGAAATACTCTTAGTTGGTGGTTTGCTCTGCCTCAATATAAATAAGTATATCTGACCTGTTTCTGGTTTGGGTGTGAGCTATGGTTCTATTTGTATTCACAATAATAAGATCAAATGTGCTGATAATGGCTGTGTGGCTTTGAATGCTAATGCAAATTTTAAGGTCCTACTTGTCTATAGAGCTACTACCCCCTTCCGCCCCCAGCACTCTTGCTGTGCAAAGCACTCATAGTCCTACCATTTGAAAAAATTAAGTTTATTCCAGAAACATTTGGAGGTGCCAAAAAGGCCTGATAAAGAAACTGGGAAGTGGTAGCAGTTGGTTTAAGTCTATTATGTATTGCTTCAATAATTAATTAATGGGAACTCGATACAATTTTCAAGTTTCCACAGCTACTGAGTAACTATGGAAAAAATTATTTGGGGGAAAAAAACAAACAAACAAAACCAAACTCTCCTGGGGCTCTCTGTGTTGATAAGTGTGTTGCAAATTCTCCTGTTCTAAGCAGTATAACTTTAATAAATACATAGGAAAAAAACTACTAAACTTTCATATAGAGAAAATTTTGAAGCCCACGGTCCATAGACTGTCCATGGATATGAGATTCAGTCCCAGCTTGATCATATCACATCCTTGAGCTATGCTTAATAGGACATATTTAATAGAGTTTTGGCCTATAACGTTTAGCTGGTCACTTATCAAACCTACTTGTCCAGGACAATCCTCATCTATTGAATTTTCTCTTGCAGAAGATTGTATTTTCTATAGAGAAACTATTGTCTGGGAAGTAATTGCTAGATTTGGGTTTATTTGCAGTTATATAAAAAGCTGTGATGATGTAAAAAGCTCTTTTCAGTAGTTTTTTATTTTGAACAGGCAATATATATCAGGGGTTTGTCTCAGCTCTGGATGGAAGTATTTGCATCAGAAGGGTTTATTGATTTTTAGGGAAACGCCTGTAGTAGGAGTAGGTACATCAGCTGAGATGGAGCAATGATTTATACCCTTTCATATGTAAATTGGATTAACAACCTCATGTCTTTTACTTGCTTTTAAGTGCAGATGAACATAAGCTGTTTCCATTCAGACTTTAAGTTAATTTTTTTCAAGAGTGGTTAATAAAACAAAGACATACAAAAATGCTCTAGGAAACTTTGGTCTCATGGTGGCTTTCATCCAGTGGCATCTGAGAACTGCAAGGACCTAGAGGAAGAGCTTTGTGTAATAATTATAGCTGAGTTTTTAGACCAAAAAGCTACTCCCAATGAACTTCTAAGTTACGGTTAAAATCTTGTTTGATGGCAATGCAGCAGTGTGTTTAAAAGCCTAAAATTTCCCATAAATAATTTCTGATTACATAATTAAGGTTCTTGTGGGGAGGTGGTTTTTTTGTTTGTTTGTTTGTTTTGTGGGTTGATTGTTTGTTTTTAAATAAACTAATTAAGACTCCTGCAACCTTTGATGTCTACCAGGATGGCACCTTTCTCTGTCATCTTTGAGCTCTTCTCAAAACTCAGCTGAATGTATTTTTCTTGCTTGCATCCAGCTGTTACTTACTCCATCCTTTATTAACCCTACAGGAAGGTTTTTATTCTGCAACCACCAATAGTTTTACAGTAAGAAAAGTATTATCCTTTTATATTTATAATATATTTCTAATGCAAAGGCAATATATCCCCTAGTCTCTTTATTGGTATTACACACCCAAAAATAAGCACACTGTGGTTATTTATCAATAATACCATCAAATTATATGCCATGCATTGTTATTGCAATCATAATTATCACATGTAAAAGAAGAAAAAATAGCAAAAATAATGTTAGTGAAAGGAAACTCTGACAAGTCTGATAAATGGACTTGGATGGTTCAATGTCATAAGTATTTCTGCATGAGTAACTTCAAGAGTCTAGAAATACAGAAGAAAAAGTTCCAAGAGGTTCTACAGTACCTGTGATCTGCTATATATGTATGACTATAATACTACAGGAGCTTTCATCTCAATCTAAAAATTAAAACTGTGTAAAATAAGACAAATATTTGTTTCAGTGAAATTAAATGCAAATCTAGGGACTGTAGCCTGCTTCACATGCAGGCTGCTGTTGTGAATGCTTGTTTTAGAATTAAAATGGTGATGTGCAAAGGACTTTCTTTTTTAACTTAATTTTTTGCTCTTTTGGCTTCTTCCTACAAGGCTGCATTTGCTGTAATCAGAACTATGACTGCAGTAGAGCAAGTATTCCCAAACTAGTCTGACTAAAGCTGAGCATAAAAAAAATCATGTGGGAGGCACCGCAGGCAGCGAGTGTGTCTTAGCTTTTAGTAGAGCTGCTTTTATTTGCCATTTTCAGCCCAAGGGAAAGCTCTTAAATGTTTCTGTCCTGTATAAACCCGGGTTGGGTGGGGATTAGGGACCCATTAATTCCCTTACAAAGGCATGAAGCGGAAGAACAAGTGTATGCCCTGGACAGTCAGCAGGCACAAGCCCACAAACCAGGCTGCAGGGTCCCTGATCCATGCAGACAGGCAAAGATTATCCGTAGGTGACCTAAGAAGCTTCAGATGCTGTGGGGACTCATGCAGGACATAGGATGCTCTGGGGAGCACAGGGACACACGCAAAGAAATCAGCTACTGCAGTATGAAATATGGAAACAAATTCAGATGAAATGAGGTTTTGCTAGGTCTGTTGCTTTGAGCAGCTTGTTTTTTAGCACTTCTTCATATTTTTAATAAAGTCTGAAGGAAAATACATGGCTAGCGCATGTGTAGCCCCACTACACTATAAAGGTCTCATCTTGATATGAAAGGATCTGTTGCATTCCCAAATTTGTGTTTTAGGTAGAACACATGAGAGATACAAAACTAGTCCACAGAAAGGCATTTTTTCTTTTTGCATTGATATTTTTCAATAAATTGCATTTTGGCCTCCAAATTGAACTCCTAGAATACAGTTTTCTTAAGGATACCTTTGAAAATAACAGGACATATGTGCGTTTGTTGGCTTTTGCTGCATATGATTTTTTTTCCTGCTTGCAAAGATTCTTCTTCTGTTTATGAGAATGTGAATGGCATTATTTTTCCTTTCTTAGAGGTTCAGTTCTCATCCAACTTTTACTGAGATAGAAAAAATATGTAGCGATACCTAGGAACTAGATTAGTTAAGGCACACTAAACCAATTGCTAAGGTTGTACCAACAAAGCTGGAGCAGTGCTAACTAGTAGGGAGTAAGCTTCAAGGCTTGAACTGTTTTTTGTTTTTTCTTAAATTTCTGATTTAACTTTCCCACCAACTCTAAGCAGAGGGAGTATTTTCTGGTGGCAATGATAGCCACAACAATTTTAAGTATAAATAAACCATATTTTGCTACATTTTTGTGTTTGATTGTGGCAAGTAGTCTTTGTTAGTGAAGCTTTGAGTTTCACCTTATTTCTGCCAATATAAATGAAAACTAACCAGGGAGATGTTTCTCACACCTAGACCAAGAAAAAACTAAAGTTTGCTCTCCTGAAGGTGCAAAAGCAAGCACTGGAAACTTCTGTTCATCTGGAGAATATTTGAGAATATGATGAACAAGAAAAGTAGGGGCAAAATATTTTGCAGCTGTAGATACAGCAAGAAGAGCTACTGCCATTCCTGATTTTTGCTGTTGAGCTACTGTAAAAAGGCAATCTTTTTATTACTGGCATCAGGAATATCTTCATCTTGAGAATCGTATGAAAGAAAACAAACCACATTTTCAGATAACTGCTTTCCATGTTATCTTAAGCATCTTTCTCTGCTGCTCTCCATTATAATTTCATCATTTCCAGTGTTTGAACATTTTTAGAAGCCAGTGTTGAGGGTTTAAGGTGCTCTAGGCAATACCAGTCCATCTTCTTACAAACGCCTTGGAGAAATCCATAATATTTTAACTGTTCATTGCCATAATAAATTCAGTATAAATTCCTACTGCTGAGGAGTACAGTAAAAATGCTATAATATAATAAATAAATACCAAGTTTAGTAATGTTTTCACTGTTTTGAAGTGGGGAAAACTAAAAGCCCAGGTAGATACCTAGTAAGGCACAATCTCAGCTATTGAGGACTGCATCCATTAAGCACTAAGGCAGAAGGAATAAGTAATTTTGTTAATAAAAATCAAGAATAGTAATAGCTAGAGTCTGGCTTGAAAATAAGGCTGTTTTCCAGCAATTTCACATTTGTCATGGTACTCCTTGAAGCACAGGTTGGCAGCCATTCCTCCTAGCCCCATACGGTTGGTTACCATTACATCTCTCTGGCTGAAAGCCCACACTGGACTGCGTGTTATGTCTATCTTGTGCTTGGATAAGCTGTAGTAGTCAACATGGGTGTTCAGATGAAATATGCAGAAGGCAAACTTCTGCAAGATGATGGCAGGGCTCTCTCCTCATTTGCTCACCATGGAAAATGGTTATTTTTAATCTTGAGCATGCAGATGATCTGTTCTGTAGCACTGTGCAGACTGTAGTATCCTGTTTTGCAACAGGAGGTAGAGAAGTCTGGAAGCGAAGGCTTCCCAGGCTACCTTCCTCCTGGGGCTGCTGGTCTGTCAATCTTTATACCCTAGGGCTGAAGGGACCATCAGTTAATTATTTATTAGCACTATTATTTTAGTATGGGCCTATTTGTTAAAAGTTTTGTTTGCTGTCTGGGAAGTTTCTCTCTCAGCTCTACCGCAGGGAATTAGTACTTATATGGTAGGGGCATGCAGTAAAACCTTCATGGGTGTTAAGGTAAACTTGCTGAGTGAGCCAAAAGCCAACAAAACTAGAAATCTACAGTATACAAAGACATATGTTTCTTCAACTTGTAATTTGCAGCAGTGAAAGCAATTCTGGGGATGAAAAGTTTGTATTCAGATGGTGTTCCAGCTGTCCAGACAGTGTTAGCTGAATAAACCAAAGAGGAAAGGCAATCCTTGAGAACTGTATTTGGATCTGAGGATCTGAGACCTGAGCTCTTTTCATGGCTGCATTGGCACAAAGTTAGCCTAGGAAGGTGGTTCTGCATCCTCTCTTCCTAGAGTAAATTATTCTTAGTGAGGTCTTGGCTCCTGCAGCTAAGCTGTTTATGGTTCTCAGCCTTTTTGATGGAAGCTAGTTGGGCTATATTCCTACTCTGCTGTTTTTTACTGTTGTTTGTAGAGATTTGTATGTATCAGGTGCAGAAAAGAAACTCAGGGTACCAATATTTCCTGGGGTTATAATGTCAATCACAGTATGTATGCTATCTGCAAACTTCCCTTATGGTCCCTGAATGACACCATTTTGCTAACATAACCCCCAGCTCCAGATGTGGTTACATACACAAAACTACCCTTCTAATGTAAAAATAATCCTTCTTGCAAAAAGCTTTCCAATGGGAAAAGCCTTCTTGCCAATGTAAACAATACCTTCACGAAGTGGTTTCTGCTCTTCTTGCCACAGTGGTGAAATTTGTATGTCTTGAGATGGTCTTGAACACACAAAATTATCTGCTCTTGGATAATGCAGGGCACTAACAGAGGTATCTCAAGCACTTATGTATCTTGTAGACCTTTCCACAGTCCTTTGGCTGTTTTATGTAATGCTGGAGAAAAGCAGTGTTCTCATGGGCCTTTCATAATAAAGTTAATGGGACAGCAATTTGTACCACCTTATCTCTTAATCTTTGCTGCTTTACTGATACTGACACATTTTACACATGGTGTCTTATAGACTGAATATATTTTGCATTAGGTAGGAGTTTATGGAAAGAGAAGTTCAGTTTTTTTCCTCTTCCTCTTGAAAGAGTGAACAAAAATCTGAGAGACTTAAAAAAACTGTAACATAGTTGGAACCAATACTCTTTTAAAATGTCACTATAAATCTAGTAGTAATAGAAAAATTAAAGGTTTTCTTGATTCATGTTTCTCTGTGGTTACCTCTGCTCCTTCGAACTAATGAGTAGTCTTTTCTCTGTATTGTTCAAGTTAAACTAACCCCTATGCTTTCTGTCTCTGCCTTCAAAGACTGGCCGGTCTGTTATGCCAGTCTCTTCTGCTGATTTATCTGCTCAGGGACAGTTTTCCTTTCAGAGGATTAGCAGAGTTGTATGAAATATGTGAACAGCTAGAGAAGGACATCTAAGGATAGTGTGACAAAGCCAAGTGAATTTTAGAAAGGTCAACAAAAATATTAACTCCTTGGTTGCTGTTATTTTATAAGTTGATGTGGTTTAAAATTCAGTCTTGAGGAGAAATGCTTGGTGTTCTGTTTCCCTTTGATATGTGAGTCTTAACTCTATGAGTACCAGTTACTTAAATGATTTACACACCTTTTATGATATAAAAGATTTTATAGGTGAGAAGCAGAGGCAGAGAAACTGCAGGTAACAAATCAGTGGCAGAACCAACAAAAGATCTGAGGACCTTGACTTCTGCACTTCCAAAGGATTTGTTTGGTTTTCTTATCTATACAGCAAAAAAGTCCCTGCAGCTCAATGCACCTGATTCTGCCAACTGTGCAAAAACGCTAATTCAGAATAAATTACATAATCCTGATAATAATACCCTGTTTTTTTATTTTGGATATCACAGCTCTGTAGGCAAATTGTCTTGATTATTGTAGAACAATGAAATTCAGGTATTTGAAGTTCAGTACAAACAGTAGTTCTTAGCAAAATACTGCAAAACTTATTTTAAAAAGCTTCCACTTAGCCATAGTTATGATTAGTTTTTTCTTTCATTTGATCCAGGAGATTCTCCCTGTCCATCATGGCTATGGAGGCAGGTAATTTGTTGTTGTCAATGAAGCATTTTGCAGGCAAACAGATTTACTCTGATTCTGCATCACATATACTGTTTAGTATATTCCTGTTTACTAACTGAAGTCCTACATTCAGGCTAAGAGTTTACCCCTAAAGAGTAAGAGGCCAAATAAAGGTCTTTGCACCTCCACCTTAAAACTCATGCAGGCTGGGTAGAGAATGGATTGAGAACAGCCCTGGGGAGAAGGACTTGGGTATGTTGGTTGATGAGAAACCATGAGCTGGCACTGTGTGCTTGCAGCTCAGAAAGCCAACCTTGTCCTAGGCTGCATCAAAAGAAGTATGGCCAGCAGGTCAAGGGAGGTGATTCTTCCCCTCTACTCTGCTCTTGTGAGAACCCCATCTGCAGTACTGTGTCTATTTCTTGATCCTCCAACACAGGAAGGACATGGAGCTCCCGGAGTGAGTCCAGAGGAGGGCCACGAAGGTGAACAGAGGGCTGGAGCACCTCTCCCTCTAAGATCAGCTGGGAGAGTTGGAGTTCTTCTCACTTGAGAAGAGAAGGCTCTAGGGAGAACTTATAGGAGTTTTGGTAGCTGAAGAGGCCTACAGGAAGGCTGGAGAGGGGCTTTTTACAAGGGCATGAAGTGACAGGAAAAGGGGTAATGGTTTTAAGCTGAAAGAAGTTAGATTTAAATTAGATATTAGGAAGAAATTGTTACTGTGAGGGTGGTGAGACATTGGAATGGGTTGCCCAGAGATAGTGTAGATGCCCCCTCCCTGGAAGTGTACAAGGGATGGGGTTTTGAACAACCTGGTCTAGTGGAAGGTGTCCTTGACCTTGGTCAAGTCTCAAGAGGACTACCTGTGGTGGTGCTGCAGTGAGGGGAGCTGCTTGCAGGCCACAAACTTCCCCTCAGCCGCCTCAGTGGCAGGCAAATTGTCAGCCTGCTGCCACCCCCTTCCTGGCAAGCACTGCTGAAATGGTACATAAGAATGGCAGTTTTTCTGCTGCTTTTATGATTCTCTCAACAACAACAAAAAATTTCTCAACTGAAATAGAGTGCAAAGTTCTGGGTTAAATCCACCACAAATGTGTCGCTTATGTTTGTGAAGCACTTTTAGGCTGTGGCTTAAGTGGTGCCTTTTCCAGCTCAAGTGTTTTTGGGCCTTCTAACACCACAGTGAATTTGCTTATTAATTTGTGAGCTGTGTTCTATTTAAAAACACAAAAATTGCTGAACTATGGTGAAATCCACGTGGTAGCCCAATCTACTTTCTCAGTACCTATTTAGCAAGCTAAAGAAGACTAAGTTTAATGCTGAATTCATATTTTTAATCTTTTAGGAAACAATTGTATGTATTTTTATTAATGTGCAGCTCCAGCCTACTTCTATACAAAGCTCCTTCATTGGACCTTCTCATTCTGTTGCACGTGTGGGATAGTTGTGGGATTTTATACATACAGATTGAAAGTGGAAACTCATTTGCCTTGACAATACCGGATAACCACTTAGCCTGAGTGACCAGTTATTTAAAATAAATAAATACAAAATTTGAAAAATAAAAACATGCCAAATTGATGACACTGACCTGCCGGTTAAGCAGAAGTGATGGAGAATTCAAGGCTGACACTTAATAATCTCTTGAAAAATTACCTTTGCAGTCATTACCCTTTGGCTGAGAATAGTAAAATGGAAAGTACAGTGATATGTACTTTTTTTGTGAAGATGCAGCTGTCCTACAAATGCTTGCACAAAAGTGGCAGAGCTGCAAAGCCCTGACTTCAGCAGCAGCAGGCCCATGTGCCAAAACTTGCAAGATTCAGTGATGCTCCTCAAGCCAGAAAATGTTATTTTGTGGTTTATAATTTGGCTCCTGGAGATACAGCAGGATATCCAGATGCTGCTAAAAATATGGTCCTTCATTTATTTTCTGGCAGGTTAGAGTCGTAAAGAATATTTATAAGGTGTGTTTTTTTCCTTTACAGTTAAAATGTGCCACCCTTGAATTAAGAGGACAAGTTTTTTTTACCTTGAAGCTTAGTTTAGAATAATGCTGAATTTCCATCAAACTTTGTACAGTTTGGTAGAAGCTTACCTAAAAATAGGAATTTTCTTGGGATTTTTTGCATCAGAGTGCTAATGGGTGGTTGAAAACTTGACATAAGAAATAACTTACAAATACAACAATTTTTTTTCACAGCCCCGGTGATTTTTGGCAAAACCTCCTGTTGCTTAGCAGCTAGATAGTCTGCATCTGTTTTAGTCCTGCCCTTTCAAAATTATTTGACAAAGCTACTTATTTTCCTTGCAGGGCAAATGGATCTCATTGATGCAACATAAACTTTTTATATTGGTGGAATATCCCTCTTCCCACCCAACTGTCAGTCCATGACTGCTATAAATAAATGAATATATTCAGTTAAAATTTCTCAGTAAATTCAGCTCAGTGATGTTAATGGGTAACTGGCCACTAAATTACCACAGAATTATGATAAAGTTAGAAACGGGTTCTTTAAAGCACTGCTTCTCAAAGTTTTTGAAGGTACAGTCCCTTTCTGATTCATTTCTGAAGGTCTGAACAGTGGTTAGAATTTCAGGAGATTTTTTTCTAACAGTTCAGACCCTCCTTTAAATCCTGTTGTGACCCATAGTTTGAAAGCGCAGTACTTTAAAAACCAATTTCTGGTGGGCAGCTTCCACCAGAGACTACTGTAATTAAGAAATAACTTACTGATAATAGTTTTAGTTCTTGCATTTCTCAAGCCTTTGCCTCTGAGCAACTTAAAGCACTTAGTTTAAATGATGTATTACAGTTATTGTGAAGCTGTTATCCTCTAAACTGGAATAACACATAGAATTCACTAAGTCAGAAGAGATTTAATTTTTGTTTTATTGAGATAGAACTATTGTCTGCATAGAAGCTTTCCATGTTGTAAACAGAAGATGATTAGATTCCTGAGGGGCATGCTTAACTTGCAGTTAGTTGTAAATTAGTAAATCAGAAACAAATGTCAAATCTTGTACACCCAAAAAGGGCATGGGTCCCTCATGATGGGGCAAAAACCAAACCTCGCAGCTTGCCAATAACTTTGTGTGCTTAAACAAGGCAACAAGGATACTTTTGCATGCGGTGTCCCTGAAATTAATTAACTTGGACTATACTGATACAGAGCTCTTTATATTCTTCTATTGTAAAGTTCTTAAAATGATGTGTTAGTGACAGAGATGTAAAGTACTAATACTAACAGAGTTTTATATTGAACGCTTCAGCATGCAGGTGACATAATTCACTGATTAAAATATTGATATTAACAGATAAATGACTGTGTCTGAGCTCAAGTTGTATTCAGAATTATTTTCCCAAGATGAGATTTCTGCTATCTGTAATTTCTTCATTTTACCAGATTAAGATACTTGGTATAATACTGGATACTTCTGCTTTGTTGAAAAAGCTGCCTGGATTTTGCAAGAACGTGTATTAAAATTTCATCTGTTTCTGCTGTGCAAGTTTATGGTGTCTTCCAGTTCTTTAGTGAGATATCTGAGAGAAGGAACCTCAGCAAAAAAATAGGTATTTAACTGTACAACCTGTATTTTAGCCTCCAAAGAAAGGTTAGGAAGGAGAGGGCAACAGATTGTTGGAGAAAAGGAAATTTCCCAGCCCCTAACTTCATGTGTAAATCACTTAGTCCTGAGGTACTGAAGGTGCCTCCTAAGATGTGAATGCTTCATCTCAGACTTCTTGGCCTGGATTTTCTCTGGTGCAGAGCATTCAAATATATACTGACTTAGGAAATACAAAGAAATTGGACCTTGGCATGAATTCTCAAGTGAGGCCTCTAATTCAGAGCAACTGTTTGACATCTTCTTCTGAGAGATCTGTGCCAGCTTCTCAGAAGTGCCAGACACAAGCCAGCTAAGTGGGAGCAGTGGAGAAGACATGCAGGGATGCTCTCCTGATGACTTACCCTACCTGTTTACCAATAAAGTGAGGTACAATGTATGTTTGAAAGTGAGAACAATAAACTTACCTAAGGGTAGGTAGCTTTTAAGTACCTACCTGTTTTTCAGATCTGTATTCCAGCCATCTATCTTATTCTCTAGCAGCTGGTGTTTGGGTTATCCAAAAACAGAACTGACTGCACACTACATAATTTTCAGAGTGAAATACTAATGCAATTGCTTTCAATGGCAAATTTCCCAGTGATTTCTGTGAGGGAAGAAATGTGCCTCATATTAATTCTGCTTTCATCTGAGTGTGTTACTAACTGTCTAGTATGCCATCTTAGGTAATAATTTGTTTCGGCTTTAAATGACCACAGAGAAGCTTTTTTACACCAAATTTAAGGGTTGACTGAGGCTTGGAATTTTAACTCTATGATTTTCCATCACTTCAACCATGCTATTATATACACAATACCACGTGTACAGAATAAAATGCAACCTACCTAGCGTTGGGTCGTACTCCCAGATGAACCGTTTGGTCAGGAAGCGTACGACGAGAGCTGGAGGAATAAAAAGGTGCCACATGAGATGCACAAGCCATGAACTCATCTGTTGTTTTTTTTTAAAGCTTTCCCAGCAAACTCTTCTGAATGAAGAGGCATGTAGCAGCTCTCCTGAACTGTGACCAGAATTCTGTGTTGCTTGTTGTAGCAGTTGCAGCCTTTTCTCTGTTTGTGACCCACTTTACAATTTTGGAGGGGGCAAACAAATGAAAAAAACAAAACTCTTTACAGCACTAATTATTTACCCATGTAGCAATGCAGGACAAAGAATGCCTGAAGGTTTTAAATGGTAGTATCTAACTTTTTTCCACTTTTATTTTTTTGGTGTGTGGTCACAATTGTTTCTACCATTAAAAAGCCAAACCAGCCCCATTTATAGCATTTATAGCAGATGAGCTTTTAAAAAAAAAAAAAGCAACAACAAAAAACATTACTTTGGATGGTTTAGATTTCCCATAAATGTTGGGAAAAGGGTTGGCAACCTTTGAACCAGGGTGCTTTGAAGCTTTAAAACTAGGGTGATAAAAATAATTTAATTCCTGAAAGCTTTCCCTTCAGATTTTAAGCTTACAACATAAGTCATAATGTATAACTGGCTAAATAGCCTCCTTCTGTATTTTGGCATGTCTTCCTTGTAGTAATTCATCTTCCGTGTTTTGCCTACTTGTCACTTGAAGTGATCAGCTATAATGTTTTAAACCAATGGTCAACAAATGCTATTAATAAATTTGCAGAAGTAGAAATAAAGCTTTATATTTTTGAGCACTGGATTTTCAGTTTACAGGCTGGGATCTTGCTCCTTATGATGTTATATTTAATTTTTTCTCTTCCTCCACCCCCTTTAAAAACAACCTGTCAGGATATTATGTTCTAATTTAAAACTGAGTAGTGCTTGAATTTCTAGTGATGTAAACTAAGTGTTCACCACTGCCAACTATTCCAAATTCTCTCTGCATTTTCAAATTGGAGCTAGATATATCACTGCACTAGCTATGATTGTAGTGATTACAGTTATGGGAAAAGTCTTCCTTGTCATCAGCCCTACAAGATTGTTTGGGGGTTCTTTTCTTTGGCAGGTGGACCATAAATGGTGACAGCTGAACCCTGTTCTGATCCTTTTCAAAATTAAAGCCATGTGAATGCCCCCCATCCCACACTGCTGTGCCCAAGGCAACACTCTGCAGAATACATAAAATTTCTTAGGCTTTGTTTAATTGGAACCTATTTTTAAAATATAATCAGAATGTTAGTTTTCAGGAAAATGTCACTATGCCTCATACTTGGAGCAGCAATAAGAAGTTAATCCTAAGGAAGTTAGTTCACTACAGAAGAAGCAATTTTAAATCTGTGTTAATTAAAGTTTCTATTTTCCTTAGGAAGTCCTGTTTTAAAATTTTTTTGGTCTTTGCAAAAATGTTCTCCCTGGTCCTCAGAGTGACTGGCAATTCTTAGCTAAAGTAACTTTTCAAGTTTTAGTCCTAACATGGATGTCACTATACTACAAGAAGATTCCTGAGTCACTTATGTTCTGCATATGATTGCACCAGGACATTTTCCCCTACATTTTTTTCTCAGCTGAAACAGTTTAAACATCTTGATGTTTCAAAAATGTTTTGGTGGTTTTTGTGGTGGGTGTTTTTTTTGTGTGTTTTATTTATTTATTTTAATTATTTATTTCTTTTTGCATTTTGACTGGGGTAGCGATGGTGGGTTGAAGTTCCCCTGACACACTTTTAGAAGACACCTTACCATCTTCTTTTTCAAGAACAGGTTTTAAAAATGCTTTCTTCTTTAAGAGCCGTACTCTGAGGGAGAAGCAGTAAAGTGCTATCTGTATTGCAGTGCCTGAGCCTGGACCTAAAGTAGCTAGTGGAGACAGAGAAAAGGCTAAAGAGAGGGGGGGAACTTTCCCAGGTATCTTCATATTTAAATGTGGTCAACTTAGTTATCATAACCTTGTACTTGTAAATTCTGGAGAGGAGGCTTGAAGTGATGAAGGGGGCTGAAAGAAAGCACTAATGTCTGCAGCAGCTCTGAAGTAAAAGAGGGAGAAGAGCTGATTTTGGAGGTAGCCCAAATGAAGGAGGTGAGAAGATAAGTGATAAGAAGGAAAGGCAGAACTGGACTGCAGCTGCTGAGGTGAGCCTGGGAGAAAAGAGATGCAGCTGTGTACACAGGATGAATGGTACAGGTGTTGAGTGTCACAGAGCTGAAGAATTTAGAGATCACAGAAGGGAGCTCTGGTGAGGAGGGGGAAAGTAGGTTGTACTTCTCTGTAGCAGGGAGGCCTGCATGCAGAAATAAACACATGCAGGAGGGAGCTGAAGAAAAAAAAGGAAGGGTGGGAGGCAGCAGCCTTGCATAGGGCAGGATGGCAATTAGTGTCCCTTGCTGACACGTCTCAGTGGGGAGCACAGCAAGCCCAGTGTGTCACTTGCTAGACATTATTGGTAATGAAGTATTTGCATAAGGCTTGCTTGGGGCCAGTGAAGGGAAGAAAATGCCATCTCAGCACAACCCCAGGTGAGTGGGGAAGTGTCAGCTTCAGAGCTCTCTTCAGAGGGCTTCAGAGCCTGAGTGAGCTAGCACACTCAGGACTGTGCAGAGCTGCTATTACTGTGGGGCTGGCTCTGCTCAGCCTCCCTGCTTCTGGCCTGGCTATGATTCCCTCAAAATATTCCTGCTTTCCTCCATGGCAATAATCACAGCCCCTCCTATGGAGCTTTTCACTTCCATATACTTTTACAAGACTGAAGACCAGCAGCTACATTTCACAGGCTTTGCATGAGATGCTCTTAATCCAATGTCTGTCCTGTTAATAACTATTGCAAACTATGTTGGATGGGAAGTGTCTTCACATTTGCCTCATGAGGAAGGTTTAGCACACAAGCCCTTGACACCCAGTATTAAACAATGTATGTCACTTCACAATGTGATTTGAATGAAAATAGTCAATGACGGGAGAGCCAGGAAGGGCATCCAAATGTTTGGGCTGTCAGTCTGAAGATCAGCTTGCTAGCTCATGCTGCCTGCCCTAGTAATGATTGCCCTAGAGCAGGGGTATTACTGTGGAGCCATTTTGTTTATGTTGAGCTCACTCCCTGACAGATTATATCACTTCTGTTTTAGTAAAGTGACTTCTGCCAGCAGAAGACTCAGAAGTGAGGACATCAGGAATGCACTACACTGAGAGCCACAGCATTCAGATTTCTGCTGCTGGCATAAATAGCACTTTGGGCAAAGCAATGTGTCCTTGTGTCCGTAGCAGTGCTGCATAGAAAGAGATGAGATGGGCATTACTGCCTTCTCACCTTAGCGAAGCTGTGTGCCCTGTTTGACCTGTCAGCCTTATTTACTTATTTAGACAGGTTTAACTCTAATGCTAACAATGAGTCAAAAATAACCCAACATACTAAAAAAAAAATAATCAAAAATCCAGATACTGCGTTTTGATTAAAAATAACACAGGTTGAGAATGTCTGAAACTCATTAGTTTCTGATTAAATTGGGTGACTAATTGCAGCATTCATATTAAAATGACCATTTCCAGTGCTTATCCTCAAAGAAGATGAAATGCATATTGAAGCAGGTAAGATTCAGATTGATGTAGTACCTAACTGGAGTGAATTTTGTGGTCTTCTACTGAGACTAGTCCAGGCTCTTTACAGAATGCTTACTCCTCGTGAAATATAAGAACTTGCAGACTTAGAAGGAAAGAATCTCCTACAAACTGCAATTTGGATTCCCACTATGTTTTTCAGAGACATGACCGTTGCCTAAAGGAATTGATGTAATGTCCTAGCAAAGGAAGAACAGACTCATGTCTCTTTCTGCCTTTCCTTACAACCTCACTTCCAAGTCAGCTGTTTGTACAGGGTTTAAATTAGGGTAGAACTTGGCCCAAGACTTTAATCACTCATGTTTAAACCTTCTGCTTTAAAAGTTATTCTTGGAGAAGAAACATGACAATCTGTCAAATACATTTGCAGTGTAACTCCACTGAAGACAATGAAGTTATATCGGGAATTAACTTGGCATAAAAACTGAGATTATCAACCACCTAATTACTGAATTTCTTTGGGACTTGTGTGGCTGAATCCCTTAGTAAGCTTTCAAAATCTCAGCTCATCTCTTTTGGAACATTTGAAGTTTTTGGTGTTGTTTTGCTTCTTGCTTTAGATCATTGTTTGGATTTAGTAATATATATCATAGAATCATAGAATCTTAGGGGCTGGAAGGGACCTTGAAAGATCATCTAGTCCAACCCCCCTGCCAGAGCAGGGTCACCTAGAGTACATCACACAGGAACTCATCCAGGTGGGTTTTGAATGTCTCCAGTGAGGGAGACTCCACAACCTCCCTGGGCAGTCTTTTCCAGTGCTCTGTCACTCTTACAGTAAAAAAATTTTTTCGGATATTGACCTTGAACCTCCTATGCTCCAATTTACACCCATTGCCCCTTGTCCTATCACTGGTCATCACTGAGAAAAGCCTAACTCCGTCCCCCTGACACTCACCCCTTACATATATATATATGCTCTGGCTAAATTTACAATCTGCCTGAATACATATATTCATGAACTTGTTATCATTCCAGCCAATATAAGCTGAGCTTTTTGGGGAAGAATGGAAGCAGGGTTTTGTTTGAAAAACATCCTCCTTCCCCAAAAGCTACAGAGTTTTTTTCTAAGAAAAATAACAGTTCTACACAGTGAAATAACTGTATGATGACTCTTTCCTGCTGTGAGAATTTACAGCTATAAAAATGGTCTGAAAGTAGTCCCATTATTTAACTTATCAACAAGTCCATTCCTGGTGCCATCATGGTGTGTTATCAGTAAACCATACTTGGCAGAAGATACTAGAGTGGTTAAAGCTAGAGGTTATAATGACTGAAAGGCACTTTCACAAATGAAGTATTTAATTTTTTAAATGTATGTTTTTGTTAGAGTTCATCCCCTGTTCACCACCTCGGAGGCCCCTCGTGTATGAGAATTTCAGTCCCCTTGGTACATGTGGTGAGGGCCAGCCTGTGGCACAGTGGTGCCCCAGGATTCTGGCATGCAATATGCTGCCTCCTTAAGCAGCTCTGTGTTCTGCTTTGGGAGGTAATGGTTTGTTTTAAAGGCACTACCATAAGAATTTACTCTGCTTCTGAAAGTGCAGGTTGTCTGGGGGTGTGTGTGTATGTAAGAATGAACTTCCAGTGCTGAGTCCTTTTCTGGTCCTGGTGCATTGTGGATGTAAATGTGCAGTCATCACTTCTGACTCTGCACCCGTGGGCCTAGGTCTGACTCAGTTTTGACAGTATCTCTGGTACTTCAGTGATGTGGGAATATATGAATGGTGAGTGAGGCATCCACAGGAGGATTTCTCTGCCTTCCTTTCTCTCTTGGTTTGCTCACTGTGATCACTTCCGATATTAGAACCTAACAAGCTTTTAGTAAACTAGAATGTGAATTTAATGGAGCTAAACAAGATTAGGGAAAGGAAAGGAAGAACTGTACCAAGTATAAAAATTGTCTGTTCCACACTGCCTTGCTATCTCAAACTTTGCATATTTAATGCATACTTGAATTACTGTCTTAAGCAGTGAACTGTTCAGAGAAACGACCATGCCCGCTTGCATAAATTTTCTGTAACAGCACAGTGAGATTCTCCACTGACTGATGATATATATCTAAAAATATATCTACTTTTATAAACATCAAAAGCATATATATCATTAAATATGTTTATATATATATATATAACAGTTTACATATAGTGTTATAGTAAATACAGACTAGGATTGAACAGCTATGTGATGAAATGTGTTGCTCTTGCCTTTCAGGAGGTTATGTTGCTTAGTGTAATGCAAGCCTTTTTTCTTCAGTGGTAGTGATGTGGGCTACAGTTCTGTGGATCTGAACACCAAAAATAGTTCAAAATTCTTTTTGTTCTGCTAGGGTATAAAGGGACTTGACTTGAACACCTGTCTCAAATCTCTGTCTTAATCCCCACAGAAGGATCATGTACTAAACCAACATCCCCTGTTCAAGTACTTCAGAAACACTAACATCAAATATAATAATCAAGCACTTTATATCCAATATAACATTACAGTTAATATTTTACATGCTGAATATGCACTTAGTAGGACTCCAAAAACTGCTTCAGATGCTAATGCAGTAGCATGTTCAATTAGATGTCAATAATTGGCCTTCTTTTGGCAAGGTATTTGGAAGGACTGTGCTACTCTGGAAGAGACAGAGACCTTAGTCCTGCTCATCAGTGGTTTTTAGAAGTCTTCATCAGGATATTAATGCCTTGGCTTGAATAAATTTCAGTGTAATTAATGTATTTTTTAAAATCACTGTCACTTTCCAGTTTCTACTACCATGTTTAAGAGTCTTTCTATAGTTACTGGCAATTTCAATTTATAGCAGATGTAATTGCATTTTACTGCTGTGGGAAGTACCTGATTAGTTTAGGAACTTTTGAGTGGAAAGGGTCTGGAGAAAAGTAACTTGTTTCAAGGAGCTCATCTGAAATGCTGGCAGTCCATAGCACTGTTTATTTACTAATTTAATCTCAACTGTCTTAATAGCAGACTGGAAGGAAGCACTACATCAGATTATTTTGCAAGCACCTTTTAATTGCAAGGAATGAAGTAAACAGTGACTTGTGCATGCACTTTAGTTTACTTCTGCCACCACTGAAAATGAACATAAAAATCATTGGCTTAAGTCAGTGCAGTGAAACTAATGTTTGCAGGTGCTCATGAAACAAAATGGTGAGCCATCCATTTCCCTACTTGTGCAAGGGCAAGTGCTCTACCTGTGTTCACACTTATTGCCAGGGTGACTGTTTACCCTGCATGTTTCTGCTCTCTTGCTCACCAACCAGACCATGTTTGGGCTGCCCAGGCTTAGGGGTGCTACCTGCCTGCGTATGCCCAGGCACTGGGTCTTGTGGATGCTGCAGCTCTTCTGCAACATCTAACTATGCCTGGTCCTGCTTTTGTAGGCTTTCAGCTTTCAAACAAATCAAGTCAAATGTTAAGATATTGTCAGTATCTTCCTTCAAGATTGAGATGTTTGGCCCCCAGGTTAGTGGCAATATTTGCCATGTCTCAGAGACTGCAATCTTGGCACAGGCATGTTAGCAAAACAAAAACACTTTCCTTATTCAGAACCGAATGAGAAAAATACAGGAGTTGTTTGTCAGAATCTTTGATTGTCACCACAGCCTAATGTTAATAGCAGAAAGTGTTTATTGTCCTGCTTCTGGCATGGTAATTTTACAGTAAGAGAACCTCTTCGTATATTCATCTGAAATAGTCTGCTGTGAATTTCACAACATACACAGTAGTGTATGCCACTGAACAGGAGGATTTTTGTAGTAATGGTCTGCCCAGTGCCTTCAGTGCTGGAATGAATTTTTTACAACAGTTGCTGCATATGGAATACAAGCAGGAGGCTGCATTTATATTCCTCTTTCCCATTCCACATTATATTTTCCCAGAATAAGGTTGTTTATTTCTCAGGTCTCCTCTCATACAAAAGATAAATGATCAGACTGGTGTGTCTAAAAGTTTTGACCATTTGAGGAACGCAGGGTGTAATATTCATACTTCCACCAGTTCTCCTGGCTTGACTTCATTGTATAACTTGTTATGTCGCTCCTTTCTGAAGACTAAACTTTCTGGTGTGCTATTACTAACACATATGGTTTTCCAAAACATAGTTAATGGTAACACCTCCAGATGTTCGTGTGTCTGAGACAGAGCATATTTGTGATTGAGCTGTTGAGCAAGTCTTACAGATGAGATCACACAAATAACTGTTGCTTTTCTATATGACTGACACGGAAACGGCTTGAATTTTCATGCTGTTTGAAAGGCACTGGGCACAGTAAAGTAGAATAGGATTTTCAGCATAAATCTTGCACATAAACCCACCTCCCCAGTCTCAATTTGAAAAACTAAAAAAATTATTTGAGATAGAATTGAAAAAAGAAAAATTATTTTCAGAAAAAAGGAGTGGAAATAATTTTTTCTCTAAAAGGTCAATACTCCACTATGACAACGGGAAGATGACAACATTTTCAAGGGGCTGTAGCTTGCTTGTATTTTTTTCTCCCAGTGGTAATTTTATAAAACATCCCACTCTTCTTTTGGTCAAGTAAGTCTGTCATCTTTAAAAAGTAAAAAGAAAGGTAATTAAGAAGGAAATTCTATAATGCTTGAGACAACAGCATGATTTTCTGGTTATTGTCAAAGCATTATTGTATTAATTAATTTTTGTTGGAAAAACGCACGTTGAGTAGAAAGGCCATTTTTTGGAAGAAAGCTAGTTTCTTTTTACATTTCTCTTTCAAAGGACATGCCCAAACACCTTACCATTTGTTTTCAAAGAACCTGTCATGTAGGAAATACAGATTTAAAACAAACAAACCCAACACCCAAATTGTAGGGTTTTTAACTAGATGTCATATTTGCAGGGAGATGGGAAAGATGCACTTTCTTGGCTGCAGCATCCACCAGCTACTCAGTTTCAGCTGATCTCTGTGTAGCAAAAGGGTTCAAGGCAGATTTGGCTCTGCTGAGCCTGATGAAAGGCACAGGCAATGTGAGTTACTTGAGTGGTGATCCAGAGAGGTACCTTGATCTTAAAGGTCAGCCCTTTTAGAGATGCCTTGAGCTGCTCCCAGGACAATGTGGAGATGCTGCCTCATCCCGTGCTAGTGCAGAGGGAGGAACACGCATCAACACAGAAGGAAGCGTGTCCAGTGCAGTGCATAGTTGATTTTTGTTACTGTTCTGGATATTTTTTCATTTGTTCTGCTTTTGCTGTTGGTTTTAGTAACTCTGTGGGGGCTCGGGGGTTTTGTTTGTTTGTTTGTTGGGTTTTTTGTTTTGATTATGTTTTTATATTTTTTAAAGGCTACCCTTCTGCTATTGCTCCGATCCCTGCTCTCTCCTTTCTCACGTTCAGAAAGCAAGAGACGAATAGGAGGAACTGGAAGAAAGGGGAAAGAAGTGAAATTGCCCTATTAGAGTAGGTCAGCATGTCCTGGGAAATCTGTGGACCCCTTTCCCAGGGAGTAGGGGAGGGAGCATGGTCTCATACTCAAAGGAGATGAAGAAATCTTTCCAACAAAGTGAAAAGCCAGTTCTGTGTGAACCCTTGATCAGGGTAGGGACTGGTCTACAAGGCCCAGCTGTTCTTCAAGAGCATTCTGGCTTCCAGATCCAACCTGGCCATAAATCCTTACCAATGCCTAAGGGGGAGGCTGCTGGTGGGAATGAGCTCAGCAAACTGATTTGTTTCATGCTGGGGTTAGTGGTTGATGGTTTTGGGGGCTGGCTGATTTTTCACCATCCTACTGCCCGTTGTTCTTACCAGGAGCAAAAGACATTTTGTTTCACATGGTATTTCCTGGAAAGGCACAACATACTCTTTTGCTGCTAGGCTAAAGTCAGCCTAACACTAAATGCTTAAAAATAGGGATTTACCAGGCCCTGGTGAGTCAGCCTGAATGAGAGGGCAGTTAGCATACTGTGTGCAAGGCCACTGGCATTAATGCTGGATCACTGCCTCTGTAATTTTCACGATGGCAAAAAGTACCTTTGTGAAAGTGCCTTAGTCACTAAGTCTGTAAAGATCAGCACAAATGGTAAGCAGAAGTGGCATCAAGTGTTACCTCCTCTCATTTGCCTCAGAAACCCATTGATGCAAAGGGATGCAGAGCTCCCTATTTAATTTTGGTAGACAGCACTGCCTGTTTCTGTGTGGTCAGACTCTGATAGATTATCATTCTCTTTTCAGGCTGACTGTAGTAATTTTCTCATCTTATTTTAACTCCGTGTATACTTCATCAGATGAGACTAGAGCTTGCATCAAATGAAAAACAAGCTGTTCCTTGGCCTTTTCAGTGATATACTTCATTTCCTTCCCATGGACACCCTGGCTTTCTGGGTTTGGCTCCATTAAAATGTCAGATAACCTGGAAAAAACTACAATTCAGGTGGAGTAGGATATACAGGAAAATCCTGAAAGATCATATGTCCTGTGCAATCTCCAACTTGCTTTGACAAAGGAGCTAGAGTGAACACCTAGAAGTTCATATCAGCCCTATTGACTGATTTGTGGCTCACCAGTCAAGAGATACATGCCTGTAAGGTGCTTGTGTCGTGGGGAAATGAAGAATTAGGAAAAAAAAACAAAACACTGAAAACTTACTCATGGATTTTTCATTACCCTCTTTTTTAAAAAACCTGATGACATAAGCATTGATAAATGTTACATTTTTTTAATAACGCACAATAAAATATGTATGGGAACCCATTCTTTACAAATGGTGCTGTTAGCTGATTTTACACTGCAGCTCTTTAGCTACTTGGAATTTTAAAGGGAAAAGATAAGGGATAGCTTTCCTTCTGACAGGCTCATTGCCAAGTACCTGAAGCAGACACCTGGAGAGGTTCCCAGAAGAATGAATGGGGAAAGGCTTGTGAGAACAGATACATCAGACAGTGACATAAACCACAATGGTCTCAGGCTTTTCTGACTAGTTACTAGCAACATAGTGTATTCCAGTCTTCCAGCTGCCTCTAGCATCTCAGGGAAAGTGGTGGCAGTTGTTGTTGTCCTGAGGACTATTCTCATGTTTTATCTATGCTTTATTTTTTTTCCCTTCTAGCTTTTCTTTTTGTTGTTAAGACTTTTGTGCCTGTTACTTGCTTGCCACCTGTAATATTGAACTTTTGTTTGTACCAGCAAAAACAGCTTTGCCATTACATATGGAGAATTAAGAGACACAACAGCAGGAGCAGAAAAGCTCTTAAAGAAACAAATATAATTTCCACAGTAGGGTTTGTGATACTAAAGAATAAGAAAAGTGAATGATAGGCTGTGAACAAAAATGAAAGTAAAATGTAAGTTAAATGCTATGGGCTACATGTTTCTATCTCACAGTGCAAAGATATATGTTGCAAAGTGGAGAAATGATTAGCTGAAGAAGAAAGCTCAGCCTGAATAATGGTTTTCTAACATGCTGCAGAGATGCTTGTTTCTAGAGGCAAAAATCCGACCTTAAGGGAGATGGGACTGGTAGCCACCTAATGATATCTGACAGCATTACCTGCAGCATCACCTCTTTTGTGGAGCAGGCTAGAAGAGCACGTGTGGGTGGAGAGGAACTCTTCATAAATCACTAGTGTGTCAAAGCATGTTTAAATCTGAAGCCTAACTGGTGATCGGCCTGGACTTGTGTCACTGCTGATCCCATACAACCACTGTCAATAGAAAGATTAATTCATCTCAGAACCTGGAAGTAATGATTTTCTATCAGGGCTATGACATGTTAGGATGGGCAAAGATAAATGCTGCCAAGTGTATACCACAATGTAGTGTGCTTGGTTCCCAGTACTAGTGACAGCAATAAATTAATTTCAGTTAATTCATTGTTTTAATAAACAACTATCATCTCCTATCTCTGGCTACAACTCCAATTTTATGAGCACTCATTTGGTGCCTATAATAATGTAGGGGTTATTATTAGCCTTCTGCTTGGAATCTGGACACGCAATCCTGGGAGCTGTTCAGAATAAACTTTAAATTGTGTGTGTGTGGCAGGGAAAAGCATGTTCTAAATTTAAATGGTAAATTTCTGCTTTCATTTTCAGTGCTTAAAAGCATTCAGCTAATAAACATCATATGTCTTCAAACAAAATAAAAAATACAGTAGTAGATAATGGATGCTGTAAAACCTCTGACTTATCTCAAGTCTGAAACTTGGAGGATTAACATATCTAGTTTATGATGTTCAGCACAGCTTCCAGGAGACCTGGCCCTGCCTCCCCAGAGTGCAACAGCCACAGGGAGTGTTCTTCTGGTCTCAGCTAGCTAATTAGCTATACTTGGTTAAAGTTTGTATTGAGAGGAAGATCTGCTACATTTATTCATGCTGAATAATGAGTTATATGTCAAAAATCTGAGGTGCTATCTGAGATTCTCTTGTCCATAGAAATTACACAGATAGAAAAGATAACAGGTCATATATTCAGGACATTTCCAGTCATTATCTCATTCAGTGGTTTCTCAGTTTGAAGTGACCTTAGTGATGGGATTTTCTTCATTCCTTTCACATGAGGCTGTAAACACCAAGTTCCTGTTTGTTCTAGGGGGACCTTAAAGATCCTACACCAGTTTTGCAAGTGTATTTTGTCATCTTTCCCTCCTAGGATTTTCTCCATCCTAGGGTTCAGTAGGTACATGTTCCACAGTGGACAAGGGTGTCAGGTTCTAAGAGATCCTTCAGGACTAGGGTTGTTTTCAATTGTTATATTAACCTTTATTTTCTTAAGCCAGCATGATAAACTTCTCATGGCTGAGTTTTTCTTTTAATGCTTTCTTTAAAGAACACTTCCTCAGTTTCACCTCCTGATTTTTTTAGAGTGAGCAGAGAGAATATAAACAATTCCACTTTCTCTGCCAGCATTTGAATAAAGCAATATGCATGTTTTTTTCCTGTTACTGCCCTGCAGAGTGCCATATACTGACTGCAGCAATGTGCATTTGCTTAACCATTCACGATGACATCATATGCCATGTGCGGAAACAGCCCTGGGAATCTACAAGTTGACAAGTAAGAAAACCTCCAGTTGCTCATAATGAAGGCTGATGCAGTGGCTAGGGAGCCAGTCCGAGAATGTGGTTCACATGCCTTGCTTCAGCATACTTTTTTTTGGCATTGCCCAGAATGAGCGGTTATATTCTGAAAGCTAGTCGTGCCTGGCAGGGCAGAGAGGTAGCCAGCGAGATGCTCAAGAATATTTAAATTGTGTTGATCTCTAGGGATGCCTTTCCCCAGTGTTTGCCCATCTGCCTCTCCTTACCAAGCCTCCTGTGGTCACTCCCTAGTCTGTAGCTCTCCAAGTCCACACACCCAGTCATGCTGATTCATGGGGATGTGCTCTATGTGGAATTAATGAAATTATTCTGATTCAAAAGATGCTTTTCCCAGTCATTATTTTTTTTTCAGGGGTTTTGGTTTTTTTCTGTTAACTCCAATCATTCCATGTATCCTGAGAAAGGCACAGTGCCCCCAACGGCTGAAGTGGCCAAACTGAGAGAAGGCAATCTTGAGGGAAAGGTGAAGAAAGCTTAAATTGGCTTTGTAATGGAGAAAACACACCCTACACCTGGTGATTTCACTTTCAGCCCCCAAGCAGCTTTTGAAAAATTTGGTCTTTAGTTTCTATGCACATTCCTCTGTTTCATCTGGAACCTGGGTGTAATGGTACTCCTGCTGGGTTAAGTAGATTATCACTGCAGATAGGCTGATGCTGACAAAGCAGAAGTGTTTGGAAATAATAATACTTTTTCCTTGGATGTTGAAACAATGTTTTCACAGATGTACCTTTAAGGAAAATACTAATTTTATTTTACTGTTTGTCAGAAACTGCATTTTCAATGAACTGTGTACGGACAGCAAGAATATTACGTAACCATCAGTTTCTCACTACTTGTAAAACAAGAGCTGGTATCATTAGCTTTACTGGTGCACTCTAACACAGCCTCCCCAGGAGATAAAGATGGGGAAACAAGCAGGGTTCAGCTAAATTCCTGCATCATAAAGTGTTCTCACAAATTACTCTGCTCCAGGGTGAGAGAAACTCTTCAGCTCTAGTTGAGTTCAGCCAAAGCTGACTCACATTTCTTCCTGCAGCAAGTATTATTTTTAGAGTAGTTTGATCCCCTCTTTATTGTTTTGGTTTCACCTAGAAGAAAACATGGTCTTTATGCTCTACTTACAGGTATTGACCTGCCCTGTGGGCTTGCTGTTTAGGTAGCAGAGCACCTGGGAGGCCTGTGACACCTCCTGCTTATCCACCTGGGGCAGATGTAGGGGAGCGTCTGTAACATGGAGCCCCAGGGGGCAATAAAAGCCACAGTGATTGTGCTCCTGCCCCCCAGCAGCATTGCTCTGTCATGATCCTGCTCTAGGCAGGCTTAGCTACTCTATCTGTTCTACCTGTTGTCCTTGAGGATGAGCAGTGAAGGCAGCGATTCCTTCTGTCTCCTCTGTTATCAAGGTCAAAGCAGCATAAGGAATTTTGCGATTCCTTCCCACTTTCTGAATTCCCTCCCTTTCCATTCTTTGGGGTTTAGTCCCCCCCCAAAAAAAAACACAAAAAGGGGCAAGAAAAGATGAACAATTCACTACTCTGAAGGAATGAGCATGACTCAGATAGAAAAGGGTTATACTCATTTTAATTAGATAAAGTACAGGGTTTAAAAGTATGTCAGTCATTGACAGAGGAGATAAGAAGGCCAAGACTGTGTGTTTGGGAAAGCAGAGAAGCAGCCGGCTCATTGCAACATACTGTCAGATAAGCCACTGTGGCAGAAAGCATCGGCTGGAGAAAAAGCAAAACATTCTTGGAAATGGAAGGGCAGAAAACTCACATGCCACTGAAATTATTCCTAGAGGAACATGTATCAGGAGGCTATTTTCAATTGGGCTGTTACATTGTTCAACAGCTGGGAAGTGCCCTGCCATTGCTCAACATAGCTATATATTTTTTAGGATGACTTTTGTGCTGAATTCTTCCTTCACTGAATGGAGCCTGAGGCACAATCCACTGAAATCATCAAGAGCTTTGCCTTTTTTTTTTCTGTGAGTTGAAGCTCATGCCTTCAGGGAGTTGTTTAGGTGCGATTAGATAAGTAATGTTCTCAAATTGATACCAGCAGCAGCCCCATTCCTCCAAGAAAGAAGTTAAGACTGAAATCCCTGTGCCTGCAATAGCTGGAAACAATCAGGGTTCGGCTAAATTCCTGCATCATAAAGTGGTCTCCTAAAGAAAAAACTTATCTCTCCAATGTCTTCTGTGTGAGGGTTCTTGCAAACATTTCACTCATTTTTTCAAGTGTTTCCTTTGCTATTCATAACTCTTAAAAACCTGGAAAATCATCTTGCATGTAAATTAAAGTACAGCTGCTACATCTCAACAGCTCTTCTGTGGATAGGCTTACTCCTGGCCTTTCTCTTACGAAACTTGGTTGAACTAAATCAACCTCAAAAATCATTGGGAAGAGGACTGTTGGGCCAAATTCTGACTGTTTGGGTAGGGAACTCCTCAGAAAAAACCCATTAGCTGCTTTCTCTTCCTATTCTGTAATTGCTCAGCTGCTTGCCTGGGCCTTCCACAACTGTCCAGAAGTGTCAGTGGAGAGTGCTGCAGCTGCTCACCAGTTACTGCTGGGGGAGTTTAGGCACGTGCTGTGGAGAGTGTTGGCAGGGTTAGTCCCTTGGAAGTGTGCACTTTATAAGTGTCCAATTTTGGTCAAAGGCATCACTCCAAGTGCTTACCTGTCTCTTCATGCCTTTCTTACTAAGCCAAAGGCCTCATCTATTGATTCCAGCAGATCTCCAAGCTACACTAATTAATAAAGGAAGCATGAGGCCTAACAGAGGAGGAAAACAACACCCCACAAAGGTTCATAAATGCACAGCTAATGAAATATGGACAATAACTGGTAGCTAGGATTAGACTCAGCTGTTGCTTCATTATGGTCTTGCTCACCAGACCTGAGCAAGATTCCATCTGGCCGTGACCAGAGTGCCTAACGAATGGCAGATGGATGCTCTGGAAACCACAAGAGGCAACTAATGAATTCCAAGTTATCACAGGCTTGTGTGCCAAAGAGGTCATGGTAAAATGCTGGTGCAGTACAATAGGCCCAAGGGCAGGAGACAGAACAGTTAAATTTATTTAAGTAGAGGAAGCATGTAGAGAAAAATTAGTATCGCTACAACTGTCATTGCCCTTGTCAGCAGAGATCTGACTGGAACTTCATTGATGAAAATGTTCCCATTTCAGGCTATTGCCCCTCCAATGTCCCCCTCCCAGTTTCTGAAAGAAAACCTGAAATACTTCATAATTAAGTAAAATTTCATGGCATGTTTCCTCATCCTGCTTGATCCCTCCATCTTCCTTTTCCTGTCCTTTTCAGAATTAATTATTTATTTATTTACTAGAAGGTTCTGAACACACATAAAAAGTCATAACTTTTCTTCTAGCTATGGTTTGAACAAGTTTTTTAGTAATAGCGTTTCTATACTTGATTCTCTTTCCTATCACTCATCCAGGTAGCATCAGCCACATTTCATACCAGTCTCTAGATTTCAGTATGTGTGAGTCTTGAGTCTCAAATATAGGCAAGAAAGTTGTTATCCACTACACTGAAGACAAGTCTATGATTTAAGCCAAATTAAATTCACTTTACACATTTGAAAAGATTACGTAGTAAAGAAACCTTTTTATACTTCTCTCCAATAGGACTTGAAGCAGCAAGTATTTTTTCCTCCTTTGATCAAGAAAAAAAAAGTATTATAAAAATCAGGTTAATGAGTAACTAGCCACTCCACAAGCTTGCTGCATGGCTGCACAGCTTATGGCCCATCGGTCTTTTCCACCTAGTCCTGATTTTTCCACTGCTCTATATGATCATAAAGTGTATTTGTCTCCAAAAGCCAAATCTCAGCAACTTCCTATAATATCATTTGGTCCATGGTTGTCAAAATTTTGGATGACTCTAACTTAAAAGTTTGGGAAATCTTTAAAAGGCATTTGAAAGTCTTCCCAGTCTCTTCAGTGAGTTTAGGTTTTTGGTTTTTGTTTTTTTTCAAAGGCCTAGATCCAACATCAGTCTGCTGAATGTTCTCATTTACTATAAGCCTAAGTATATTTAAAATCTTCAAATGCAAATAGGGACCTAATAATATTTTCCAGAAGCAGCAAGTTTCTTGGCATTGATTTGGAGCTCTAAAGACATAATTATATTAAAATTTTTGGCCCTTATTTCATGTTTATAACTTACAATTTCTGTAATTTTCATTATTTCCAAGAAGAGGTACAACCCCTACTAGCTGCACAAGTATTAATGCACCTATGCCAGTTGCGACTTTCACTATAAATTATATCACCAATATATCTAATTATTCTTATGCTTTCTATCTTAAAATAATTGAAGTTTTGTGCATTAATATGGAACTGGTTGAACAATATATATGGGACAGCAAAGTGGAGGTTAAAAACCACAGACATAAATCAGGAGCAAGTACAAAAGTGCTAGAGCCTTTTGTTTCCTCAGAGGTAATAATGCTAAAAATGTTTTTCTGCAAGGCAAAGTATATTTTTCAGCTGCGAATTCTACCAGCAGTAGTCAAATAGAGAAAGACAAGTAAGAGGGGTGATTTAGAGGCTAAGCTGAAAAACCATTAGGAAGCTTCAAATTGTTTTGAATTAGGTTCTTAAACCTAAACATAACAGTCCCCAAGCTCTTGCACCCACCTTACTTAAGAGAGATGAAATGCATAGTTGTTTGCTTGCACAATCAACTGACATGTGAAAATTTGGAGGCCTAGGCTAAGATCTTAGGGATCTATTAGATGTCTTTAGCCTCACAAGACTAATTTTTCCAAGATTTTTTTTTAGTTGACAGATTAGGCTCCTGCACTGGATTACAATCTGGAGGAGCCGATCTCCATCCCTTGGGTAAAGAGTAGAAGGGAGCTAATGCCTACATTTTAATAATATCTTCCCTGCTTTTTCCCATCACATACATTTAGATTTCAATAATGTTAAGGATATTTGGGTTCTTTGAGTGTCCAGAGTAATTTTGGCATACTGTAGGAAGGCTAGGGACAGCCCAAGGCTCTCATGGAGCCTGTGATTCTTCCACAGTGAACTATTAAGAAAACTCACCTGCTTCTTTGAGTAAGAGATGAGAGAAACAAGGGGTCAAAACAATTAGCATCAACCAACCAGGTTTGACTTGTGTTTGTACTGCAGAGTGGGTAGGTTTCCAGCCTAAATAAAAGTCAAACTTAGGTTTGACCCAGTTGATCCTAGTAAAAACTAGTGTATCTTAAATCTGAGGTTTTCTGTCTGTTAACAGAAAAGGGTTGCACAGAATGAGAGGCAATTCACTGTGAAAAGGATGAACGGAGAGAAAGAAGTAAGAAATGTTGGTAGATGCCCAGTGGAAAGGACAGCTAGGACTAACACAGACAAATGCAGTCCACAATTTGACTGTACTGACATACCAGAAAAAGCAGAAAAGCCCAACAGAGCTGAAAGATTCACCTTTCTGCAGAATTTATATTTTGCCATTTAAGTCTGTATCTGAAGAAGATGGGACGGTGAGAGAGAGGAGTGACAATTTAGCACTAGCCAGATTTTCTAGTGCTAGGGTCTTCACCTACACCAAAGAAACACTGACTCAGACTCTTACATGCAGGGCTATTTCTTACATACCAATGAAAGCTGAGCAGAGAATCACTCACACAGATAATGAAGGCAACCTCATGGCCACGCCACCTTTCCTTCCACTCTAGTCATGGTTTTATGCTCCACTTTTGATAAACTGCGTTTCTGTAGAGGCCTCCAGATCCCTCTGGATACCTTTTCTTTCTTTTGCCAGCTGGATGACAGGCTACTGCCAGCAAATCAACACAAAAATGGTTATGCCATGTACTTAGATGAAGCCCAGGCATTCCAGCATGCTTTGCATGGTATCTCTGCTTTGCATTCAATCGTAACAGCCTGCTGAGCAGACCTGCTGCAGTTTAATTATTGAGTGTCTGGGTCCACCTCCTGTTCTTCTGTAATAACATTAGTCAGAAGTGAACTGTCTGGTTCCTGCCTCTCCTAGGCTAGCATGAGCTGCTGATGTGAAGCTGGCCAGATTGGTTAATTACACCCTGGACTTTTAAAGGTCAGGCCTTACCGGATCTAGTAACATCCAGAAGACTTCCAAAACAAGGTAGATTGGAAAGAAATGCCTGGATTTCCCCCATGAGAGGCTGCCTATAGAGCTATGGGACAACCAACCACCCCTGAAGCATCTCCCAGCAGAGCTGCTGACTGACCCAGCCATCAAGGTCACAGCTAGAGGGCAAAAGACACCTTTGAGAGCAGGTTCTCCTCGGGATTTGAACAGCTGGCATAGTGCAGAGATGAACTTGAGGAGAGAAAGAGAAATAAGGGAAAAATGTTTCTGAAAGGAAGCTGTAAAAGCAAGTTACTGCTTAGCTGATTTGCCCTCATGGAAGGGACTGCATCATATCCTAGAAATTCTTCATTCTTGGCTTATTCTAATAGGAAAGCTGAATAGTTGCTCAAACAATACCAGTTGAGGTAGAAAAACTCAGAAACCTGAGCACTGGCTTGAGTAGAACAAGATGTTTCTGTAAAAGATGCATGATCTAACTCTCCCAGTGAGGAAGGGAGTGGATCTGCTGAGGAGAACATCTAACTAAATCTACAGTTTGTATGGCTTAGTCACCAAAGCTAATAACCTCCATATTTGAAAAGCAAATTCACTTCTGTTTTAACCTTCTTCATAGGACAGAGACCAGCAATCTGCACGTGGGGCAGCTGAGGGCAATCGCTGCCCTTTTCTGCTGTCTGTGCTCCCTGGCTGGCTGGAAGCTCCCCTGGCAGGAATGAAGGGAGATCCTGAGCTGCAGCACTCCTCTGTTCCCCAAATAGATCTTTTTCCTCCCCATGCAAACACCTTAATGAAAAGGCTCTAAGTCCTAAAAGTCTCCACTCCCCACACCGTGCTTAATTCAACCTGCCTTGAGCCAGGTGGTCTTCACTGCAATAGTCACAGAAAAGGGGAAGTTTTAAGAAAAATCAAAGAGGAGCTCTTGCTCTGCTTCTTCCAGAGGAAGAGTAGTCAATCTATTTACTTACAGCCAGGACTTCCAATTCTCTTCTTGGCAGGCAGCCTTGTTTAAAATCTTCCTTTTGCCAATCCACACTGAGTTTATATAAGGTGAATAGTTATCTTTTTCACTTTCTGTGCTTGACAATTTTCTAACATTGTTTATCAAGTTAAAAGTTTGAACAATTATTTTTTCCTTGCCTTTCTTCAGCCCTTCTTATTGCACTTTCAAGGGCTTTTTCATTTGAATTTTACTGTGTGTTTCGCATGTTCCTATTTTCAGCTGACTTGCATGTAGATGATGTTCAACTGAACATGCTGCTTTGTTAAAAAGATGTTTACAAACTCATATTAAAACACTCTGTAATTGAACAATAATTGAAGAAACACTAGTTATTAGTTTACTTGAATACTTGCTTTGCATTCTTTTACTTGGCTTCCACAAACAATGTAAGGGTGTTTGTTTTATAATTGATAGCATTTAGATGTTATTTTAAAAAAAGATAGAATATTCATGGTACATTCTCTTTATAAAAATACATTTTTACAAGAATAAGACTTAGGGGGTAGATTTACATTTTCACAGTATCTCTGCCTCCCAAATTAATATCCTTTAATTTTTTTGTTATATATTCACTCACTGAGCACCTTGTCCATTTTTATTATTTTTTTTTGCTTATTCTCCTGTTTCCTCCACTGTATCCATTTTGCCTAAAGCATGCCATAAAATTAATAAATGAAAGCCTAGCATAGATGTATGTGTGTTTTGGGTACTGGAACAGCTTTTACACTTCACATTTTGGTTATATTATTTATAAATTTATAGGAACTTCAATTCAAAAAACCCAAACATGCATGTTGTTTCTTTACAATCATATGATGTTAGACTTTTGATTTGTTTGTAATTCACTGCAGCTTACAGATCACTTTTGGCATTAGTCTTCAAAATTTCTCACCTAATGCCTGTAGTACTTTCCATCAGCTGGTACCCTGACATTTTGTGAGCTAGATCTGGGGTTCCTAGGTCCTGTGTATGCATCTAACAGCCTTCAAAATATTTTGCCAGTCCTGCCAATTTATCACTGATAAGCAACTGATGTTTCCTATTTTCCTGTTGATGCATAACAACGATACACTTCTAGCTTCTAGCCATGTGATGGTTTGGGCTATATAAGCAAGTTAATATAAATAGTTGCTATGAACTCTTACATAATTCTGCTTTCACTCACAGCACTGCAAGATGACTTATTCACTAGAAGAACATATTTTACTGCTTTGTGATAAACAAAAGGTATACAGTTATGGCATAACTTGCTGAAAGCCACCCTGCAGAGTTGACACAGAAAGAAATCTGCAGTTCTGGATTCCATCAGGTAACACTACTATGAGACATTTTTCTGCGTAGGCTAACATTTTTCTGTACAGTTAGGACTATATTGCCTCAAAAATTTTTTTTCATAAAATGTTAAGTATATTATGTTCACTAAGTATAATTCTATGAGGAAAAAGAGTGTTCAGATTTACTTTGAGTACTTTCTTGATTTCATCCAAATTAATCTGTTTATTTGCTCCTGTTACTTGGAGCTTCTCTGCAAACTGAAATTGCTCAGGGCTTCTTTTGAAGTTAATTCTATGACTTTTTCATGTCATGCTGTCCCTGTTGGGTTTGAGTGTGACCAGAAGAAAAAACACTGACCTTTCCTCACAGAAGGTTCTCTCTGCTATTACTTTTGCCACCAGAGATAGGTTGCAACAAACATCAAAACATTTCTGCACATGAAGCCAGTCCTGAGCTCTGCTGGCACTTGAGATGCAGAACTAAATAAGGCACAATGTGCAGGCTCATGAATAGCAGCTGTACTATGTAAACACAGTAATTTGACAAGCTTTTGTAGCATTGCAGAAGCTCAAACCAAGCACTTATTAGATTAAATGTTGCTTCAATTTGCCATCATATTACTTTTTTTTAGCATTAACTTTCACTTAAAGCAACAAACAGCATAACATGTATGACAGCAAGAGGGCACATGGGGGAAAATAATAGGTTAATGATTCTGTGTCTGTAATGATTTGTCCAGAAGTTACAAGTATCCTTCTCTATATTTTTACCTCACCTTAAAATTTACTTACATATAACTTTCTGATACACATTTAGTTGTATGGGTTGTGGGTTTTTTTAGCAGAATTGGAGTCACACGCACTGTTCATATTTGTGCACATGGATAACGTGGAATAGGGAGCACATAAAATTAAATGGCCCCAAACTGACTTTTGGTTCTTTTAGCTATAAGTTGCAAAGGACACTGCTCTAAGGATGCCAGAGAAAATATGCATTTAATATGACTGTGGTCCAGGTGGCTGGACTACATGGGAAATATGAAGAATTTGCTAGAGCTTTATGCAACAGACTTTAAAGAGGTCAGACCAAAAAAAAGTCCCCATGTTGAGAAGCTGGGTTCCCTGGTTCATTACTCATTGCTGACAATCCTAGTCTTGTCTTAATAATGTATAGGATCTGAAAAACTCAGGTTCAGATATTCAAAGGTATCTGGAGTAGTTTCTTTCCAAGCTTTCTCTCAGTTATGAGCTTCAGAAGTGCAGTGACACAATTCGCAAGCTCTCTGGGCACTGCTCAATGCTCCAGTTGTGGTGGCTTCCTTCCTGGGTTGTGAAATCCCTGAGGAGAGCATGTCAGAGGTCTCACTGGCTCTAGTAGAGGGAAAATGGTCAGTGAACCATGGCCTTCATGCACTACAATGAGCAGTAGGCCAAACATTCTGTGCAGACCAGAACAGTATGACTGAAGCTAAAAGAGGACTATAAGCTTCATTTGAAGTTCAGTGAAACCAATGGAATCATGCTGATTTATAGCTGCTGAAGATGTGGTCCAGTAGCACTGGCTTGACTTTAATGTAAAAGTAAGGTGTTGCCAAAAATGAAGATCTGCTGTTAACATTTTTAACTGAAGAAGAATTTACATATAGGGGGTAGAGTTATAAGAACTGGTGAGGTTCAAGTTGATTGTCACCTAAACTGAAAGACTTTTTCTATTCTATGCAAGTGTGGTGCCATAAAATGCCCACTTTCATTTCTAGATTAAGTATGTTCAAAGACCTTTCCAGATTAGGATGCATATACTATTCAATTTTTTTAGGAGTCAGGATAGGAGTAAATCTTGTCTTGATCTCATAAATCTTACACAATCTTGTAAATTCTGGCATTCTTTATTACTGCCTTCTAGTGCTTAACATTCCTGACTACCCACCAATGTAGACCTCAGGATTGTTTTTTATGCTGTGTACTGAGATCCTTCTGGTTAGTCATAGATTAGATATTCCTGGTACTGTGAGCCCAGCATTTATATCCACAACAGAAGAGACCTCAGGCCCGGCAATGCTCCTCTAAAAGTCTAAATCATTACTCTCTCACAAAGCCCTCCAATATCCTACCACCTATAATTAGAGATATTTATTGAAGACCATAAACTGTTTAACATTTTGACAAAGAAAATGCTGTGATGATCTTCTCTGGATGTGCAATGCATAGTTAAAGCAGCTGCTGTTTGGACTTATTTCCTCTTCCTTATTTCCTCTTATTTGCTCTAAACTGTATGTGACAGCTATTACTCTTTCCAGAGAGTGATGGTTTTGCATTGTAACATTAGAGAAATAATAAGAAGTGACAGTATTTCAGCTTTCCTTTCATAATTATATGTTGTCTCTTACTTCTCATCTGTACTTAATTTTTACCTATGTAGATTTTTACACTATGTAGAAACTGGTGTGAACTCTAATTTTCTGTAGTGCCCTTTACATTTTTTGAAGCTCAATTTTTGGTTAAGATACAGCTGAAGCAGTCCAGAGTTAAGCAGTTAAGAATTATGATCAGAATAGATTACTGTGCAGCATTATTTTATTATGGTACTTTTTGTTAGTGTCTAGATCTGTCTAATGTACCCATTGAACAACATCTGCTCTGAAAACAAGGCACAAGTGGCAATTTCTCTTCACATGGTCAAGTGAACTCTGCCCATCCTGCTTGTTGTTGCTTCTTCTGCTACAGTCTTCAGCTCTCATTAAACTGGATAATCTAGTTTGAAACTGAAGCTTGAAAAGTTGTTGCACTTCAGGAAATTCATCAAAGGGAGAAGCTACCTTTGCTGCTATTGGTGGGACTGGAAGATGGGCAGATCCTACAGCAGAGAACTGTATTTTCCTGAGCATTAGAGCTTGAGGGTTTCCTGGAAAGTCTCTCCCCTTTCTCTTGCACACTGGATGTCACCAGGGATCACAGGCAACTAATGCAGTCTTTCAGTCTCAGATTTTCTGCTTCTGAATATTGGCCCTGGGATCTGAACTGGACAAGGAAAGAGCAGAGCCTGTAGGGAGACATCCCAGTCAAGGCTGCTGCCAACTGTGAGGCTGCTCTGGAAAATCAATGCAACTGATGAAGCTTGACATTTTAATTGTCTTGTTTGCAGAACTAAATAAGGTTATGAAGAACAATGACCAGTGGCTGTGATTACAAGTTTTAAATGTTCCTGAGACTTGTCCTAGAGTGTGAGTTTACTCTGCATCTGCTAGGTTTGAAGTGACTTGTAGAAAAAAGGGGCCAAGAAAACAAGTGAGGATGTCAAAGCCAAATTAAAACACTTTTCCTCCTCCAGATTGTCCCCTGAAGAGCTGTTGTGTTAGAATTTGGTTTCCAAAGTTACCGTTTATTTGTGAACTAGCAGGATTTTAATGTTACTTTAAGTGCAGTTGTCAACGTACCTATAATGCTGGAGTCCCTAATGGTACTTCTGTAATGGTATCTGGATACTGTATTTGACTTCCATACAGCAACAAAGAGCTTAAGTGGAAATTATGTGGATGCAAAGTAGTATGTATGTTTTCTCAACCTCTTTCTAGCTCTGCTAGGGTAAGCTAAAAAATATCTAGGAAGGTCCAGCTCCCTACCTGAAAGATGCTTGCTATTTTCCTTTTCAAATTCATTCTCCTCTACTAGGAAATAATATTTAACACCCAAGTAACCTTAAGGCCAAATAAACATCCAAGTATTAGTATAGTGCAAAACTTCCCCGTGGTTTTATTGCCCCCTTGAAACACAATTCCTATAGAAGTCTCTGTGGGAAACGGTGCTAAAACTGTCCCTTTGAATGTATTAATTAGAATCTATCACACATATTTTGACTGGAAACAGTTCATGACACAATGTACATATTTTTGGCCTTAAAAGTACACTAAGAGTGGAACAACAACAAAACTTGGTTAATATTTGTTTTATATTGTTACTAAAGCTAGATAGCATAATTCTCAGCAGGGACTACTCTTGATGTACTGACTACAAGGTTTACATTGTAACATGAAATTCTACAAAATAGCAAAGCTTTTTATTCTTGGTTGGAGGCTTGGATTGTTTTGGGCCTGAGTGTTTACTATCTAGAGACTTGCATTGATCAACCACACATGAACATGGCCTTCTGTTGGGCAATTAAACGTCTGATATTTATGGTCCCACACTGCTGTAGGATGAATGAGTCACATATTTACTTGGGAGATTAGACACTAGGGACCTGTTGCACAGCAAACAACTATGTCTGCAGGTTCTGAAGCACTTATGGGCTATAAAGCACTAGAATAATGATGCTGTTCCCCTTGAGTAATGTCAAAAATGTCTTTGCTACTTAAATACAGCCTCTGCTGATAACTATAAAAATATCTGAGAAAGGGAAAG
>NW_009954185.1:1093726-1120700 GCF_000747805.2 Chaetura pelagica
GGAAAGAGAATCAAAGACAGGAAGTGAGAGGCACATAAGTTTGCTAGTTGTCACAGTTCAACATCCCAGGATATCAAACTGTTTCCTAGACCTTGAGATGGGCCCACTGTCCCCACAGAGAACTTCAAATATTACTCATCTGTGTCAGAGAAGATCTAAAAGTGTAAGAATACAGGAAAAGAGAAAGGCACAGAAATGCACTATTTCTGCACTGTTACTTTGGGATAATAGCAGGGAGATAATAAATTTCTGTCAGAGAAATTTCTGCATTGGAAAATATTTTGATCAAGAGAATCAGTGCTGTTAACTCAGTTCTTTGGTGACCAATGCCATTGACTTTCCGGGTTGTGCTTGCTGCTTGGCTGTCTAAATAAGGAGCAGTAGAGTCCCTCAGTTGTCTGAATGCAGGTATGGCATTAGAAATTCTCTGTATCACCTCACATGGCTCTAGCAGCCATTTAGAAAATCACAGTGCTTTGACAAGTCCTGTCTCACACCAGCCAGCCTCCTGTGGCTCTCTCAGGCGACTGTTTAAAAAACTTCATAAAGCTCTGGCTGGATATGAAGAGGGCAGATGCTTCATTCCCACATAAATATGACCACACAGGCATGTTGAACTTTAGTTTCTGAAATTGAACTGTACCCTTAGTCTCTCTCAACAGCCCCTCCACAGGACACTTTCTATGGGCTTCACACCTAAATTCACAACCACAGGATGCTGAACAGCTTGAGGTTAACTATTGCCCAGTATTAACACTCAACTGATCCTGTGAGGGAGATAATGTAATGCAAGACCATTGGGATTTTTACTTGTTACCTGCTCCCTACAGATGGGTATGAGTTGCTTCCTACCAATACCTCTGATTTACATCTCTAAGGATTTTCCTCCTTACACTATTGCAAATGATAAGTGAGTCAGAGTCCACTTAAGAATACCCTTAGGAGAATACTGTGACAGTGGCAGTGTTACAAATTCATAATCATACTGCATGATGCAAAATGAAATAATTTCTGTGGATACTGTTATGGGAGAGCTCATATACAACCAGATGTGTCAAGTAACAAGGGTTACAATGTCACCTTGGGACAATCTCTGAGTTGCAGCAGTTTATCTTGGTTTAAATTGCTCCTACAGACAAAACACTAATTTTGCTTTTTAAGTAACCAGTGGGATAGCAACTTACGTTGTGAGAAATAAAGATGTACTATTTCATGAAGGACATTTGTTATCTCTCGCTGGGAAACGAAGGACATTTACACTCAGAACAAGGTTACCATGTCACAGAATGAGTGGAGAAGTTAAGAGGGAGAAGGTAAAACATAAGCTTTTTAGAACAGTGGATGGGAAAATGAGATGCCAATGTTCTCTGCTTTGGGAAGATACTTTTATTTTATTTTATTTTATTTTTAAGAAAGCCAACCTCAGAATAGCCTCTGCCTTACAGGAAATACAGAAATTGCCAAAACTTATTCTGCACATACAGCTTCCCTCTCCTTGCTGCCCAGTTACAATCCTGCTTTGTGCAAAACCAATGAATCAAGTGACTGGAAAGGCCCTGATGAAAATAACATACATGCTTGTACACTGGTGAGATCAAACAGAAACCTTTGCTGCAAGAGATCAGTATCAATGTTTGTGACACCACATAAACCGCAGTACAGAAAGACAATTCCTTCCTCTTAAAGTAGACATTGACATAAAGCAGAGCAGGTCAGACACGGAACAGGAACAACTGTACAAATACTTTGGGGTTATCCCTATCATTAGTTGATTCTAGTACTATCCATTCATACTTTCTAAAGTCAGTTGGGTGGAAGAGGGGAAAAAGCTATGCAGTATAAAACCTTTGGTGTTTTGTAATTGATTTAGAATATCATTCCATTTCGGATTATGTGTTGTGCAAGAATTTGAACTCTTCATCTCTACTGCTGCAAAAATCAAGGGATTAAATGGTTTTTGTGACCCCTAAGTAGAATTGTGTTCTTGCTTATGCTACAGCTCTTTATCTTGGAAAAACAAACTTAAAGGTTTCCACTCGAATTCAGTCCCTATTCCTTGTTCGTGTTTGGGGGAGGGTGTAAGACTATTTTAGATCCTGAGAAATTCCTGCATATGGCAGACAAATAGAACACTGTGATGCATTTCCATATTCTCATAAATTTTCTTTGTCACCCTGGAGTATGAGCTTGTTTTGATTGCCTAAGGTAGGAGTGATTGAGGAAGTCAGTATTCGGTCATTTCATGCTCGATGTTATGAGTTTACACCTCTTTTGCCTTAGTTTTCTTTGGAGCTTCTTTCCAAGGATGTTACTGTGTTCTGGCTTAGGTCATGCTTCATGCTTTTAGTCTGTACATGCTCACACAGTAACTGTGTGTGGCTTCAAAATGCTATCTGTAATTACCAAACCAGCTTGTGTTGCTGCCTGTACTTATACCCACACTTTACACAGCCCGTTGTCGGGTTAAGTGTCTTTGAATTATCTTTCCCACCTTTCTTCCTCTCATCTTGAAGCGGTAGTCCTCCTCTTTCCACTGTGTACCCAGGTTTAGAGATTGAAAGGGAGGTCTCTTTTTAACCCAAGGTTCCCAAACACAGACCTTAAATAGCAGGAAGACAGACCTTTGAAAAGGTCTTTGAAAATTTGGAAAGTATCCTTGATAAATACAATTAAAGGGACTGCAAAATGAAGCTCCAAACAGGTGAAATATTTCATTTGTATCCTTTTCAGTCACTTGTGACCTTTTTATTAATTAATGATATTTTTGCAATCAGCCTATCAGTGACATTGGCCTTCCTTTCAGAAATATGCTGAGATCTTCACCACTTTGCTGCTGTTCATGATTGCAAAGTGCCCTGGAGCAAATATCCAGCTCACGTGATTTGACATAACTCCATGGAAATTATTGAAGCTATGAATGCTTCTCCAGAGAGATGATAAAACTCAAAGTATACCTGTGTCTGTTTTTCTAAGAAAAAAAAATCAGTTTTAAACATTTTTTAAAACTCAGTTGTGACTCAAAAATTATTTTTACTTCCCTCATTTTCCCTAGCGCTCTAAAGGCAGTAGCCATTTGGTTGGAAAAAAACTCCTGCAAAATTCCAGTCTCTAAGACTATTTTATTTATAAGCTATGAAAAACCAAAATAACTGTGTAGATAGAGGAGAATGGCTCTTTCATCCAGGCTCTGTGTTTGATAGTTGCGATTTCATGAGCTGTGGCCAAAACCAGGAAACAGGCAGATCAAATTTCTCATGCTGCTAGTGCAGTTGATATTACCTCAGGGAAGTAATTATTGCCTCAGAGTTCATTATAATACAGTGAACACAAACAATTCAAACCCACTGTGTATTGCATCCCCTTCTGACTCCCACAAACCAGCAATGGTTGAAGGTGCTGGTAGATGTCACAGACCTGTCATGCCAGGAACAGCAGTGCCACACACAGCCCAACTTGCAGTGTGCTGCTGCTACACTGCAGAGCCACCACCATGGTCTTATCTGGACAACAGGCTTAAGCACAATTAGAGTAGTGGCCTGATCACCATCCACATATGCTTTTCAAGAACCCGGGAGACTTCAAGCAGGAAGGAAATGGTTTGCCACTATGATCAAGCTCCATTCCACCTAGGGATGAAGCAGGGATACAAGACAACTCTCCTGGGCACGGTCTCTCTGCTGGTCTCCTTGCCCTGTATGGCTGTGCTCACTTGAAGTACATTTGCTTAAATGTCCTGATTACATCAGGCAAACTGGAGAGGACATATCACTCTGTGCTCAAATCAGTAGTGCAAATTCCAGTTAGATCCAGTTAGGATGTGGTGTAGGCGGCAACCCATCTCTACAAGCTGTAATGAGTCTCAAGTGTCCTGGCTTATCTCCAGATGCATTTGGATGGGAAAAGACTTTTGACCAAGAGCCATGTGGAATAGATCAAAACTAAGGAAGAAAAGGAATATAATCTTGTTGATGCTTTCCCACATACCAGTCATTAGCTCCTAGCACAAACTTTTCAGTTCACTTTTAGCTGAAAGTCTGACAAGGTAGAAAATTGAACTAGTCATGCCTGCTGCCACTAGAAATGCTTCCCCTGGGGAATCAGAAATGCATTTAGTTGCTCCTCTTTATGAACATTTTTTTTACTTCCCAGCTGGCAGCTAAATACTCCAAAGATGAATTTCAATCAGCTCTATCCAGATGATATACATAAGCAACTCCCAGTAAGTTGTGTAATGAAATATACAGTGGAGGTGCATTTCTATGGAACAGTATTTTCTGTATTTCCAGATTGCATTAAGCTGTTTTATCACTGAGTTCCTCCAGTTCTACACCAGTGTATACTCATTTTGATAATATGTTTTCCCTCATCCTGGTTTCCTGTTAAAGTCTCTTTTTTGTTGTTGTTGGTTTTCTGATTGGTTGGTTGGTTGGTTGGGTTTTTTGGGGGAGTATTTATTTTTTTCAGTGGACATTATGATCCCACAAGCATGTAGATATGTTTGACTTTTATTTTGCTCCTTTACCAAACATTTATCATACAGGATAAGGAAAGGATTTGGCCTGCTGTGTTCACTTGTGTTCAGAAAACATCCATCTGAAATTTTAATTCATTTCAGTCAAGTAAATTCATTTTTCCAGCTTATTTTGTGTCAGATTATGATTTAATTCGTATCTGAGGAATGCTTTCTGTACAGAGGAATTAATCCTAGTGCAGAAGGGAGCACACAAACAGCATGTACAAAGCTGAAGTTAAAACATACTCTGCCCTTAAAGAGATGCATAGGTCTTAGACAATTTCTCCAAGTTAAGAGTAATAGTTACTCTTAAAGATGCTTCCACAGCACAAAAGTATGTGCAGAACCACTTTTTTTTTCTATTAATTTGCTTGGAGTCCAGATATATCAGATAGGAGAAGCCATCCCTCAAATTGAAGACAGAGCATTTGCCTATTTTTGCTATTTGTCATCACTAGTGTGTAGTAAGATACAAATGAAAAACATATTGATATTAATGTTACTACTGCCTTCACTATCACCCATATTTGGAATATGAAATGAATAAACAATTATGAATAGCAGTAGCACAGCCTAAAGATGGAATAGTAGCCTCTGACCTAAGGCACATTTTATCTTTGCCTCTGCCCCACCATGGGAGGGAACAAGAAGTGTCTGTCTGTGTCTCCATTTCCCCATTTGCAAAGAGCAAGATGTTGCAAGATCTTTGGTATTTAGTAGTAAATCACCTGCAGAACTCTAGGCCTTCTGAGATGCATGTAGGGCTCCGTATGGTCTTTAAACTGCTGCTGGAAATGTGTCAAGGAGCAGAATCTGGCTTAATGAGGTTTCCCAGATAACTGAGTTGGAGTGGGTTCTTCTGCCCCAGCTAAATGTCATGGCAGGGGTGATACATCTTGAAACTTCTAAAATGTTCTGTGAAAAGGTGACTAATTGTCTCCTACAATATTTATTATTATAGAATAACTTATCCTTTCAGCCAGTGGCTCATCTATCTTCCCTGGCCTCGTTTCTAAAGGAAAACCATCCAAATTCATGGAAGATGGATTTTGTGCTTTTTTTTTTAAGCCATGACAGACTCAGACCTATAGAATTGGTTCCTCCTCTGTCATTTAGTGCCATATATTATTACAAACCTTTCATCTAAGAATAATAATAGACTTGGAAGTTGTGTGGAGCGTTTACAAGAATGAGAGTTAATTCAGAAAGAAATGAGACATGCTGCTTTTACTACCAAAATAGTAGAATGAGGATGAGATTCTCAGCCAGTCTAACGCTCTATTTAAGCTAACAACTGATTTATGTTTGCTCTGGATTTGGCCCTGCTTTCTTATGGTGTCCTATGTGAGTTATAAATCAGACATGCCATAAAACTATGCATGATCTTTAGAATAACTTTCAGTTAAAAAAAATTTTTTATTTGGTTTTGTGTTTGTTCTGTTGTTTGTTCTTTTAATCAAACCGTATTTTCCACATAACTGTTTTGTTTATTTTTAAAATGTTGGGGAATATTTTAATTTTGTTTCTGCATCAACACAGATGAAAAATGCAGACCTGCTGATTTTCAGTTGCTTTTCTTTCACTGACAGATTTAATTACTCTGCAGAATAGTCCAAACTTTTACCTAACAGGAACATATTTATTTTCCATTATGAAGTAAAATATTTTTATTTTCCAATATTAACTGCCATAAAACAAAAAACAAACCAGCAAAAGAATTACAAATATGAACAGTCATGTTATTTTCTAAGACTTCTCCTAAGCCCCTTATTGTTTTCTTAAACACGCTCTGTTAATAATAGTCTCTTAGATGTCTTGGAAGCTTCCTAATTTCAACAGAATAAACTACTGCTTTTGGCAGTGTTACTATCAGTTCTTTTCTTACTAGCACTTACATAAAGCATATTCTAAACTCCCATTGATTTATTCTCTTAAAGTCAGTCAAATCAGGATAAAATTACAGTTAAGAGTTCTTTCTTCCTCTGATGTGAGAACATTGCACATTTTACTGTTGTTAATAAACACTGTCATTACAGATTGTCTTATCTGTGAGACCCCTGTGTGGTCCTTGTTCTGTGCACAGGCACAAGGTGCAGTTTGTCTCTGCAACATCTGTACCAGTGTTGGAGACAGAAGGCTTCTGAGATGACTCCTTGTGAGCTGTAACCACCGAATCTATTATTATTATTATTATTGTTGTTATTGTTATTATTATTGTTCTTGTTGTTATTGCTGGCTGTGAATATATTCACGCTTGGTCTCCCAAAAATATTATTTTATTATATTTGGTACAGACTGAAATGAATGGGCAGTAAAATACAGTTCAAACTACAGCCATTTTAATTACTGATCAGCATACATCTATGCATGAAGAGAAATTGCTTATTAAAATAGATGAATGTAATTATCTAATCTCTAATCTAGACATGTCAGTGTGTCACCTCTTCTTTAGTATCTTTGGTATCTTTGGTAATCATAAGCTTTTTTTCAATCTTCTTAACGAGCTTTTAGTTTGCAGAAAGTACGTCTTGATTGATTCAATGAAATTCTATTTTAACTTCCTTGTTTGAGCAGTCTGATACTTTCTGGACTTCTCAGCCCACAATATCAATTAGTCCTACATATTTTTAACAGTACTTTTACCTAACCCAGTTTGGGTGAATCTCTCTGCAAGAAAGGGTACCATGTACCATGCTACTGGCATCTGCCCAGGGAACTGCCCAGACCAGTGCTTTTAAGAGGTGTCAGAGATGAGAATTAGGAGATACAACAGCTTGAGAGAGAGTGGTGTTTCTTTAGCTGAAGGGTGCAGGTCGTTATTTCATGCTGCAGAAGAGTAACAGGAGAATGTTTAGGGCTCTTTGAGAGTGCAGGGTTGATGGGGAGGTGCTGGAGAACATGCTTTGCTTTCAACCCGACATCTATAGGAACAGTCCAAAGAGCAAACAATTCCCAGAATCACGCTTGGAAAGGTGGGGAGGAATACAGTTGTTTTACTCCATCCCATGCAGATGACCAGAGAACCAGACCTGGGAGCAAAGTGTGCGGGTAAGTTATTTGATAGTGTTGGGGTACTCTGAACAGACTTCTTCTGCAGCTTGCATCTGACCTTATGTATACAAATATGAGTTTATTCTCATGTGGTTGGCTCTTTTTTTGACTTACATTAGGTAAACACTTCATTTTATTTGTCCACAATTCAACAGCTTTGTAGCTTCAGAACCAAATACATGAAGTTTAAGAGAGCTTTTCATTGACTTTTTCCTTACTTATTCCAACACTAGCTATTTATTGCAGAGCCTCTAAGATGCCCCTCATATCCAAATTTTCACCACTTCTGCCCCCTCAGCTTAAAGGTGACTCAGATATTACAGTGCAAGTTGTTATACATTCCTCTCAGGTATATTTAGAAAGATGCTTCAGCTATAAAGATTGTAGCCAGATCTTAGTCTGTCCAAAAGGCTCCTTATGTTTGGATCCAATTGTTCTGGTTTATATCCATCTTTAGCAATGTTTAGTTGTCTTTTAACTGTAACTGATATTATTCATATGTGTATTTGTTGTAATTTCTTCTAAGTGACATTTAAAGTTTTGCTTTCAAGGAATTAGGGTAGAAATCCCCCAAGCACTTAAATTACTCGAGCATGCTGGAATATCTCAGCTGTTAGCAATATTAGCAAGCTGCAAATGTTAGCCTCTGCCATCGAGCTAACCAAGCTACTTAGAAAAGGCAAGTATATAAACCCATCACAATTAAAAAAACCCAAAAAACCACCACCAAAACACCACATCCTCCTCAACCCCCAAACTATAGCAGACTACGACCTTTGATCACAGAGGGAGGCAATGTAAGTCCACTAGTTGTAATTTCATTGAAAAAGGCTATTCTTAACTTTAATACTTTGGCCTCTTTTGAGAATATTTCTGATCTGAGTTCTGTTGTTCTCACTAAGTGATGGCAAATTCACCGCAGAGGACTCAACTCTGAATAGGAATGCTGGGAACACAGTGGGCATCCCTGGCTGGCTGTGTAATCCCCGCCTATGCTTTCCTCTTCCCTTCTTTTCCCTCTTCCCCTCTGGCCACTGCTCTAAGCTGGGTTTTGGTGCAGTGCTACAGCTGTAGCTGCTCTGTACACTCCACCCCATCGCAGTACCAGCTCTGCTCCTTACACAAATTAGTACCTTCAAATGGCTTCAGACAGGTTCAATGAAACTGGAAATGCAGAGATCCTGGCACATGAATGTGCTGATCACTTCTTGTTCCAACATACTGTGAGTATTTTTTCATGATGCTGCTTTTGTTCAAAGGGAGCCAAGAGCAGTTCCATCAAAGGGACTGCTTCTCAACAGAGGCTCTGTCATGACTTAGTGAGGATCTGTTAAACAGGATGGTGCAGTTAAAAAGTGAAACAGAACATATTTATGCTTAACTATACTCTCTAAACTTACATTTATACCTTTAACATTTATACCTTGTCAACTTCATATGGTTACTTAGTTTTGCTGATACATCATACACAGGAAAAACCCTTTTGACAACACCTTCAGGTACGTTGTAAATTTATTTAAAACCACAATAAGCAAATACCACTACTAGCCACTGAAGCTTTGATGTTAAATAAATAAATAAATAAATAAAAATCTCCACAACTGCCTCTTCAGTGAAGAATAGTGAATGAATCTACTAATTTCTGCAACATATGTAATGCAATAGTTTTATTATTATTCAGAAAAATGGGCACTTTCAACCACTCTACATATTTGGGAAGAGATCAAATGTAGATGAAAACTTCCACTTTAACCTTTATCGATGTGTAATGAGACAATTAACAGAGCTACAGTATCTTCTCTTATCAGCAGCCTCCTAAATGTTCTGTATTGCTGATGGCTTCTGTGAAGCAATTCAGATCAGCATCTGGTATCTTGTATAAAACAGTGCAGCTACATGTGCTGATGTATTATAAAAATCTGATTTTGAGGTCTAAATGATAGATATTTCCCATTCAGCTACAAATATTTTGTTTTACTCTTTCTCTTTTCTCCATTTATTAGTTTAGTTGGAACCCAAAGATTCAGAAAATCGAGTTTTCTAGTATGTTGCTATTATGTTGTGCCTTACAGATGGGACCTGGGCAAGGAATGTCCTGAGACATGGATGCTGCCCTTGGCAGCAGGGATGTTCACCTTTATCGCTCCTTCTGCCCACCTCTTATCCTTCCAAGAGGTAAGCAGCCAGGATGAGACAGTGCTGGATGTATCCTCAGCACAGCTAGCAGAATCTGGAGATTCACCCTCGCATTTCCCTCAAATATTCTGACTTCCTGGCTCAGGTAAACATGGGAACTCAGTATGCATCATCAATCTCTGTTGAAAATGAGCCTAGAGTTAAGAACCATTGTATTAGTGGATTTTTCCCATCAGTCAGGACACAGTTATCAACTGTGCATGTGTCTCCAGACCATTGCAAATGTGAAGATGCTGGTGGTTAGTTGCTGCCTTTGGTGCTGTAAGCCAGCTGTGTTTGCAATGAACTGGGAAGATAACCTGCAGAGCCTTTTGCAGCTCCACTGAAGGGAAACAGCTTCTAGCTGAGGGGCAGCTGTATCCCTGTGCTATGTCTGACTGCTTATCCTGGGATATTGAAAAAACTCCCTTAATCAAAGGGGAAATAAATATTCCTACTCAGGATTTACACGCATACAGGTTGGAGAGGGAAAGATAGGAAGCCTCTTCTTGACTCTGGTAATGACTCCATTGGTTTTTGTTTTCAGCAGGATATAGAGAGTAAATGGAGCTGAGCAGCTTCCCACAGCTGGATGGGGATGGACACAGTATGCTACAGTATCAGTCCAGGGACAGGAGAGCAGAAAGGAAAGAGGCTTGTAAACAAAATAATAATAACAGGAAAATGCAGCTTCAGGGAGATTGAAACCATTTGCCAAATCAGCCAGCAGTCTGGTCCAAAAGAAAGGAGAGAACTGTTTCAGGAAAAGTAATTTTGCTTTGGAAACAGCTTTTCCTTTGCTGATTTGATGCCATTCTTTAAAAAGGTGTAAACATAAGGCTTTACCAACCTGAAGAAAAGAAATGTGATGTTTCATTTTGAATTGAACATAATGTCCCAGCCATGATCGTTTTTTCAATTGGGCCACCCAGCCTCCATTTCTGGTGCTGACAGGGTGCTGAGACCCACGTCTGAGCTCTCAAGTCCCTAAAAGCATTCAGACTGTCCTCCTGCTGCATCCTGTTCCCATTATATTGGCATGCCCTCCTGTCACGCCTAACTGAAGGGATCTGCAAAGTGCCGTGGTCATCTTAAGTGCTTATGTTACAAATAAAAGTACACATCAAAAAACAGCAGTACAAACAACAGCAATCACTGGGGCAAAATGCTGCATTTTCATAACCATCTTACTGAACCACATACATATATTTATATAACTACCTGTGTGAAATGGAGTAGACGTGCCATTATATAGTATTAGTTTGGTAAAGGAGTGGGTACATTGCTATCAAATCACTTAAAACATTTTGGTACGGTGCCATTTTTCATGATATGTCATCAATACCTGATTCTTACATGTTTTCCTTTTTAAACCTCTGCTTTCTACAAGGATTTAGGATACTGAACTGGAAACTGAAATCTATAGGAAAATCAAGGTAAGTGATGGCAATTTTAGGGGGGAAGTGCAACTGTGAATCCCCCCCAAACTACTGCATTTTGGATGGAGAGTGCTTTGCAGCTATAACTAAATTGCCCTATAAAGCTATAAGTAAATTGTCCTACCTGAAATGAGGCTGTGGGTGCTGTGTGTGAATATGCCTGTGTAGAACCAATAGTATGCATAAAGCAGATGCTTAGGTGCATCAAGGGCTGTGTACACAACATAATGTCTGAATAATTATCATAGTGGACAATTAACCTCCAAAAGCATACTTCAGAGCTATTTCCTGTGCAGCTGCAAAAGCTACATGACTAAGTGGCAGTCTAGGAACAGAACTGTCTGCTTCCTCCGACAGCATTAATTGCAGTTCACGTCATCCAGCACCACCGTGAAATGGCAGGTTCATGACTTTGCCTCTCAGGTTATCAGAAAAAAAGATAAGGCAATACAAAAATCAGGTGCAAGGGTATCATTCTTCTGGTTTTTATCTGTCATTTCTGAAAGCAGAACCATTTCCTTGAATTATAGACAGAAGAGCTAATCAATTACAGTAAATTGAGGTTAGAGTGGGCATTTTAGTCATTCAGTTATGGATTAATGTCACAGCACATTTAGATGATCTACTTGTCGAACGTGTGAAGATAAATGTGTTATGTTAAATTCACATTGTGAATACCTGATATATATGCATAATGGTCATATCCTCACTTGCTTTCCTCAATTGTTTTCCAAGCAAAGCACCCCTTAAAATCCACAAGGACTTTGCTGCATATTCAATACGACTGAGTAAAAGAAAGAATATTTATCTGCAAAACCAGTTTGATTCAGTATTCATCAGACAGCATACAGGTATCCAAGGTATGACAATACTCTTAAAAACCTTAGGCTTATTTTAATTAATATTATTACACCTTAAAAGCACCATGACAAACACATGGGAACAGCTGGGGCAATCTTCTCCCTCTTTTTTAACTTAAACCAGGGAATAATCTTTGACTGAAGGTGCATCTCTGGCACTTCCTGATGTTTTTAATATTCCTGATATCTTTTATCATAATCTATCAAAACAATTCCATATTAATTTCTACACTGTAAAGTTTTCTTCAAGTACTGTATTTATTTGTTAGTCTATAAAGCAGAAAACAACTTATGAGTGACGGATTTTCTTTAATACACTACTCATGTAGAAAGCAAATTCCTGATCAGGGATTTATGATGTGACGTTTTAGACTCAGTGACCAACCAAGCTCTCTCCCAATTCTGTGTGCCTATATCTCCACTCCAATATTTACATAAAACAGCTATACTTATATGACATATAATCTAAACATTAAGTATCTTATGTGCATAAAATAAATGGAACATCAATTTTTAAATACTAGCTGCATAAAATTATGTTTTTGTTATTAATATGCTTGCTAAGATTGTAAAAATTCAAGCTTCAAGTATTCAGCATTCAGGCTGTCCACAATATCTTAATTTAATTATTTTGTCTTTATTTCACAACCTTTAGGTATATGATCATGCATTATTTTTTCAAGACCTATGGCACATTTAATGTACTGGATGGAGGGTGGAAGGCAGATCCTTGATAATGAATGAAGTTTCTGTTAATTGGAGATCTGCCTTGTTAATTGGAGATCTGCCTCATTGACTGAAGTAGCTGGACACTGTGCAATTAAGTTTTGGATCTGATTCTATAAAGCTTCACCAGACAAAAATGGGTTTAACACATTTGATGCTAAAGTAGTGAATATGTTCAATAAATGAAAGGTCTTTACTTCTCACCTAAGAATTGCTTATGGCTATCAACTACAGCTGGTCATAATCAAAACCATTCTTCACCTATAAATTGGCTTTTGATTAACCATATTTTTTTATTAATTGCTCCTCTACATAACCATGCTCATACAATGAAAGAAAATAATATAGTAATACTTCAGTTTTTCAGCATGCTGTGCTGCTTCTAAGAGAATTATCTTTCAACTCCCACTGTACTCAACACTAGGACATGAACAAGGATGAATATATGATTTTTAATTTTTACTCTATTCCACTTAAACTAATGACCTTCCAAACAAAACACTTGAAAATATGGATGTTTCTTTAAGACAGACAAAATAAATACAACTCTCAAGAATAGAGTATAATTGTAAAACTCACCCAAGTATCTTGTTATTTGCATCTTCATTGTTTACTGTCACTGTTACTATAAAGGCCTTTGTGATCTGTACTTTCAAGCTGTGCTGGCTACATTGTTCTAATAGATGCTTTACTTTGGACTTTTTCAGGCTCATGAGCAGACAATTTTAATTCCCAACATTACTGGAATTGCAAAATGGCTTTCAGTTTATCCCTTCAAGGTGCAAAAGATGACAATTTCAGAAGTCCTACCAAGTCAAGTAAAGCTCCCAACTAAGATTATACTGAATTCTTCTTTTGTCTCAATATATATATTTTATTCCCACAACATGGTGATTTCTCTTTAAAAGATTATAGAAGCTCAATTTAGTTTCCTGAAATAGGATCAAGCCATATAGTATTTTCCTCATAAGCTTTTCAGGGGGACTGTGGTTTCTCTAATATTTTTATACAGCAAAGAACCAGTTCTGAGTCTATTATAACATAAACAAAGTAATGGTAACAATGTATGGTGACTAGACAGATTTATAGAATAAGACACACAAAATGCTCAAAGTAAACAGAAAAAGGAATTTGCACAAAAAACATAAAATCTTTCTTACTGACGAACAAAAGAAAACATATAGGAAAACCAGTAGGAACAGTGGAAAAGACACTGTGCTCCTTACTGACTGAGTAATTCCTTTCCACACCTGCTTCATCATTGTGCTGGGGTGCTTCAAGAGGTAAAATCTAATTTGAACTGATGATACATGTGCCTAGATACACTCCTATATTAAGAGGGTTTATTTAACACTTCTTGGATCAAATTCTGCTTTCAGTAACACACCTAACTGGAGATGAAATTTATTGATTTCTTTGAAATTACCTTGATTTTTACTCAAATGGAAGCTGCTCTATTGTTGTTATTGTAAAAATATGGAAAAGTGAAGAAGCAATAAGAACATATGATTTTCTTTTAACTGAATTGTTCTGTGCCACATTTAACTTCTGATACTGTGTAACAGTGGTGGAATGTATGCATAAACTAAACTGACTCCATGATTAAAAAATAGCAAAGTATTGATATTACTAAAGCATATTAGGGTTTGGGCTGTTTTTCTTTATTTGTTTGTTTCTGATGACACAGGCAGTGTCATATTTGTGTGTGGTCCTTTGAAAAGTAAGAAAATAATTGTCCTCCTTCAGGCTGTACAGCTACTTTGAGCTTGATTTCCTTCTAGCAGGGAAGGATTTCCTTCTGATGCCTTCTAGGGCAAGGCAAAGGTACCATGTTATTCTGCAATACCTTGTGCAATTAACACCCAGAATGTAAACAAAAACCTTCCCAGGAGATGAATTACTGTTATAACAAGGTTTTCCCAACTCTACAGTAGCAGTCTAAGGTCTTTGTTGTATTTATACCCACTCTCCTACTTTCATTTTCCAAAGAAGGATATAAATAACTATGTATAGCAAAAGGATTTAGATTCCTAGAAAAAGGAATTCAGATCCGGCAACCATATTTTATTTTTGGCAATTAGTCAATACCCTGTCAATGCCGACAGTGTTCAGTGGGAGTGAAATGTGTACAAAAATGGCCTTCATCTTATTTAAGCACTAAGAATTGTTAATGGTAGTATGAACTAGAGCTCTACTGTAATACTTGCATTTCAAACTTGCTCAGTTTTTCTAAAACCAGACATAATCTTTGCTCTAGTACATCAGAATGACAGTGAGATGAGTTACTAAAATCTTAGTGGCATAAAACTATAGGAGCAGAGTAGGAATCTGGCCAGAGACCACCTCTTCTCCTCTCTTCATCATTTGCTACTTCTCAATAACATGAAAAGCCTACCTCCATACTCTGAAAGTAATGAAATTATATACAGGAAGAGCTACAGGATAGTTGTCCACTTTCAAAGTCTCCCAGTCACATCTTTAGCCAGGACATGTCAGGAACTCAATGCTAATTTAAACCAAATAATTCCCAAAGCTGTCCCACACCATCCCAGATTTTTAAAGTTTGTGCTGTAGTTGAGAGATAAATCTCTCTATGCATTCCCTAGCATTCAATTTCCATGGAAATCATTGAGACTGGAAAATAGGGGGAACCACACTTTCTCACAAGATTTCACATGCTGCTTGGTTCCTGTCAACTCCAAATTGCCATGGGAGCAGTCTCTCCTGTGGAAATCTGCTGCCTCTCTTTCTGGTGGATATCAAGAAGTGTTGAGTTATATGTAAGAAGCTAACTGCCCCCTCCAACCCCCTCAAATCTCAAATAGCATGCAAAGTTCAAATGCAGTCACAATTTGATGTTGGTTGTAAGTTCTCAGTGTCCTCACTACAGATATTTCATTTCTAAAAGCAGCCTGTTAATGTCAAACATTTCCATTCTAGCATTCAGAGATTATGAGTTTATTCCAGCAGCTGTAATCTTCATGTATTTCAAGGGAAATATATTAGGAGACATTTTAAATGCAGTGTCCTGCATTAGCATGAATCTTGGAATCTTGTGTAATAAAGTCAAATAGCAAGGCATAAATTATGCCAAGAGTCTTAAAAAAATAAAGAAGTCCTAAAGGAAAAATGAAATTAAATTAAGATTTCAGGTTTAAAAATTCATGTGAGTTGGGAATGCAATTCCTCCACACCAGGTAGTTCTTCTGTCATCACCATACTAAAGCTGAGGCACTGGCAATGAGACACCAAACTTTTCACCAGGAGGTTAAATCCCTGTCACTCCAAAGTGTGTGGAAAACATGAGTCTCCCCTGTCTGTCTGCTTCTTGGTGGCTGGTGCAGTATAAGTACCAGGGACACTTAAGCAACAGGCTGGAATCTCCTTGTATCTGTTTTTTTCCAGTTTTTCCCCCGCTCAGGCTAGCTACAGTCTAGGCTGCTTAGGCCTGAGTTCAATCTAAACAGCTCCAGAAAGCTTCCCAGCAAACGGTCTGCAATGTAGAAGGAAAAGGACATGCACAACACACCTCTAAGCACTGTGGGTTTGTAGCTGCTGAAACAGCCCACAAGGACCCTCAGCAACTTTTATACTTTGCCAGCATGAGCTGGCTGCAAAACCATCAGCAATCAATGTGGAAGCTGAAATTCCACTCCAACCCTCCCCCTCAAGACAAGTTTAGCTGCCGTCCTCCATAGCATTCTCCAGCAGCCCCAGGCTCTGACTCAGCCTGCCACCCATGCTAGCGCTTCAGCAGGCTTCTTCCATCCAGGCCACTGACAAAAGCCTCTGTGATGAGCATAAAGCTGCAGGCCCGGGAGGAAAGGCTGGGGTTCTGGGGCAGAGAATAAGCTGTGAAGAGAGACCTCCCTTCACCAACAGGTGTTAGCTGTGGCTGCACATGGCAGCTGGCTGCAAAAGCTCTCAGAAAAAGCTGGTGCCCTTTTCTGACGCACACATGAAAGCTCATGCTGTTGATGGTAACTGAACACGTTGGATGCCTACTCAGGATTGTGTCTGCAACATCTTTGAGCACATCTACAACAACCAGGTTGATGTAATGGATCTACTGAGAAGTTTGAAGGTAACCGTGTGTTCAAGCACCCTTAATGGCATATTGTTTAAACTATGCACAGATGATAGTGCAGCTGTTAGGAGAAAACAGAGATTGTAATTGATGGTGATTCAGCTAAACATTTTGGGTAATCCCTTCAATTAAAGACCTCAAATTTACACTTAATTTATATTTAGTTAGATTGTTGTCATGCCTTAAAAAAACAATACAGGCTTGCTGGGGACTTATTTACGGAAAGTGAACTTAATTGCTGTGAGATTACAAATAATTTGTTGCATACTCAGTTATTTCAGATGCTCTGGTTTACACGACCATCTTTTTCTAGTTGCTTGGCTAAACTGAATAAAGGCTGTCTGTGAGGAGCTATGGTTATGCATTGGAAATGTGATTATTGTACATGGTGACAAACTTGAGTATCTACAGAGTAGCTGGTTGGTGTATGGGTTGTGGTATCCTGGTACCAACTTTGGGTAAATGAAAACTAGCTCTTGCCTGTCTTCACAGGTGAGTTTCACTTCCCCATCCAACAGAGCCACCCTACACTAAGCTTTTGCTCCCGGACCTGCCCCTTGACTCATCAGAAAGCAGCCTTACTGTTAACATTAATGTGACTTCAGAGGTACTGTTCATGTATGCCAGGACTGACACATGTCCCTGGCCTGGACTAGCAAACTCAGCCCAGAGCTGAACTGAGGCCACAGTGACAGAAGAACGAACCTTTCTTCACAGCAGAACTCTACAGAGATCTTTTAACAAATAGCATCCTAAATATAGATATATAGAGACAAGCTCTTCCTTCTTGCGTTATGCAAATGCTTTGGGCTTCTTTTGTCTTCTGTTGCTAGACCTGTGCCTCTGCTAGCTGAATAGACAGATTTTATCCCAGGAAAATAAAACCATAGGACAGCAAAGACACCAGAAGAGGCACTACAGGCGACTAAACAATCTCTCTGTTCTGGGTTTCTTAGCTTGGTGTTGAGAAAATGACTTGAACATTATTTTGAATAGAAGTTTCTATGCAACCTTAATCCACATCTTCCCTTACTTGACAACACTTTCTCCACCCATTCCTCTTCTTTGATTTGATGCCTATTTCTGCTTAGCAGCCTATCTAGTATTTTATTTATTGACTACGTATTTTCAAAATGGAAATATAGATGGGGAAATTTCAGAAGAAAGACATAACTTTCGGAAACACTCTGTATGTGCTGAAGTCAGTGTAGAGAAGCTCTTGATATAGTAGCACAACCAGTAATACTTTTTCTGGCAGTGAACAAGTCTTTGTATGCATGTCAAAGCACTCACTCTCCCACTCTCCCAGAACTTTCTCACACTCTTAGACAGAAAGATGAAAACTAAAATGAAAATAGAGTTTCAGGGGTTGTACACCCTCTGTGCCTGAAAGTGATCTATTTTTGACTCTCATTATCTCTTTCTCTTGGCTTGCTCAAGTGTATTTTCAAAGTATTTTCTTCCTTGCATGACATTTTATAAAGAGCCAAGTTAGAAGAAAATCTGCAGTATGAAGCTCTGGGTAGCCATTTTAGCTTCTGCAACAGGCTTCAGGAGGAAGTGAGGAAAGCAGGACATTAGATTTCTCTCATAGATATAGGAATCAATAAGAATATATACATATATATTCTTCCATACAAGAATCAAATAGGAATCCTGCATGAAGCCCAAACATGGAGAAGGTACTTTCCTGTTGCAGCCCTCTATGCCATTCAGGGATAAATAAAGGTAAGGTGAGGCATGAAGAAACCTTCACAAATTTTCTGGGCCAGACAGCTGCATCCTTGTGTGTGCTGTAAAGTCTGAAGGAGTTGAGCTCTGAAAGCTGTTGTTTACGTGGCCTTACATGGCCCAAGCTGCACCGTCATCCACGCTGGAAGCAAGTGAGCAGTGGCAGTGATGCTACCAGTATCTCTTTACCCATCCTGTGATGGCAGGCAGCTCTGGAGCTGCCACACTTCATCCAGCCTGGGTCAACAGTCTCATCTGGCTTCTCCTCTTGCCCTAGTACCACTTCTGCTGCAACCTGCCCTATTCACCGAGCAGCTGCTGTTGCCAACATCAGAATCTGTAAGTACCAAAAGGGAGGGTGATGTCTCTGGTTGCTCATTTTTGAGTAGATTGTTGAAGAAATGGTGACAGTATTATACTGAGCTCTTCCTCTTTTCTACTGGCCCTGCTAACAAATCACTGAAAACAAGGACTCTGAGGTCACCAAATCTGCCCTGTGAAAGTTCAGCTCTATTCTCAATGGATGTTCATCTTGTGAGTAAAAACCTGTGATTCTTCAAACTTCCCACAGCAATCTGTTCCAAGGGTCTATCATCCTTGCTGTTAGATGTTTGTCCTTAAAGTCTAACCGAACCCCCCTTAATACAAATGTAAGGCCATTACTTTTCTTGTACCCACAACTACCTTTTAAATATTTGAGAATGCTACTTCTTGTTCTCTTGACTTTAAGCAGCTCCAAGTTGAGTGGAGTGATTATTTCACCATTCTTACAGATCAGATCTGGTTTAAACATGCCAGTATAGTATGTTCTCTATTTGCCTCAAGCTGATTGACTCACAGTCAGAACTTCTGATTCATCATAACCCTCAAATCCATGCCAGATAAAGCTCGACATCCCCCAGGCTGTGTTCATGTCATTAATTTCTTCAGCTTATGTACCACACTTCCTATTTATCTATGTTGTACCACAACCATTTTCTAATTAGAAGTGGTCTTTCTCTTAAAAGATTGATCAGTTTACACTACTACTGCAGCTCATTGGGATATTTTGAATTCTTCTTCTGTTCTCTGACACACTTCTTGTCCATCCCAGCTTAGTATCACAAAAATATTCTCCATCCCGTCATCAAAGCTACCTATTACTAAACTGCAGTATGCCTGTCAGAGTTTAGGGGCTAGAAAAGAATATTTGCAAACTGACCCCTTGTCTCTCTGCCACTACCCTTCTGTTCTTGTCCTGAACAATTTTCCAAGCAGATCCTCTGAGACTTCCCTGTGCATGCAGTTTCCTTATAACTAGTTTCTGACTGAACTGCGAAGAGCTGCTCTTTGTGGTTTACTCAAGGCTAAGTGACTCAGTCGTTGGAAGAGTCTGGATTACAGTGCAAAGCATCAAAGTACTAAAGCTCACTTGTTTCAGAATAAAATAGAAAGCTGTTACAAATTTCTCTGCTGCTTCAGATGAAAATCCAACTGTTTGCAGTTTAAAGTTCAAATAACTTCTGCTTTTTCATTCTTCTAAGCACTTTGGTGAGTGATGCAGTCAGTCTTGTCCAGCACATAGCTTGGCTATGTCTTATATTTATTCCTGTCTGCTTCTTCTGACCACAATCATAAGCCTGGCCAACACAAAGGAAGCCATCTCCACTAGCAAAACTGGGTCAAGAATGATTATAGTAAGCAAATTTAATGAAGTTAATGCAAATAAGACATGGAGAGACTATAACACTTGAGTACTTTAGAGAGAGATTCAAGCTGAGATGTGAATTTCTTGGAGTTTGCACAGGGATGAACCATAATGGGTAGTCCTTGGAAATCTCTCATACCTGAAAAGTTAATTTCTTACTTCTGCCATTTTGTCATTTCTAGTGAAAAATCACCATTTTTCACAGAGCTTTGGCTCTTGGAGTCACCCTATGGTCTCAGTTTTTATTACTAAGAAGAAATGTATGGCTCTTGGTGATAAAGATGAGATTAAAAACTAGTCAAACATATTACAAAGACTCAAAAAATGTAGATATTAAATAGAAACAACTTTTTTTTTGTTTTTTTGTTTTGTTTTTTTTAAATTTACAAACCCAGTTCCACTGGCTTCTGAAGATATTCCATTATTTGAGGTAAAAACTAGGCCATTATTTTTGAGTCCTTGGGCTTAGCAGTATGATTTTGGCTTCTAGCTCAAAATGTAGCCTGCCATCTGCACTTTGGGAATCCACTACTGCTGTCAGAATCACACAGTGCAATATAGCAACTGCCCGAAGCAAAACAAAGCCAACCCAAAATACTTCAAGATACTGTAGTTATGATATCCATCTGTCTAGCTATTTATAAACTAGTTAGCTGAAGTGCTCCACAGATTCTGGAGGCAATAACTTGCAATTCCTGTTTATTTTTACAGGTGCCCTTGACCCAACTTAAAAAAAACCAACTAAGTGGCACAGGGTTGAGAAGAGGGGAATTTGTTTTGCTGCACACACTGAAACAGTAGGTCCTTTTCTCAGAGCCTGAGAAAATGATACATGAACTGCAGTGAAGAATTTCTGGAGTTGGTTCAATTCATTTTGACACTTAGGGGAATACTAATTGAGCATTCAATAGCTTCAACACTGTGGGAGTGGGATAAGCCAATCCAGGAAAACCATCAGCCATGGGGAAACCAATTTCCTCTCTCAAACTTATTGTTCGTGTATGTCAAAGGCGATCCCATGAGATTCTACTTGTTGCTGACACATTCCAGAAATCATTTCATTTTCCCAGTACTTCTGTTGTGTTTTTTTTCAAATCAGCAGAAGCAGGCACAAGAGTTAACTATCACAAGGACAAAAGAGAAAAGTTTAATTTATGAAAGAAATGTTCAGAAAAGTGGCAAGATAGCTAAGGAAAGGAAAAAAATGCCAAACCTGCTAGTTTCCACTGCCCTCGGAATACTATGCTGTCCATGTATCTATGTGTGTAAAAATAACTAGTGTGTTTGCAAAAAGATTATTTACTTGACCAGTCTCTCTGTTGATATGAAATAGAGCAGTTTTGCTGCACTTATTAGAATTAGGCATTTGGTAGATCACGGCTGCTTAGCTCACTCCAAAACAGAGATAAATGGTCCTTGGAACATGAAGCTATGAGATAAATGTTGCTAGCCCTCAGATACAGCACTTTCAGCTTCTGCAGAAAGTGTGAGGATGTGCCAGATCTAGCCTTAATCTTAAACTGCATTGGAGAAACTAACTGGAAATGAAAGAACTGCATTAGAAGTAAGACCCTTCCTATTTATCATTAGAAAAGCCTACCCCAAAACAGGGTTATATGCCTTGTCTCTGAAAGGATGAGCGAAGACCCTTGACAATCAGAGGCACTAACCAGGCATTACACCAGTGAACAAGCAGAACAAGCAAAAGGAGATGCCCTTCTCTTCCTTTTATATGGAGTAACTGCTAAAAAGCAAAAACCACCATTATCATATTTGCATAATTGTTTTACAAAACTAGTCTTTCATCAGTTTCAAAGAAATTGCTTCAGTCCCCTCTCATTTCCTGCAGGGATATTTTAGTGTCATTTGGAAAATCTAAGTCCACCTGACAACTAATAGTCTAGTGAAACTAATAGCAACAGAGAAACAGCTTTCAAATACTCCTTGTGCTTCTTGGTTAAGAAGTCTGTATTAAAGATTTACTGTGTTGCTCCACTACATTAAAAGCCTCTGCTCTAATATTTTAAAACTTCTAAAGTTGTGTGCCAATAGTATCACATCTGTCCCTGGTCCATTCTACCAGTGGAAGGATTCATCTATGGAAGAACCTACTGTGCTTCTCTTTGTGTTGTGGCAGACCCACAGTAGGTCATAATTTCTTGCCTACTAGGGGTTTTCCCTGAAATTTCAACACATTAAGATACTTCTCACTTCTGCACAAAGTTTACTAGTACTGTCACCACTGTTATCCCAGGATCTCACATTAATTAATTTATCCTTGTAGCACTCCTTTTTTAGATGCGAGATTTTCCAGAGAGTTCAAACTCAGATTTTTCAGTGCTCAACACCTAAACTGGAGCCAGATTTTCAGAAAACCTTCTCATTTATGTTCTTAAAGAAGGAACAAGTTTTCCAAGGTTCCCAACAAACCTCACAGCAGTGCCTTCTGCCCAGCTTGTGCTGGCATATCCTGCACCAAGGATATGGTGTGCTAAACTTCTTTTCTATATATGAATATTACATTTTGGTGCCTAAATGGGAGGTAATTTCCTTACAAAGTCTGTCTGTCAGAGTGGGAGGCTGAGCTCTTTTGAAAATCTGGATTACTATTATAAGGTTATCACTATTTTGCAGAGACAAACTGACAGATTGAGACCCCAGTGCAACAAGAGCATTTGCCTAGAAGGTGGAAACGAAATCAGGATTCAGGCTTTCAAGCCATCCATTTCTGTCCAGGTATGTTCTTGCAAATTGGCCTGCAGTATGGTTGGCTTAGAAGAGCATGTGTATTCAGCTCCAGGGAGAACTGTGCGTCAGTGGTGTGTGAGATCAGCACTGGCTAAAGCACAAGGTGAAAAGCACCCTGAAGACTCCGTGATTTTGGTGGGGCAGGAGTTCAGCTCAAGTGGAAGACTGTACAATTGGTTAACTGTTATGAATACTTGGCAAGACACAAGAGACAAGACTTATTGTTATCTTTTCATCCTTCCTGTCTTTGAAAACACAGGCAGAGATAATTTTCAAGCATTCCTACTCAAGCTCTGGTGATCGTAAGGCACCATGTTTTTCACTTCTCGTAAAGGCAGTTCAGTTTATTAGGGCCAGGAACAAGATAGCAAGGGCCAAACCTTCACTTGTGCTAAGCCCCAACATCGCAGAGAGTGGTGGTTGCTTGTCATGTGTAAAGGGTGTTTAAGGATATCTAAAGGGGGGTTCAGATCCCTAAGCCCTCTGTGGCGGCACTTCAGTCTCCTGCTTCTCCTGCTCATGCACGCAGTTCCTTATTCATTCCTTCTCTCCACATGGTATCTTACATTTTTAAAAATACTTCCAATCTGGCTGTGCTAATGTGACAGATGGGAATGCTCTGGCAGCTCCCTCCTGGTGAAACATTTATAAGGTGTTGTATGGCTTCAGAAAGCAACATATTAGGGAAGGGGGTAGAGGGAGGAACTCTCTTATTTTAATTTCAAGCAGCAGGAGCCCAAGTAGAGTGAGTCATAGCTCTTCAAACATGAATCCCAAAGCAAAGAACAAAATGGAAAGCAGAGAAATATAGATTAATGAGCTAGAGCCCACTCAGTGTTTTTAATCACTGCAGACCTAGATGGTGATTTGTTTGCAAAATGCCCAGGGAATGGGATGCCACACATGTGCCAAACACAGGTGGAGGTAAATCACAGCCACAGAGGGAGGTAAATCATTGCTTAACATCATTACTGGGGCCTAATTAAGCAAGTGACTTGGGACATACTGCCAGGCTCCAGAATCGCCTAGGGAATGCAGCTCGAGTTTGTGGCCATGCTGGGAGGAGGGGGTAGGTGCAGCTACCACAGGAAAACTGCCCTCTTTGCAGCCAGCTGGGATGTTTACAAAGTTTAGAAAGCAGGATCAGTAATTACCACCACACTGAATAAGAAGGGTGTGTGGGGAAGATATTTCTGGTTTTCCTCACACCTCCTCCTAGCATTATCACTAACATGAGTACTCCCATAATGTGCAATATAATGGTAACCCAGCAACCATGCTGAAATAATACTAGTCTGTACTTCATGTATAGAGCGGTACCTGGGCAAAACTCAAAGCACGTTACAAAGATGACAACCCTAATTATCCTAATGGCTAATTTTGTAAATTAATGAGGCCCTGGAATACTAGAGATATTTTTGCCAATCAAACAGAGGGAACAGATGTTTATTTTCCTCAAGTCTTTAATTATGTATTTTGGCCAAAAGAAGGTTCCAGTATGCTCTTCTGGACAGCTTCATCACAAAATCAGCCTTGATTACCTGCACGGCAAAATAAAGCTAAGCTTATAAAGAGGTATTATCTTTCTGTGTTTTGTTACCTCATGTTATTTAAACATCCAGAAATCTCTTGGTTACCGTGGTCCAACATAACTTTAATCTAGTATTTATTTTGCCACCACGGTCGCACAAACAGCTGGGTATGCTTTCCTGTTTGCTTAGCTGGAACTGCTGCACTTTAATGTTTAATAGCATGGCTGAGAAAAATTGCAGCAAGGATATGTTTTGCCTCTTTTTCCACTAGCATCTGCTTATTTGTCAAAATTGAAACATTTTGAAGAGATGGTTTGCTTTTGACAGTTTTCCTTCACAACATAGGAAGCTTTGGGATCAGTCAGTACAAAGGCTGTGTTTCTTAGGACTCTTGGCATTGCACTCCCTCTGGCGAAGAGAGCCAATATGTCTGCTCCAGAGTCCTTGTCCCATAGCTTTTTCTTTTTATAGAGAATTTTAAAATATGTCTCTTGTCAGAATAATACAAAATTTTTGAACCATCTAAATTCTCTATTAAGTAGAATCACCTTTCAACGCAGAACTGCAATATTTATGCACTTAACACCATTGCCAGAAGTACCAAAACACAAAGGAGTCTTATTTTGAGTATTATCCAACACTTACTTTTATTACAAATGGTAATTCAGTGTCTTTCTAGAGCACATGAGAAATAGAAGGCCTCGTGTCATTGATTCATTGCCACTCAGATGACAAAGTATAACAGGAAATGAATGCATCTTGTTAGATCTTGGATATACCCCAGATGCTTTTCACTGGCTTTTCCAATCCAAATACCCTCCAAGTTTTAACAGCCATGGTATTTTTAGTCCTCTCTGATATCTTCCATCTTAGAGCTTTGTAACAGGCCTTGGAGGTGGAGGGAACATTACAAGCCCCCATTTTGCAAATGAGAAGGCTGCAAACAGGAGGTTGCCAAAGATCACAGCGCGGTTCCAACCAAGGCAGCTTGGGGAGGGCAGGACAGATGGCTACCCTCGCAGGAGAGAGGAGCCGTGTTATTTCTGGCAGACTTCAGCACTTCCACTTCTGCCAGCCTCCACTCTGAAAGCTGGGATGGCTATAGGAGCCCTTCATTTTCTGTCCAGAAGAGTCATGTAACTCTACTTTGTGCTATGAAACAGAATCCGCACTTCTCCCCTAAGGCGGCTGCATTTCAGGAGTAAGCAAAACATTTTGTTCTGAGTGGCAGATGTGCCAAAAGGCACAACATTTTCCTGGCAAAATACTAACATCCCAAACTGTGATAACAGCAAGCAAACAACACCTCCTGTCCTTCTCTCCCCAGCTTCAATGTCCTTCATGGAGAGGGCATGTTAAAAAAAGAGTAGCTATTCTGGCTAGTGTGAACCAAAGAGTAGTTTCTGCTTGGTCAGTTGACCCTTGGGGATGTGAGCAGCACAGGTGCCAGAGGCAAACCCACAACCACACTTAGAGCAGAGCTCCCCATCCCTGCCATGCTCCAGCTGTGCCCCACGGGGAATTAGAGACTAAATATTTCATTTATGCTGCAGAAAGGACAAAAGTGTTTTCTCAGGAGCTTGATACGGGCACTCATCTTGCAGGGTACAGAGAATTTTAGCATCCTAGGCTTTTACCATTTATAGTGTTAAGGGAATCTGTGAAATACACTGCCTGTATATCATATCTTATCATGGCCTGGAAGCATTCACTTCCAGATAGAAGAAGAGCTGTACTAAAGCAAAAGTTGAAGCAAATACATGGCATATAGCTGCACACTACATTAGAACTACTATGGAAAACAAATCAACCACATACATCCATTTCTTCCTAAATCTCCTGCTGTCTGCATGCTGAAAAAACATCTAATTTTATTGGTGTCCTGGCAGAACATCTTTCTCTCATATTAGTGGGGCTGCACCTGCTTACTCAGTATTGGTGAATTTTACTTACAAGCATAAAATGACTTTTGCATCCCAAGGTCTGCTTTCATTGCAGTTCATGGACTACGAATAATTAACTATAGTCATCTGCAACACAGACATCTGCTTTGGCACATGGACCCAGTTTTTGAGATGTGACTGAATTCAACACTTAAAAATAATTTCAAATTATTTTTTCTAATTCATGCTTTGATTCATTTTTGGAATTAAAGAAGTGACAAAGAAGTCCTCCTTTATGGCAGGACTCTAAGTGCAGGTCTTTGTTACTTCTTGTATTACCAAAATGAATCAATATCAGAATAGCAAGGAACACCTCCTCTTGCCACACTTATTCTTGTGGATAAGTTTGCTTAGCTCAGAAACATTTCCTCTGCCTTCCTATTTATAGCTTCGTAGTTATCTTTGATGAGCTTTTTAATGCCCACTGAATGGTGTGACAGTTAAGGAGAAATTGGCTGGTTTTGAGCTCTTTGGTTTTATGC
>NW_009954185.1:1120841-1154295 GCF_000747805.2 Chaetura pelagica
AGGGAAAGATGAAATGCTCTGTAGAGGCATAGACCTGCAGGTGTCTTGTGTAAAGCCAGTAGAATAGCTATGCCATGTGACTCCACAGTGACATGACATCAAAATTTAGAGTATATGTGATCATAAAGAACTCTGAATAAATATGGAGAATGATGCAGAGCCAGGTTGGAGCACCAGGAAGGAGTATGCCAAAGCAGTGGAGGATCTGACAGGAATGGGACAGAACTGGTCCATGAGGCCATGGATAAACATCTTCAGTGAGCCATTTCTCCTACAGTCAACAGACTGAGCTGTGTGGAAGAAGGAACAAGACAACTTGGATTAACAGAAGATTAACCACACAGGGACCCAATTAATTTTATGGGACCCAAATACAAAAGCTTCATGGGTGTCCAGTCCAGGATGCTGCCAGAGCTATCTTTTCCCAGGCCAGTGTTTTCTTTTGCATGTTTGTATGTCCAGATATATGAATTTTACACTGGAACTATTTCCTAGGCATTCTTCTGCTCTGCAAGACCTTTAATGATAATCTTTGTTCTTGTGCTCTTCTTGGTCTATGTTAGAATAGCACCTAACACAATTTGGCCTGGCGTGCTGAGTACTGAGCAGTTACACCTATGGAAGGACATCTGGGAGAAAGGACACTGATGGAGTCCAAGAGTTTTTTTAGATGTGAACCTCAAGATTAAGCTCAGCTGTTTAAATAAGTGAGTTTACAACACAAAGATTTCTTCAACTGTGGTTTTATAGGCATTATTGGAACATAATATACTTCAGATAATGATCTATTTGTCAAATTTGGATGAAGTTTAGTTAGCAAATAATTAAAATATTAAAACCAGATGGTGAGATAGAGCAAGAGAGCATGGTGGGGAAAAAAAATAAGTTGTTTCCTTTGGAAACCAGGATCACAAAGACAGCAGTAAAATGGGACTTTTCGATTCACAGGGTATTTTCTAATTCTACATCTTTTCTTCTAACAGTTTATACTTTTCCAAAAGTACCCACCCTTATTGTTTTTCCCATACCAATTAAGACTTGTGTTTCTCAGGCAATTAAAGTCATACTTCCTAAATTCTTAGAGATAGAATTACAATGTATAAGATAATGGACTACACCAAGTTAATTTGAGATTAGAAAAGTAAACACAAAGCACATTTAAAATACTGTCCCAATAATAATCTTTAAATTGCAATGCCCTTGCACATCCAGAAAAAGTCTTCTCCTCTATGATTCTATTAGATAAATTCTGTAATTTTCTTAATTGTGTACTATCCTCTTTTACTCTTTTTTTTTTTTTTTTTTTTTTTTTGAGCAACAGCAATTCCAATTTCCACATAAATAAACTAATTATCATTCTAAGCAACCCAAATCTGGGCATATAGAACCATCCCTAGTATTAATGCATCCCTGCTTAGAAAAGATTAATTCAACAACCTGTGAAATTCAAATCACTATCTGAAATTATGCATTTTGCTGGTCCTTTCCTACTCAAAAAATGCAGTAAATTGGCTAAGTTTAGAGACTTCTACTGTATGTTTTTTTTTTCCGATAGGAATATGTTTTTTGCCTGGGACTACTACAACACCAAGCTGTGTGGTGTGGTCAACATGCTGGAGGGAGGCCATCCAGAAGGACCCTGACAGGATTGAGAGGTGGGCCCGTGCCAACCATGTGAAGTTCAACAAAGCCAAGTACAAGGTCCTGCTCATGAATTGGGGCAATCACATGCACAAATATAGCCTGGGTGGAGAATGGATTGAGAGCAGCTGTGAGGAGAAGCTTTAAAGAATAACAGTGTTTGTTTAAACAGATACTAACCAGATAATATAGCAGCAATGACCCTTTTATTTGAAGATATGACATTTGTGTAAAAAATATCTATAATTTATTCTAAGTGGATAAAGATGACAAGTTTCTAGGCTCTATTCCTAGGTCACTTCTAAATAACTGTAGCAGGAAACCTATTGTGGTACACTGTGATTTATTCTTAAAGGAAAATATACCTGACTACACCATTTGCTTTGCTACACATCTTTATAAAGGAATCATGTAAAGCTCTGTCTAATGTGCTAATGTTTACAAAATTCTCTCCAATAAACTACAGCAACAAAATACACAGGTACCTATTTCTGGGTCAGTACACTCTGCTTAAACTTTGTTGTGCATTTTTCTTCCGCCCCTCCCCCCTTTTATGCTACACTTTAAGCAGAAGCAGAGAGACCCACAGCTCTCATTAGAAAATGCATTCTTGCAAGCCTTCCACACTATTTTAGGATGTTATAAAATTTGTGATAAATACAATTGAAATAGATTTTTTTCTGTTCCAATCTGCAGCCCATTGGAAATACTGAGTAATTGATAGTGTCCTAAGATAACTTGCACAGTTTCTGCACAAGCAGAAAGGATTACTCTTCACTCTGTTGAAGGTCACCATTTGATAAACTCTCCTTCAGCTATTAGCTGCTGAAAGATTGTGGTTTTGCTGGAAAACTCATAGGTTACACAGACAAAAAAACCATCACGTCATTAGCAAGGCCAGTACCAAAAGTAGCTGCTAATAATAAAAATTCAGCTTTTACTCATAGCTCATTGCTTGTATTTTTGAAAGAAAGCTGGGAAGGAGTCATGCTATAAAGGTAAGAGCCCTGCACAAAAGTTGGTACCTGTCTGGAGGTGAGGTACTATGAAAAATCCCAAATTCAAGAATCTGAGTTTTTTACACTAGGAGGCTGTGAATAGTAAATAGAACAATGCTTTTGAATACTGTGCTTGCTGTAATCACGTGATTTATTTGCTATTTCCTTTTAAAAATATGTTAGTGTAATTTTTTAATTTATTTGTCTGTGGACATTTATAAAAAGACCTCATCTTGCTATGTGCAGTGGCTGTTGCTGTAGTAACAAAAACTAATTCACTTTGTCTCTCCTGAAGCAAATACTTATTTCATGTCTGGATATGCAATAGGCATTTTCATGTCTTCCCCTCATGTAAGTCAATTCTATTAATGTAATACATATATACAGTTACAATAGTGTAAAGCAACCAAAGAAGCAGTAAGAACTATTTTCCATTATATAATCCTGCAGGAGGGAACTGAGGGAAGGTTCTATCTTCTGGCCAGAGTTAAAGGAACAAAGGAGAAGGTTTTTGGGATTTCAAATTGGCCTGGCAGGGCAACTTTTCTTCTTTGCATTTCTTGTGTAGAAAGCTGATTGAAAATTTTCCAGCGTTTTCTCCCGGAAAATGCCAATTCATGGAAATCAACAAGTTTCATGGAAATATGCTGATCTTGTAAAAAATATTTTCATTGCACAAAAAAAGTGAATGGTGATGACAAGGTCAAGGAATGTTCCAATATTCCATTTCAAGCTTGTCGGTTTTAGCATTTCATCTTGCATAAGGTATTAGAGGCAAAAATGAAACATGACTTAGCTAACTAAAAAAAATACTTCACAGTCAACTTCTGTTATTGTGTGGAGTTGCAAACAGGGTGTGTTGAAAATATTTTTTGTGAAGCTCCAAAATCTGATGCTGTTGGTTTCTGCCAGGCAGTTGTTTCCTGGGTGCAGGAGCTTGAAATGGGAGTGGGCAGGGCTGTGAATGTCCACTGGTTGCCTACTTGAGAAATCAAGGCACCGCTGTTATTGATAGTTTTAAAAGAGGACTTAGGATCACTTGTGTATTTCTAGGCCTGGATGTAGTTTCTTGCTAATGGTTTTCATAAAGTTGTGGTACATAAATTTTGGGAGAAGATATCATGTCTGCAAAAATCTAGTCTAAAGCTTTAGTGTGATCATACCCTTTTCAAATATTAATACCAGATTATTTGCATCTCACATCTTATCTTGTAGGGGTGTGACTTGAATAAAACCTGAACTGTGGCTTTTGCAGCTCCATGCCCATTTCTGTGAATAGTATGCATATGTTTATCCTTCTGATGTGATTAAAATACCATATAATCAATGTTGGTTTTAATTAGTGGTCTCTCCTCAAGAACATGACTAAGCAAGTTCATGTGCTCTAGCTGCTGTCGTGTTCCTTTTATTAGTACAATGGTTTTGATTTTTTTAGAGGTGCTTTTTTTTTGTGGAGCTGGTGTGGGTGGTGTTGCAGGGGTTGAATGTTTTGGTTTTTCAACTTGCAGTAAATGTTAAAAGATGTATCCTTGAGAACAAAATGTATGTGAACATGAAACACTTGTAGAGAATAAAGTGCTCTTTGTTAGTTTAGACACTCATGATCAACTCCTGGGCTAAAAGTTTCTCCTTCTGGAGTTCGTCTAACTGAAGCAAAAGAATCCATTTCAACTCAATTTAATGAAAATCTGCTCTTGAAAAATGGCTTTTATGAAGAAAGTTAAATTTACGTAATAGGACTGTATACATTGACTACTTCCCCATATGCAAACCATACCTATATTCCAGGTGAGGAATGTTAGATTCTGCAGATGCTTCTTGTCTGGTGATGGAAGAAGAGCAGCTCAGAGGTACAAGTGCCCTGTGGGGCCATGTATTGAGGCCAGAATCCTCCCTGTCTGATCCCTGATGGAAAGTGCTCATACCCATCTTTCTAAAGTAGACAAGCCTGATGTAAATGCCTGTTTGAACAGCATGGGGTCAGACCTTTAGAGGCTTTGCAATCCCACTTCAAAGGCCCTCCCCACCATGCAAGCCAGACACTTTCTCAGCTATATCTATATCTATATCTATATCTATATCTATATCTATATCTATATCTATATCTATATCTATATCTATATCTATATCTATATCTATATCTATATCTATATCTATATCTATATCTATATCTATATCTATATCTATATCTATATCTATATCTATATCTATATCTATATCTATATCTATATCTATATCTATATCTATATCTATATCTCTTTGCCCCCTAACCTACTTTAGCCACACCTGAGGCTTCAAATATCCTCCTTCATCAGTTGTTTCTCAATGCCTTCCTTAAATGCTTTGGAGCACAAGTTGAAAATCTGATCTACATTAAGGTGCACCCTCACCACTTAATGGCAAAACTCTGACGTGTTCTAACTTACAAGTTATATACAGTTCTAGCCATACAACTTGGGTTAACACAAATAAAAGTAGATCTTTGCATACTGTAGTCAAATAACCCTTGGGATGATCTAGGAGATTTTCCTAAATGTGCCTAATTCATAGTGGCATGCATTTATGAGCATGTGTGTCCTCAGCAGCTTCTTTTTTTTTATTGCCTTGATTATTTTTTTAACTTAGTTTGGCCCAGCTGTTGGGAAATAGGCCTGACCCTGCCTACAGGTGGATTTTATATGGTCCATCAACAACTGACTGCAGGACCACCTCCTGCTTGCAAGGCATAATGGGAGTAACACTGGTAGGAAAATTAGGGAGAGGTTGTTTCTTGCCCTGCACTGTTCTCCTTCCCCTTCTGAGTACTACCCTTGACAGCATGTGAGCTATGAGGTTCTCAAGCTTCTGCCATGGGCAGCACTGAATGATGAATGTAGGGAGGAAAGAAAAAGATGCTGAATGCCATCAAGCTTGTCAAATGGGCTTCTCCAAAGCAGTCAAGTTTGAATACTTCTTTGTTTGGCATCAGAACCTGAAAAAGTTCCCACAACTTTCATCCAACTCAAAAGATGAGTTCAGCTAAGCTCCCTCCCCATTAATTGGGATTGCTGCCTGTGAGTTCAGATGTTCTACTATTCCATGCCATGCTGTATCTGTACTATTGATGGAGCCTTGGCCTGGCAAGCTTGCAACCTGCCCATGCTGTTTAGATGCCAGTCTGTTCTTGAGTGCAAATGCAGCCTGGTCTAACGGGGGGTGTCCCTGCCCATGGCAGGGGGATTTGAACTAGATGATCTCTAAAGTCCCTTCTAAGCCAAAATGTCCAATGATTCTATGATATTTCCAGAGCATACTGCATAGACTATTTAAGTTCACTTAATTTCTAGCCTGAAGATCAGGTGTGCATCCATGCTCTATGGATCTGCTGCAGACTCAAAGTGCTTTGTGATGGTGCTTCCCTATCAGGTTCCTCCCTTTTAGAAAGGACTTGTCCCAAAATCATCATGTGGCAAAACACACTTAAAGCTGCTTCATGCTAGGACCCAAAATGCAAGGAATAATACGAGGTTTTTGACCTGTACCAGACATCAGAGATGCAACACTAACATACCAAGTTCTTATGTTCCCCTCTCTGGGGTTAACTGGGGTTAACTGGGCCACCTGTTCCTCCATGTGCTAGATGTCATGCAGGGGAGTGGCAGCAGAGCAATGCAGACTTAGAAACTGAGAGGTGAGGGTGGAAAAGCAGAGGTTTCTGACCAGGGCAGAGAAAAAGGAAACCAGCAAATGAGGACCAGACAGGGAAATGGGCAGGAGTGGGTAAACAGTTGCGTTCTACTTGTCTTTTAATAGCTTGTACCTAGCTTGATGTGACTTTCATTATGGTGTCAGTAGTAACCCAAACAATAGGGAGCCTGGTGGTGCCTGGCTGCAGTCAGTGGAAAGAATTGAGAAACCTTCCTAGGTAGAAAGCTTTCTGTACTGAAAGTTTAGTATTTGGGCCTGAACTAGTCACTGGGGTTTTTTGTGTTTTTCTAGACTTTTGGCTTGACTCATTTGTGAATGGCCCTTCTCCAAGAACAATGTTATGCTGTTTCTATGGGATACACAACAAATCAGAAAGGTTTTTTTTCCAAGATCTGATAATCCTAATTTCCTTGCATGCCAGTGTATCCTACTACACGACCTAGTAACTAGCTGGCTCAAACCAGGACAAGCTGTTAGCTGCTGGTACTGTATTTTGATCCAGCAGCCACCAACAACCCATGCACGTAAACATCATATTCTCTAGAATAAACAGACAACTTGTTGAGTTTAGTAGCACATGGATTCCCTAAAGACACAAAGCACATCTTTGCCTTGCTTCTGATACAGTACTAACTCTCACCAGGTTAAGCTAAGAAACTGGCTCTTTTACTAAGTTCAAACTCTACACGTTTTAGTGCCAATCTTGACAGTCTTGGTGACATTATCTGAAGTGATAATGAAGAGTAATTCCATAGTCCTGAGCTCTAGCTAAAGAAAGCTGTCTCATTATCCAGAACCACCCCTGCAAATCTTGATGCAGAACTTGTAAGAAAAATTGCATAAGGAATTGAAGCCTCTCCAAAGAGGGAATATGACCATGGCAGCTTATAAAGCAGGACGCAAAACTTCATTTGGGTAGTTCCACATGTAGACAAGTCACTTGATACCACACAAGCAATATTGTAAGCTTGTGTTTTATTTCTGGATCTCCGATGTGGGAAATGGAATATATACAGCTTGAGCTCTTGGAGCTATACTTTGAGGGAGGGCAAATACCTGGAAAGGAATTAAAGCTAAATTAAATACTAGGTTTAAAATTAGAACAGTTGTACAGATAATTATTCTAGAGTAGTCTTTATGCTCCAAGCTAACTCTGTCCTTTCTTATTCCACAACAATATCCTGTTTTCTAGGAATGCCAGCACAGTTTTCTCCAGGAGACTGGAATAAGTTCTCCAGGGAAGTTGTGCATGCCCCTTCCCTGCAAGTGTTCAAGACCAGGTTGGATGGGTCTCTGAGCAACCTGGTCTTAGTGGAAGGTGTCCCTGCCAGTGCAGGGGGGTTGGATCTAGATGACTGTTAAGGTCCCTTCCAACCCAAATTATTCTATGATCTCAGAGCTGCTGGTCATTGCAATGTGCTGAAGATGAATTAGATTTAATGTACTTATGAGGTTGTATTTTCTCACCTTTGTTAGGAGAACAAATTCTGCACATCTTCCCTGACATACCTATAGCTGCAAAGCCACTATATGTGCAAGCAGGAATACCAGGGAAGGCCAGGTTTACACAGAAGGTTTACTTATGTCATCTGGTTTAAGCTGTCCTGACTAAATTACTATGTGGAGCAGGGTATATATATGGTACTTCACACTTAAAGTATGGATGCTGTTTGCCAGGCTCTTTGCTTTGTAGTGACTTCTGACTGGCTTTCTGTCTATAACCTTGGTTATTGAACAGAGGCATTCTTAATTCTCAGTGTAACCTTATGTTCACAGACAGGTTTAATGTCTCAACCTCCTTGGTTACCACAGGAAAAGGGCATCAGGTACATGTCTAAAGGCTAATAAGTAGCACTGGGATATTGCCTGAAGATGTTTTCTCGATCAAATAACTCTTTGGGACAGAAGCTTCTAATGGGAACAGCTATTTCAGATGACTGCTTCAGTGCCAATGGGAAAAACATGGGGAGAGAGCTTAAAATGGACTGAGAGGGAAAACATTTTCTTTAAACCAACTTGCTGAGTCTCTTACATTCCATTATGAAACATTTCCTAACCTCTAGCCCTTTTAAAGTAAGCGTGTGATCCTGCCCCTCGCCACATAAAGAGCAGAACAATGTTCTCCCAGAGCCGATGTACACTGCACTTTTCAGAAGGGTCCTGGCATATTCCTGGGTATCAAACTTGTCAACCCTCTACTCCAAGGCAGCACCAACTAGTGTAAATGTCATCACTGGCACTTTATCTTGCTGAAGCCCAGTGCAAATTACTAATTTAGTGGTGAAAAAAATGTGTACTCTACTAGGCTGTAATAATATCCAGACTGCACAGGGATCCATGGATGCTGATCTGCTCTTTAACACAAACATGCTTAAGTTGGAACACAGATATGCCATGTTCAGCTGAGGATACAGAAATACTCTGTGTGGGAATTATTCAACCAGGGCCCCAGTGACAGCACTTTCTCTTCTAGAAACAGTTGCCTTTGAAAGCACCAGGGTTCTATTCTCTGAACTGCACAGGCTTCCTAGCAGTGTAAATCCTAGTAATTTTTTCTGGTTGTGCTTGTGGTGTTTTACTAGATTGTTGTTTGAAGATCCTGCAATGGAAGTACTTCAGGCTAACATGTCCTAGTCATATTTGGGATTGTGTGTCTAGTGAGTTTTTCTGGGGGAAAAATTGTCTCAACAGTGAGGTGGAAACGTAGGAGCACTGGGGTATGTTTCATATGACATTGTGAAGGCATCTTAGTAGTGGACTCTGGTTATCCCAAGAAGGAGCCCCCAGTGTTGAAGACTCCTTGAATTCTAGTGTCTTCAAGATTTATTGAAGAGAGCATCATGCTCTGTTGGGTGTCCATGAGATGCCCAGTAAAAAGACAGGAAACTTGACTTTGAGGATACTGCCAGAGATATTTGGACAGAATGGTAAAGTTACATGTGAAGAAACATCCTTAACTAAAAATATTCTGATTGTTGGCTTTGTCTTCAATGAGAAACAAGTGCTTTTCTTTATCCTCAAATATTTCTCTGATATTGCTGTAGCCTGTAGAATTATGTTTCTCAGCCAGTGGTGTCTGAATTGCTGATAGTTTGTGTGATAGCTGGAAGTGGTCAACAAAACAGTTGACAAAAAAAATCTGAAGGAAAAAAACAAAACAAATGCCCTATGTACATGGCAAACAGAATAGGGAAGAGACATCTAAAGCTATACCCAATTCTTTAAAGGGTCACTGCATAAAGGTTCTTTTTTAATACAATACTTATTTTTACATTAATATATAGAGGGGAAAAACTAATATTGAAGCCAAGAAATTAGATAAAGAAATCTCATCTACTTTTTCTCCCAGTAAATTAACTTTCTTAGCAACCCTAAATGCACTCTATTCTATACGGTATATGCTGATACATCTTTCTTTCCTCCAAACCATTTTAATACCATTCTAACCCAACCTGACATTCTTACATGTGGAACCCTCCCATTGCAGTGATATTAAACTACTTCAAGGTCTGAAAGAATTTTTTCCCCAGGCTTTGTTGCAATAAAGGGATATTCCAATAATCATGTTAGAGGTGAAGTGACTGACCTAAAGACATACAATAAATCTATGATGGATGGGAAACTTGAATTCAAGTCACTAACTTTCACTAATGCATCTGTTCTTTGATGACAACTACATTATAAGACATAAGGAACCCAAATAAATTAGGGCCAGGCAAATTCAGATAGGCACAACATAATCCTGTTTTCCTTGCACTAGCTGCTGTGTGCACAGTCTCTCCCAAATAAAGAAGAAAGATCACCTCTCATTAAGGCTACCTTGTATCTTCCACAGGGTAAGACCATGCAAACATACGGTCGTTGCCACACAGCAGCTAATAAACTATGGTGGGAAATTAATGCCTGCCCTAATACTAGTTCTTTGTGTAACCCTCACTGAGTATTATATTGCTCTTGCAAAAGCAAAGTTCCTTGCAGGTACCAAGTGGGAGAAGCAAACCATTCAGCTGAACTGACAGCTAAGCCTTGATTTGGTCTTGAAGGCAACCCAGATGGCAAACCTGTAACCAAAATTAGTGGCCCATAATGTTAGAATAAGCAAATGGCTTTCTGCTGAAATATGAAGTATAATATATAGAAGTGTACAAACTGTACAAATGCTTTTTTAAAAAGGTGACAAAGAAAACTCCTGACAAAGTGCATTCAGAGAAAGCTCTTTAATTTTAAGGACAAACATTTTTCTCAGTCATAACTACACTTAATTTCCATATGTTGGAGAAAGAAGAGAAAGAGCTTGTGGTGTAAATGAAATGGGAGGTTTCTCCAGTAAAAGCTTCAGATGAGCAGTTGCTCCTTCAGGCATCTGCTTGTGGGAATATGCCAGACAAGAACTTTGCATCCATATGGTGCACTGCAAACAAGGCACTCGTCAGTATACATACATTGGCCAATTTTTGCACATCTTTTATGTTTGCCTTATAGCAAACAGTAGAGAGAGTCTTCCAGTCTCTGCTGGGGCTTGCTGGCTCTTATGATAACAAGAGGAAGCAAGAAATAAAAAGGTACTATATTCTTCAGGCGTTGGGAAAAGCTGAGATAGTAAACAATTAAGTGACTTGCCAAGACCACACAAGGAGCAAACTATTATCAATAGCCCTCAGGCTCATAATTCCTGGTCTGTTGCTCATTCATAGATATAGGACTTCTCACATTAAAACTACAATTGCTCTACATAAAGCATCATAAAACTTGGAAACTACATCAATGCACCCACCGGCTGCCCAGATAATCTCCTGGCTACCTCTGCTCCTTATGGCATGCAGGGACATAGGTAGTGAACCTGTATTACATATCAAGTCCTCAAAATAAGTCACCCAGTACTTAGGCACTAGTAGGCTGCACACCCTCTTGCTTTTAGTGACTTAGCCTGTAGCTCTCTTAACTGACAGACTTGGATACGTTCAGATTGGTATAGCTCTTCTGGAGAACACTAGTCCTATAGGGCTTTTGATGAGGGTGTTTTAAAGTGTAGCAATACAGCTAAAGTACTTGTTTACAGCCAGATCAGTTTTTTTATGTTTTTGAAATGTCTCCTAGGAGTCTGGGTGACTGTTTCAAAAAACGAAATCATAACCTGCCCTCCTGTGCACTAAAAGATAAAACAACCTATTGTTAGACTTCTGAAATAAGCATATGTTTTTGTTATCACCTTTCTTATGAGGGTTGTCTGTCCCTGGTGCCAAGTGAAAAGGATGCCCTATGGATGACTACCTATCATATGGCCCAGCAAGCACAAAACTGTGCATTCTAGATCAAGTGCTCTTGCAAAAGAAAGGAGCCAGGCAAAAGCAGAATAAAGCTCAAGCCATCAATTTAAGAATTAAACTGAAATGTACCTGGCCAGATTTTGTTCTCTGTTTCACTAACATCAGTTTGTCTAGTCAACCTTTCTTGCAGAAGTTTCTAGCAGATAGACTTTTAAGATACAATTAATCTGTTCAGCCTAAAGGATAACCATCCTGTGCTGCTGTGACTGTGATGAAAGGGGTTCTCTGCCGGGAAACAGACTTTTAGTGCCATTATTCATATTTTATTTTATTGTGTACTTGTGCTGGAACTTCAAGTGCCACTTGTCATGGCTGTTTTTCTTTGATGCAGACCTTTGAAATAAATTAATTTAAGAAGTCCTTGATTTGTGGAAGCTGAATGCATATAAAATCTAGATGGCTAACAGCCAGTTGCAGTCTTGTTTAGTCACAAAGCTATTGCCATCTCATTATTGCAATTTTTTTGACATTTGCTACCTTTACTGCAGTCCTGACTGATGGCAGCAGACACTCTGAGAATCTCAACTGTGAAAGTCTATGGAGATGTCTGTTCAGCCACCCTGATGCAGAAAAGTTTGAAAATATTAAGTCCGTGTGTTCTGAAGCCTCATGCCAGAAAGCAAATGAGAAGAATCTTAATAGAAGCTAATTGAAAATATGAATTTAAAAACAATGAAAGCTCCCTTCTTGGGGAACTAGGGAAGTAGGTGGGGAGGGGAGTAGCAGTAGCATACATCCAGGAAAGTGGTTAGTCCTGACCTGATGTCATTTGGAATTTCGGAACTAATAAGGAAAAGGCATCTTATAGGAAAAACATCAGCAAGTAAAGTTCCAGTGCTGACTGTGTGATTTGTTTCCTGTAGCACAGAAGCATATTAAATGCCCTCCTGGGTCAGACAAACAGTCCCTCTTAGTCAAGTGCTTAGATTCTAACAGTGGCAACAGGTAATACTGTTTAGGGAGAGCACACAAACCTGGCTGCTTTCTGTGGTCCACTTTTCTGTGGTCCCTCCTTGAGAATTGTTGCATTAAGCATATTACAGGGCACATCCCTACCTTTTGCTTTCAGATTCTCTAGATCTGTTATCCATGAAATTGTGTAGGTCATCACTGAACTTGCTGGTGCTGCCTGTGTCTTAAAACTCTGGCAGCTAGTTCCAGGATTTCACTATTCGTTCTGTAAGGAAATACTTCCCAGTAACTATTTTGAAGCCAGTATTACAATAGGTTCATCAAGTAGCTTTTACTGTAGTATTCAATGAATTGTGTTCAGGCTGCCCTCCATTTTAATGAAGTGTAAACCTTGATCATATCTTCCCTCTACCTTTTGCTTTCTAACTGGGGAGTCCCATTTTTCCATTACAGAGCTGCCATTACATCCCCTTAATTGTTCACTGTCTACTATCCATCTTGACTGCAAAGCTTAATTCAGTCACAAACAATCATCTTTCTGACTCTGGCCAGACTTCTGAGAGCTATTTATCTTGCAGAAGGACTTGCAGTTCTATCACGGGAGTGCAGGAGTTTCCTTCTACCTTGTCCTTCACTTACTCTCTCCCTAGGAAATTTTCTCTTTATCATCCACACTTTGCACTTGTGCTTAATTTTTTAAGCAATTCTGTCACATTAGTAAAGCCTTCTTGTGTATTTCAGCATAGGATGGTGAACAAGGAACACCCAAATGACAGAAGTTTTCTTAAGCTTATATAATAACAGCAAAATTAAGAACAGATGCTAGAAAACTAGGATCAAAATCTGTTGATGGTCAATACAGCCCACTGTGGTTCATTTCAAGACAATTTCTGCATAAAATTATAATGTGACATTCAGAACTTTACACCAACCTGACTTCAAGGTTAAATACTTCAATGTATGTATTCTTTTGGTCTACTAATTAACTATTGGTGCAGACGCACTTGGACTTCAGAACTGTCCTTCATTTGCTATGTGTAGATAAAAATGATATCTTTGCAGTTGTATTCATATGAAAATTCTTTAGCAGTTAAAATTTCACTGAGACTACCTTTGAACATACATGCAAACTCACATGAGTGACAATGCCAGTCAGATTATGATTCTCTGAGAGGCGCAAAAATGCAAGGAGGTACTCTTACTCTGTTAAAAAAAAATAAATAAATTACTAAATGCTCTGTATTAAAGTAGGAAAGCAATTGACTTTTTTTCCCTTTCTGAATAGATTTTTAAGTCCATTGCTCAAAAAGGTTCAGACTGTTCTGATCATTGTCTGTGCCTCTTATACAAAAATACATTGAGGGACACTTTCATTAAGAAATAAATAATGTGACATTCTGCATCTGCTGAAAGCCCCTGTATCTTTGCTAAATATCAGACCTCTATCACTCATTAGAGATGCAAAACTAATATGCCTCAGGTAATATAATACTGGGTTTGTGTCCCTGCAAGTCATGGTGGAAATAGCTTTCGGAAAACTTCGAGCCAAGTAAAGCTAGCAGGGAAAAGCTGACACAAAGTTGTCTGGTATGGAAGGATGTGTCCCCTGAAAAGGCAGCAGAGCTGTAGCACCCCTTTGTCCCTTGCTGAAGGACAGAGTTATCTTGGAGGGAATGGAAAGAAAAGAGGTGGTAAGGAGGAGGCAGTGGAAATCCATCAAAACCCTCCTTTCTAACAGTGTGTGGAAAACTTAGGCAAGAAATAAGGAACTTCAGACCCTCAATCTCCTATGTGCAGGGACAAATGCTAGAGGGGAATTTTGCTTCACCTAGCGGAGGCAACAGTCAGAATGATTAACTTAAGACTTGCACAGACCAGTGATGGTACCCTATAAATAGATCTTAGCTAAATTTTCAGTTCCACATATTTCAGGGCTTAAGCAAACAAAGGTACCATTTAATTAAGATATCATGGCATAGGGGATCAAGAACTACATATCGGTCCATGCCTTTTTTCTTGTTTTCCCTAAGTAATGCAAAAATAAAAGTTCAAATTTGGACTAACTCCCAGAAGTTTAGGGTTTTGTCCAAAAATTACTTGATTTTCAAAAGTCTGTGCAATTGGCCTTATTCTCACCAGCACAACAGATTTTCTTCATAGTAATTTCAAACAAAGTGAAAAATGCCTTTGGTAGTACAGCACCAAAGCAGAAAGCAAAGAGTGGGTAACCGGGGGAAGGGTAAGAAAATGCTTTAAAAAGAAGTTAAGTTAAACTTCATGCAAGTGAGCGTGAAATTGAAGTTACCCTTAAATTAATTATTTTCCCCACAACTTGTTTCAGCAGCAGCAGACCCTCAGAACCCTCCCTTCATTCACTTGTTCCATTTGGGTGAAAACATACAGCAAAAGAGACAACCATTCTACTTGTGCACGAGGCTTTTGACTTAATATTGAATGTTTGTTTCTAAAGTCGTTCACTGTATGTACTTAATGCTTATCTGTGATGTGTCCCCACACAGTACATGTATTTAATATAACTTTCCTAGTCAAGACTGCACTAATGGTGTTAAATGATGTCTGTGTTGGTGGTAACGTGTTGAGCTTTGAGGGTGGGATACTTTTTGTCCCTAGTTTAAACAAGGCACCAGCAAATCCATCAGATGAGATTTATTTAAAACATTCATCATGTTGCTGCTTTTCCTGCAGTAAAACAGGCTTTAAAATTCCACCAAAGTTAAATAAGTGTGCTGCTGTGCTGATGTAAATGCCAGTGCATGAAGTGCCCTCCGGTCATCACTTGAGGCAGCCTAAACTAGGATCTCACGCTAAACAAAAGCTTCTTTGCAAGTGCTAAAATCTTTCAGAAGGCATTTGGATTATCTGTTTTGGTTTTATTTAGCATCTTCTAGGCATCTAGCTAAGACAAAGGCCTAGAGTTAAAATGAACACTTAAAATTTCGTGCACAGACAATGATGTTTGGGCCTGCTGCTGCCTGGTCTATATTGAAGATGTTAAAACTGCCTCCCAAACTGCTCACTGGCCTCCCTTAAACATTGTATTTCAGCCGTGCACTAAAATATACCTATATATAATTCAGAGGCCGTAAGACATTGTGTCTCATTTGAAATGGATGTAAAAAGAACAGTTCTGGAATAGCTTATACTTAAGACATTGGACAAAACAGAAAAGTAAATGATACCCTGATGTCCTCCTAGTGTTTGAGAAGAGGTCTTATGAAAGAAGGCTTTTCTCTTCTAGCAGCACTTCAATTTTAGATTCATAAATAGTCTGTATAATCCTTGTGCTGCTTGGAAACTGGAACTGAAAACTGGAGGATTGCATGCTTTATCTTGACTATTCAAAAGACAGTAAATATGAGGCCACAAACCCCAGCTGCCAAAAGATATCTGGAGAGATAGATATTTGTATGTGTGCTGAAATGTTTTCTATGAGGATAAACTCATGAAGAAATCTTACCTCCCGATTCTAACACATGAAACACAGCTCAGGACTTCCAGAGGCATTGGCTTGCTCCCAAACATAAGTATACTTTCACAAGCATAGCAAAAGTATACCCTTGCTGCCATGCTAACCTCCCTGTAATTTTCTGAGTTCCTGCTCTGGGGAATGATGATACTAGAATACTTATGTAAAGTGGCTGCAAAAATATTTTTTAACATAGACACAACTCTTTTTTTTTTTTCCCTAACCTTGTTCTTAAAAATGGCTGTAGCACTTCTGCAGTCATCTTCCAGAAAAGAAAAGCAGCCTGAAGCAGACACCCAGCATGGAAATATCCAGCCTGAATAGCTAAGCAATGTCTTAAGAAACTTAGAGGGGATCAGGTGCTACCCTACTACAATATAAGGTTACCCTAAATAGTGTAGGTTCCAGATCCACCTGTCATATTGAAAATTGAAGCTTAGCCTGACAAATAACACTCATTCTTCTCAGAGAAAGAAATGCAGGAGCAATGCTGACTTCACTTCCATAACTCAGGATTTTGAGGCAGCACAGTTAAATGGTTCCTCTTATTGACCCTGTGAGCCTGATGCTTTGTGTGCTAGTAACTAGTATTGTCTCCTCATTATTTTAATTGCCCAAGTTGTCGACAAACCACATTTTTTTACTGCTCTTAGCAGTCTGAGCTAGACTTCTCTAGAAGTATCATTGCCATTGAACAGAAAAAAAAAATAAAAATACAGCAACTGTGAGAGATCCGTAGCTGTCCTGTGATAAGAAGAACACTGTGAAGTGTTTGTATCCAGGAGATGAAGCTAGTAGGTTGTGATAAGCCTGTATTTGTGCAACTGAAAAAATCTAACATGGTGATAGTAGCAGTTTAAACCATGCAAATAGCAGGAAGAGTCCTTGGTTCAAGAAGTCAGTGCCTAGATTCTACTGGAGAGGTCTGAGTGGACTTGTGTTCCCTTTAAAAGAAAAAAAAAAATAAAAATACAGCAACTGTGAGCATGTCCTTGCTGTCCTGTGATAAGAAGAACACTGTGAAGTGTTTGTATCCAGGAGATGAAGCTAGTAGGTTGTGATAAGCCTGTATTTGTGCAACTGAAAAAATCTAACATGGTGATAGTAGCAGTTTAAACCATGCAAATAGCAGGAAGAGTCCTTGGTTCAAGAAGTCAGTGCCTAGATTCTACTGGAGAGGTCTGAGTGGACTTGTGGCACAGATATCAGCTTGGTGTCAGTGACTTCAAGTCTTTGCCTGGTGTCTGTCTCCAGTATGTGAAATATGTGCTACTGCAAGGGTCTGTTAACGCTGCGCTATTTGCAGTCTGTTACAAGCCAGAGGTGGAAAAGCAGCCTGAGCTGTAACTTTTCAGAGTACAAACTTTTAGAGAATTTGTAGGAAGCACTCCAAAGTCTGAATGTGAAACAGCACAGCACCTACAATTGAGGAAATGTAATGCCTCACTTCTCCTGGGGTCTATATTTTTTTTTCCCTTAAAATGGTTGCTTTAAAATATTTTCTCTTTCAATTTGTTATACTACTTTAAGAGACTCTGCTAGCACTGGATATGGGGGCACCCCAGACTCCTGCTTTCCTCCCTGGGACATGCTGTGGAAGGACAGTGGGCATGGTCCATGAAACAACTGACACTGCTCTTTGCAGACCTGCTTCAAAGGCCACAGAAATACGTACACACTTTTCCATTGATTTTCACAGACTTTGGATTAATCTCCAGATGTCTGTTAATACTTCTTAATTGTAGAAATACTGCTATGGAAGCTAAGTAAAGATGGCATCTCGGAGGAAATCCAAAACAGTATTTTTCTGGAGGTAGCAGGATAAAAGCCTTGCTGTAAATCACTGCAGATTCTTCTGGATAAATTCTGTTCAAGTCCCTAGAGTGACCAAGATCGAGGAAACCTGTTCTTCATCAAAATATATAAAAAACACCCCAAAATATCTACCTTCTCATACTTCCTTCAGTGAGTGTTTGGAACTGTCTCTTTTCAAATCTCTTAGAGCTGTCTCTGCATCAGGAGAACCTCCTTTGAACTGCAATAGTCCTAGCAGATTCTCATCTTTAAGAATGAGAATACAGCGTGGAAGTAGTGGCACCAACAAGTAGCAATTCAGATTATTTGAAATAATACTTCACCTACATATCAATCTCCCCGTGTTTGTGAGGGGAACAGCATTTGATCAGAGTACTGCACAAGGTTCTTTAGTGTTTTGTGGAGTTTTTAATTTAGCTAATAATCTTTCATTTTACATAAGTAACGTTCTTCAGCTTTTCAAGTAGTACAGTGAAATTTCCACATAGTTCTGAAGAGTTCTTTCATCTTTCAAGAATGTTAACTTAGTTTTTTGTTCTCAAACTGTCTGCTTCAAGATTCCACTACTCTGGTATGTATAGGACATTATCTGTGCAAGCTCTTGGCTTCTTTGTCAGTGTGCTTTCAAATCTTACACCCTGGTCAGAAGTAAAAATATTCATGGTAGCAAGAGTCAGCAGAAAACTCTGTATTTTTGTTCACGTGAGTTTACAGAAGACATTGTTTCTGTATTCTGCTATTCCACACGCTCCTGTTAATCCCTATTCCTGCAAATAAGCCACTGCTGCACAAATCATGCAGTTCATCTTAATGAATTCAAATGCTTAACATTTGCAATTTCTCATTAACATCCCTGTAGCATAGTCCAAGCATTGACTTGGCTAGTGTTTGCAACTTAGAACCATAAAGTTATATGTAACAGAAATTCACATGTATTTTTTTTCTTAAATACTATGAAGATATTTCATAGCTACTGTGAAAATAATTTGTTTTATTAAATAAAGATGGGACTACATGTAGTTAGATAATGTGTAGGAATAATCAGATATATGGAATAGAAATTCTGCTAAGAAAAAGGAAAGTTAAAGTGGCCAAGAGAGGATCATGACTATAGAAGTGATTTAGTTCAAGAGGGGAAAAAGGCAACTAAGCACGAGGGAAAAATTAATTGAATACACTCATGGTCAACAACAAGATCGTATTTTTGAAGTCAGGAAGAGTCACTACAGTCATCTACTCTGACCACCTTGCAATGAAGGATGTAAAAGGGAAATTGCTTACTGGAGAATAAAATCCTAGGGGGTTCAAGAGTTACTTAAAACTGGACGATTTCTGCACTGCTAAAGCTACTACTAGAGAACCCTGCACTGATTCCTGAAGAGACAATCCATACTATATCTCACATGAGTGTCATTCAAAGCTTCTGCAGGATTATTTAATATTAAAGTGTGGTAGTGAGTGCGCTACTTGTGTGGTGATATTTAAGCAACCATGATCTCTCTCAAATGCATGAGTTGAGAGAGCTGCTGTGACTTGGCTTCTGGAGATACAGATGACATAAGTCCTCCTACAGTAAGGCAGTAAAGAACACTTGTTTTGCTTCAAGTCCGCACCAGAAACCTTCAGGATGCTATGGGTTATTTAGAAGTAGTTGTTATGACGTTGTGCTGAGGTAACAAAATTCCTTGATGTCCCAGTAAGTCCTTGAGTGATATGAGTTAACACAGTATCATTGCCTTCATTGCACACTCCTGTTCTGGGCTAAATGGTGTCCCAAATCCTCAGGCTTTTTCAGTACTGGCTATCCCTCATGTGCAGGGTACAGGTGTAAACTGAAGGCAGAACTGCCATTATCACTATACAAGAGACAGCCCTTATTGCCACAGCGACCTGGTAGCATCTTGCATCAACACAGCTTTCTTTTGGCCTTTTTTTGTGGGGGTGTTGGTGGTGTTTGGGTATTTTTTTCTTGTTTGCTGTTTTGTTGCTTGTTTGGGTTTTTTTGGGGGGAGGATTGATTGTGGGGTTTGTTTTTGGTTTTTTAGAATAGCTGAATGCCAACAGCCCAGGTACTTTGCTTACAGGAATCAAACTTGACTCTTTTGGGTCACATACCACCACTTTTACTGGGACACTGGCCTTTCTTCTCAGCTTGCAGTTCAAGAGCAAAGTAGAGAATATTACTCTGCTATATGGTCTAAGCTTCAGGCAGATAGGTTTTTTTCTAGAGGTTAATATTCAGAGTATTCATCTTGTTGTACAAATAGAAGAGTGAAATCATAAAGTCACTAAGACTCTTCAGGAACTGTAGAGGTGCAACTGAATTATGCCTTACAAAAGAGATCCCTGTGCCAAACTGTTCTTGCTGGGTTAGTACTTTGAGGGGCACACCAAGCATCCCATGTTAGTGACTGTCCCAGAAGCTTTTTTTCTGAGCTTGGAATCTGAGAGAACTTTTGCAATCAGCATGTTTAAAATGTTCTGAAATGTTATATGAAATATACCTTTAGAGAAGGTGACAGGAGTGTAGAGCTCCCACTGCCTAAGTGTCTCATCTATTAAAGTGAACAGAAGTACTGGAATTGCACAATTTAGTACTTTTAACTGATGATGATGTCAGTCTGCCCACGCTTGAAACCGAAGACTTTTTCCGTTCGTTGTGTGTTGCTATCCACAAAATACAAGCATATTTTAACTTTCACTAAAAGCAGTGGCATTAATGGGAACTAACAGAAAATGTCAGCACACAATCAAGTTTCAAGGTGTTTTAATCATGAACAGGTTTCCCTAAGCCCCGTTCCAACTCCTGCTGTTCGTCACTGCATTTTTCTGCGCTTTTTTGAACAACATGACTGTCAGCTACCTCCTGTGCAGAAAACAGAGGCAGGATCTAAGGTAGCAATGTGCAGTTTTCGCTTGGCTGTGAAGGTCACTCTTTTCTATCAAGTCTTTTGTTTCAAGTTACAGCCAGACCCTGTCCCTGCAGCAGCACTAGGAGTTAAAAAACTAATACCTGTAGCACCAGTGTGTGCAACAAAGTTTCTCAAACCTGATGTATGAAACTCTTCTCAGCTTATTAGAAAGCATCACTCGGTGAACCTTTGGCAACTGAAGAAATGTTATTAAATGAGCCAGGTAAAGCTATTTTAGATGATCAAAATCTCTTAGATACAGACCTAAGATGAGGTGAGATGTACAATATTGCACATTAAATTAGTCCTAATGATACTGAAGCTTTGTTCAGCTGGGCCTGGAGACCTGCTAGCAAATTATGACGCTTTTCACACTTGGAAGGTGCTAAAACTTAAGAAATTCCTCTGGGGTCATTCTGCATTTTCCATAGTCTGTCTTTAGCCTCATCCTCAAAAGGATGACAAGCTAGCCTGTTCCAGAGCTAGGAAACCAGAACAGGCAAAGCTCCCTTTCTTAGCACAGAATCCAATGTGTCTGCTGCTTCAAGCAGGAAAGAGGGGAAACAGTGCATGAGCCCTTCCTTGGAGCCCTAGAATTCTGCAGAGCTAGATAAACACAGGCCTTGTCCAAACTACATCAATATTTCTTGTAGTACAGGCTCCTCTTCCTAGACTCTAAATAGAAAATTAATGAAAAAAAGTCATACTGCATATGCCTAAAAGAGATATAGTTTGTTTTCATAAGAGAGGCTTGGTTGTTTCAGATGCCAGGTCAGAAACTGCAAACAATCCCCAAGAAATTACCGAAGTGATACAGAGGATGCATGGTGGAAGTGGTGAAAAATAGGCTAGTTTAATTACATTGAACAGTAACAAACGAGTATTCGTGCATGAGATGTACTTACTTTATATTACCATGGGGCACTGAAGATTAATTAAAAGGCAAGATCTTGGTTTCTTGCCTCAGCCAGTAATTGTTTTTATTTCTGCAAGACATCTCAGTTACATAGGACGAGAGTGGTCAGCTGGTGTTTCCAGGAGAGGTCTTGCCTTCCCCTTCATATGGGTCTGAGCCATCCAGTCAGGTTAGTCACTTCCTTTCAAGCAAAAAACAAGCTTGGATTGCTTTTTGCATCAATTACTACTGATATCTTACCAGTACAGTTCAGTAATAAATTATTTGTCCATTGACACTTAACAGGGAGAATTTTGCTTTAGATTTTTCAGCTTACCCAATCTCAAAATCACTGATCTTTCTGCTGAGTGTTGTTTTCCATCTATGGACAACCTATGTTTACTAGCCTATAGATGGATTACTTACAGCCCTATGCTTAAGCTTATTTTTTCATCACAAACTCAACAGCAGAACACAGTATATTATTTGATAAGTATTTGATAAATAAAATACACTAAGCTGTGTCCTGAATAAAGTTGTCTTTGTTGCTTCCAGCCTTTCTGCCTGCAGGTCTTCAGAGGCAAGTGTTGTTCTTTCAGGACTGTGCATCTTTAGGGGAAAATTGCTTTGCTCCTTGTTTTTGTTATTTGATCAACAAGGTAAATATAAATAAACAGAAGGAAGGGACTTGCCAGGATATGAATTATAAGAGCTCTTGATCCTTCTGCTTTAGTGAATTTTTTGGCAGTGGTCAGGAAACCAGGCAAATTTCTGGGCTCCCTCTTGCAGCAAGGGAGAAAAGGTGGTTGTGTGAGTACATCACAGCAGCAGGAGGTGGGCTGCCTACTTCATGCTCCCAGCTTTGTAATGAAGCTTGGTTGGTCAGATTCTCAGCTGGCGTAAGTGGGTGTCCACTGCCAGAATGGGTAAAAGGCCACGCATCACTGAAAGAAATATTTCTAAATAAATATATAAATAAGGACACTGATATTCCTCTCCACTCTTTGAAAAATCTTCTCTGATCTACCATGCTCCATTTAGATAAAGGCCAAGTTTTCTTAATAGGAGATAAATTTCCTGAAATTTTGCCTGGCAATAAATCTAGCAGACATGGACTCATGGGATAAACTCCTGCTGTGTATCACTATTAAATTATTTCATGTTGGAATTCAGCCTGAAGCAGAACCAGCTCCAGCGTATGTAACCACAAGCATCCAGTTGGGTTAAGCAGTAGTGCTTGGTGTCACAGAATCTGCCACTGAGGTTGGTTAAGACAAGGTGTTTGTTTTGGCACTCATACTCCCATGTTCCCCGATTTGCAGAGTGTGGGGGCTTGGGGTTTTTTCTGTTTGTGCTTTTTTCTGCTCCCCATGGTCTAATAAGGCATTCTTCTGTGGTGACTCTCCAATATATTTCTATTTATTCTAAAGTTCTATTTCAGTGAAGAAATAAATAGTCCAGTCCAAAATTTTTTTTTTTGTTTCTATGTTCTTTTTTGCACTTTCCTGCTCCAAATGTCAGACTTGGAGTTCTCACTTATAACACTCCTCAAGGGCACAGATCAATCGCTGGGTAGGTCAGGAAAAGATCATGATTGACAGCTTTGTATAACCAACTTCTGCTGTTGTGGGGAGTGGGATTTCTGTTTGCCATGACAGCTACAGAGATAAGCCACTGACAAAAGCAGCCCTCTAAAGCTGGGTTGTGAAAATCTATGATATATTATACTCAGATTTGGGTGGTAAATCTAGCTGCATGAACGGGAGAAAAAAGGTAAAGACAAACTCCTCTTGTCCTGTGGGCTAAAATGAAACTAAGCACTCCTGGACAAGTAGTGAAAGACAGGATTGTCAGATATATTTTTTAAGGGAAAGAACTGTTGTTTGAATTCTTTATTTCTCTGTCAATAATTAAAGGCAGTGGAGGAGCCCTAAAGGGTCCTATAGGATCCAGCAGGGCTTATAGGGTTTGGGCTCAGATGCTTGGTAGCTACTGTCTACAGTCTGGATGTCTGCAGCCCTGTCCCAGAGAAGGAATCATGGAAAGAAGCTTTGGCAATGTGTGAATCACAGTTCCCTCAGTGATTTGAGATTATCAGGCTCTTCCTTTCTTTGCCTCAGTTTCTATGCTGGCCAATTGAGGGTAGGCACAGTGGTCTGCCTTGCAGGAAGGTCATGGTAATGGCCCTTGTTCCCACAGACCTTTGGAAACCTAGAATGCTGTTCAAGTGCTGAAGAAATTCCATCCCTGGGAGAGTATATCCGGTGTGCTCTGCAGTTGCTTTGCTCTAGCTTGAAAACTTTTCAAGACTTTTATCTAAGCAGTTCCCACACAGAACTGCATTGTTGCCCCAGGTCTCTGCTCTTGCTTGTGTGCAGCATCCTCTCTGCCAACCCCTGAGCAGCAGCAAAACAACCTGTGGCCATCAGGAGCTTCATGTGCTTTCAAAACCAGGCTTGATGTTTTCAACATACTTTCTCATTTTTCTATACACAGACTACTGTAACATTCCTGGAAAGGCAAATGGAGACTCCAGCCAATTCCTATGGCAGTTTAAAGCTGCACATATGTTTAATATATCTACTACTTCCTTCCCCAGGGATTCATACTTCTCTTGCCATTCATCTTTTCATACTGTATGCATAGAATATGAGTTTTCTACAGTGTCACTACCATAATATATGGCATTTCCCAACATCTACATGGCAAATCCATTAGAAACTGTAACAGCTGCAGACTAATTCCAGCAGTGTGAATGCTCTACCTGGTGGGAAACAATCATAAAAAGTATTTTCCCCATTAAGAATGTTGAAAAGGTGATAGAAACAGATGCATCCCCCCCTTCTCAGTTATTTTTCTGACTCTGGGAAGAGGTAGGAATCCATGAAAATAGGGGAGCTTGTTTCATCTGAGGTGAATGGAAAGAAATGGTAGTTCAAACAGTAGGCCAGGTTGAGAGCTGGTGAGATGGGACTGCCATGACCAGTAGAGTGGCAAAGGGGAGCACTTTTGGCAGTGCCTCACAAAGTGTCTGTAGAAAGGAAAGGAAAACTGAGAGGTGCCTTCTCCCAAAGTTATAACTTTCTCTGCAGCAGTGAGTATAATAACAGACTGTCAGGAATGCTGAGCAAACATGGACTTGGAATAAAAGTGAGAAATGGATGAGGATACTACAGTTTTCTTGCCCACTCTTCTCTCCTGTTTGCCACAGTGTTGGGAGTGACTGCCAGGCATGCCATGAAAGGGTACAAACACCTTCAGTCAACAGCAGCTAATGACAGACCTGTAACCACATTTCAGCTGAAGCCTAAATCATTTTGTTCATCCTCCTGCTTTAAGGCAGTGTTACTTTTTCATACACTTACATATTTATTTTTGGATGCTGTAAATGTAAAAGATGTAAGGGTGGAACAAAGATATATGCAGAAAAAGAAAGTTTGCTTAAAAAATACAGGCATACTTTTTTTTCCCTGCTACAAAGCCAAAAGAGGTGAATTTACCCACTTCTAAGACTGAGGCTAGTTATGCAGAGATACACATTGCTTCCTTTTTTTAACCTGTGTGAAGCTGGCTTCATATGACTGACTGGAGCAGTCAAAGCTTGGAGCATCCTCAAAGCCCAAACCTGTGAAAGGTTTCCAGGACAGTAGGAACCACTTCAGAGTGGCTGTTCTTTGCCACATCACATTATTGCTGCCAGGTCAGGTCATCTGGTTCTGGTGCACTGAACCTTTAATGATACACCAGTACTATGGGCAAAGAGTAACAAAGGAGCTGGAGATGAGAAACAGAGATGGAATGAAGCACCAGGTGAGGAGGCTGAAAAGGCAACTGTAAATACAAAGTTTTTCTTGTAAAGTGCAAAGCAGAAGTGATATCACCATACGTAGACCTTAGGAAAGATCATTGAACAAGGTAAGGGAAGAGGGAAGGTGACAGCTGAGAAGAAACAAGGCAAAAAGGTATCTGCCAGGCAAAGGATAGGCAGAGACTGCAGATATCAGAAAGGTAAAGAACAAGTTTGTGTAAGAATAAACATCTTAGCATTTCTGAAAGGAACCACTAATGTCAGCAGTCTGGGAGATAGGAGTGCATTCAGTGATTCTGTGGGGAACTGCAGACTGACCAAAACACTTCAAGGCTGCAGGGTAAGCAGGTGAAGGATTCCTGGGTCTTGTCCAGGAAGCTTTTCAGTTGTCTTTCACAGTGACTGCAGAAGACAGAAGTGTGCAGGATGGCTATCTTATCAAGGCAAGCACTGCAGGGGGTGGCTGGCCTCAGGTCTGGAGAAAAAGCTGTGCTGCACACATAAATCTTGAATCCTGGCATTCCTTCCCCAGTAATCAAACAGCAGGCTATATTTAGCCTAACCTAAACAGAAACAAAGAACAGCAGGACATTCATAGCTTTAACAGCTGCCACCAGCTGCTCAGATGGGACACAGGTAGAACCAATGTCAGATGTAGTTAAATGAGATGGAACAGAGAAGGCAGCTATGCTTGAATGAACAATGTTGGCATTTGGTTAGAGAAATTCTGTGGTTTATTATTTCATGGTTAGCCAGAAGGAAGAATGATTGTCAAGCTGAGCATTAATGCTTTCTACACCAAGGGCAAGGCTATGGTGAACCATGTTGACAGGCAAATAAGCAGAGGAAAGAAAGGGAAGGAGGTAAGAGATAGAAGTAGAACATCTTGCTACTCAGGGCAAATGCTTATGGTTCTAGCCCAGGTAGCATAACAAGAATCAACAAATACAGTTTTGAGAAAGTATAAGACTGGCTGTCACACAGCTGCTTACTAAAAGCCTGCATCTGTAGCAATGCCAGTGGAGCTTTTCCAAGTGGCATGCTGGAGGTGCCCACAGGTACTGCTGACCCCAGGGTCCTGCACTTAGTTAATGTACCACCCTGCCTGGCTCTAAAATTCTACATGTTGGGGACAGTACAACAGCAGACCCTCACCTTGTTGGCGTGGCAAGGACTCTCAGGGCTACATGTTTATGGGTGACAGCAACTTATTTCACTGATCCATGAACCCAGGGCACACTCTGAGTAGGCATCATCATAATCTGCTGGACAGGAGTGTGGAAAGGTGATGTTAATGCTGCTGGTTCCTTGCAATATTACTTGTTGTAGGGGAACACATCTGCATGCTTGCTGGGGGAGAAAGCATCACAAAATCTCATCCAGAGTGACCTGATTGCTGTTACATTTCCACTAGTATGCACAGCATGTTCAGTGAGCCTGTAACTGGTTGAAAAATATAAAGGCAGAGGATGCAAAAGGTGGGATTGTTTAATGAGTAGTTCACCAGCAAAATGTTAGGGGACAATTAATATAGTGAGTGTGTTAAACCTGATCACTGAATAATCACTTAAGCATCTGGTTGTTGCCATTCTTACAAACAAAGGGAAAAACAACTGATCTACTCCACCAGTGAAAAACAAAAAAAAACCAAACCAACCAACACAAAAGGAACCCCAAAACAACCAAAAAAATCCTAGAGAAGCCACAGTCTCCTTCCACCCACATTTCTGGATTTAAGAGGCACCTTATTACAGTAATCCACCCGAGATACATCAGTTGGTATAGAATGGACTTTGAAGCCTTCGTGGTAGCTTGCTCTGCCTTACTAGCAGAGCTGCGAGCTTGATGATGAATTATTCCTTAATAACTTTTGTTTCCTCCCCAAAAGTCCCTGAAATGAAACTGGTGGAGGAAAATATATGAGCAGGGATTTATGAAACAGAAAATCACTTTGAAATAGGCTTCTTTTCCAGTTACCTGTATGTTTTTCTGGAGGGGGTGAGGGGATGCTGAATTTAGTTCTAGTCTTCATAGACCCAGACCTTGCAATTGGGAAGTGATTCCTGGTAGTGTATTTTAGACATAACCCCAAATAATGAAAACAAAGGATAGATTTGTTGTAGGCCTCTCTGGCTTGGCTGTTTGAATTTGTTGTGTAGGAACTTTTAAATCCAGATGTCTTTCTCACAAGTATTTTCCAAAATAATGTAAACCAACAGTTAGAAATCTACACCTACGCAAGACCTTCACAACTGTGACACCAGAATGACTGAGGTTAGTGAGATCTTTATTTCTGTGACAGGACAGGCTCTTTCATAAGTAGCATCAGTAAACACCATCCAGCAATCACTTTCTTGCCCAAACACAAGCATCTGAGCTATTGCTGGATCAAAAGGTGACAACAGCCCCATGTCTCATCTACCTCATTGCTCAAGGAAATTACTTGTATAGCTGTTTAGGAACAGATATGTATTTACTGAGGGGAGCCTGTGGAAGTCTAGGTATCTTCCCTCTCACTTAAGCAACGTTAGCAACCACAGATACTTCCATGTCACATACCAGGGCTGCATCTTCATGGCCTGTCCAGACAGACCAGAATCACATCTGCCCATGGCTGGAGCACTGTACTCTAATGCAGAAACTTGGAGTATTCAGCCTAGCATACACACACAGCAGAAAGGCAAGTTGGATAACACATGCTGCAGCTGGATAGTCTCTCCTTTTTGGCCAACATATAAAGGCTCCTGACCAGAGGTATTTTGAGCATTCATAGTCAACTGAATTATGAGTTGGAAAAGCATCAGCCATGCAGTGCTATCTGCTACATGCCTTTCTTTTCTCTTCCTACTTCATACTTTTAATCCTCTTCAGTTTTCTGGGAACATACTGTACCTTGTGATGACATGGAAGAATAAGGTCTTTAAGTCTTTATTAATTGTTACTACTGTATTTTTCAAAGGAGCTATTTAGGAAATTCTAACTTTGTTACCATAGGAATGAAGCTGCAGGATTCAGCAGAATAACAATTTAAACAACAATGTTTAAGTAATTCACTTCAACTTTAATTCTCTGCTCCCTTCAAGCTCCTCTTGGACAGAAAGAATAAGACTGTAAAAGCTCTCTCTCCCTCAGTGCTGCTTGACTTTAGCCCAAATTAGGAGGTACTTCCTTGTTATCTATAGCAGGGCTTAGCAATGTCCCTTCCCACCCACAGAGAGTCTCCTCTCCTTCCCGAGTGAAACAGCAGCAAAGTGCTCCTTGGCTCAGGCACAGCTCCTCATCTGTGTTTTTTTCATTGCTGTTTTTTTTTTCTCAGCTAGTTTAAAGCCATGTTTATGCAACATTTATACAATAAGAACTGGGTGAATGGAGGAGCATCTGGTCCAGTGTACAAGAGCAGGTTGAGATGCTCCTACTTGATGAGCTTGCCCAGATAAGATGACCAGTGATTTACTATTTAGTGTAATTCTGCACTAAGTGCCTTACTAGAGCACTCTTACATGCCTCTTTCTGAGTTGGTTTGCTCCTCCTTTTCTATTTGAAAGGCTTATTTCTACATTAAGTTAAAAAAATAACCTAAAAAAATGCAACCCAGGACAAGCGAGGTGACCAGCAATTCTGCTGGCCTCCTCAGGCAGGCAGAGGGAAGACAAGGCAAGGAAAGAGAAAAGTAAAAAACTGACACTTGACTTGCTATTTCCCCTTGTTTGTTTTCTAAACCTTTGAACCATGAAAAATTGATAAGCAGAAAGAAAGTGGAGAAAAGTTTTGTTTTCCCTCTCTTTAACTCTCTTTTCAGAAACTACAACTATTCTGACTTGTGAACAGTGTTTTTTGGTTTCCCACCTCATGTTTGAGAAGGTCTTAGATTAGTTGGAAGGGACTGCTTGGTAGAATAAGGAATCTTGCACCCTATTAAACAGATGGCTAACATTAACAATGAGATTAGGACGTTCCTCAGCTTTCAGTAATGGTATAATAATTCTACTGACTTGCATGGTGTGGGAGGGACAACTTTACTTCTCCACATATCCTGAAGCACAATACTTCTTTCTTCACAGCTGCTTTGTCTCTGTGATCCAAAGTCCTGGTCAGGCACTGGAAGAGAAACCTCTCCAGGATAATACAGTATGTGTCTGTAACTTCACAGATGTTTTCAGGTGGTGAAGCCACTTACAGATTAAGAACCTAATGCTTGGCTCTTCCTCAGAAAATGAAGATGAGCCAAGAAAGCAAGCCAGTGACCATATTTTGTCTTGACTTCCTGGCAAATACAATGGCCTTATTTATCACCCAGCATCTCCTTTTTATCACATGTATCTAGTGTGCTCCAGCATTCTGACTTGCATGCTTGCTTCTAGAGTCTGGCTTATTTTTCAGCTGTCTGGCCAAGCCTACTCTAGTAACCTGTTGGCTACAAGATCCTGTCTCAACCACATATTATGAACTGGTAACAGGGCAGGGAACCACACAGCTACGCTTTAAAAACCCAACACTATCAACACTAATTTGGCAGGGTACTTACCTCTTACCTGCCAAACCCAACTATCTGGACACTGCTTTGTGTCCAGCTCCCCTTTTAGCAAGGGTGCAACACCACTTCCACATCTCCCACTACTACTGTTTGCTGCAAGCAAATAGATATTTTCAGATGCCACCCCCACCCCACACACACACACACACACTTGTTTCTCTGGAGTCAATCAAGCTGTTGAAACTGGATCCTTTTATGGAAATGCACAAGAGGGGTTTTCATAAGCAAGCTGGAGATTCTAAGAGGCACAGTTGCTGCTCTGCTGAGGTAGCTGAGAGCACTCCAGTCTCTCCAGCCCCTTAAATTCACCCTGTTGTATTGCCCATTTATTTGCACCTTCATTTCCACACAGATTCACATGTATGGTCACAATCAAAAGAGGGAACCTTAGTCATATTATGTAATATTTCCTTGCATTTCAAAAGCCAAAAAAATAAGAGAGTGGAGGAGGACTCTGAACAACTAGGATGTTTTTAATGGCTTTTCATTAACAACAATTTCCCACCCAGTTACAGGACTACAGAAAAACAACCATAACATCTTAATATAGGGAAGTCTAGAAAAAGAATACAGCAGCCAAATAAAGCTCTTGTTGATCCTATGCTGGTGACGCATTTTAGCTGAGCACTTAACTAGTAGTTTTGTATTTTTTAAATATAAGCTCTTGCACTATTAAGAATATTAGGGTGAGGGGAGACTTTTGGTATTTCATTTTTCCTGTAAATACTTCAACATCTTCTTGCATTACTTTGAATCGAGCCAAAAGACTGGACAACCACAGAAACAGTCAAACAAATGTAGGACAAACCAAAAGAAGAACCTCTGAAGTTTCTTGCAAAACTTAGACAGGACAGCAAAATACAAATACAAAAGAGGGGTGGGGTGAGCACAGCAGGAGAGAAGGAACAGTTTAAACTTATCCCAGTACATTATCATCATTGCCTCAGGTATTTAATTCAAAAAGATAGAATTTAATCTGCACTGCCTTTGCATAAATGGTGTAACCTCTAACAACCTCTGCCTCACATACACTTTTTTTGCTGAAGGCTGACAGAGCTACTTCACTGACAGTGTTCTGGTAAAATACCTTTTGGGTAAATGTACTTTTTGAAACAACCCATTCTGAAGTTAATGGAACTATAATATATTTGTGGGCCAGAACCCTGGCACTTCCAATACAAAAGTTACTTCGAGTAACAAGAGTCAGTTGACAGCAGCTGAGAGTCTCAGTGCTCCTACCACCACATCCTACCTCCTGGCTTCCCTTGAGCAGAATTCTCTAAAGTAAATAGAATCTTAGAATTCCCAAACTGGCAAAGGAGCATGATTAGACTCAAATCTCCTTATTTCCTCTTCCCTGTGGTACGAGGACATTATGGTGGCCCTTGAGCTGCTGAGTTAACATCACCAAACTACCTGAGAGAGCTTGCAACCCTTTACCTGTTACTCTCCTTGTCCCACCAAAGGAAAGGCTGTCTGTAGAAACTGATTTTTAACATTTATGCCTCCCCCTTGTGTTTCTACCATATGAACTCATCAGACCACGTTTATTTCTCAAAAAAAGATCTCTCCAAATGCATACTTTGCACATGATATTTTATTGGTTTCCTGGTAAATATGAAATGCAAGACAGCACTGAAAAAAAAAAAAATTGAGTTGCTGAGTATAAAATTTCCTACTGAAATCAGCCAGAATTACAGAAGTCATCCAATATTTAACTGACAAGAACTGATCTTAGGGGATAGGGAGCATAGTAGAAATACCTACATCTAGCACAAACTATGAAGAGACAAATGAAAAATTAGTAATTCTGTTCAGACGGAAAGAGAAATCTTGCCATTTCATGAAAAGTGGGATTGAATTGGGGTGGGTAGTTTTTTTTTTTTGTTCTTGCTTCTTGGGTTTTTTTTGTGGGTTTGTGTTTTTTTTGTTTTTTGTTTTTAAGTTATAAAAGTACCTTTATTCTGGAGAACCTGGAGAAAAATAGTGTGGAAAGCAAGAAACAGAGAAATCCTGGCCTGATCCTGACCCCCCTGACAAAACTAAGGTCACAACTGTCTTTTTGTACCAAGAGTTTGTCTGCACAGAGGGAGTGAAGAGTTACCTGATGATAAGCAGAAGAAAAAAAAAGAGACAGCAAACATACCTGACTTGCCCACGCCGGCTCGACCAAAGATTGCCAGCTTCACCTCTGCACTCTTAGCCATGCTGGGAGGAACGGAGTGGTGACAAATTCACTCTATTATCAAAAGTGAAGCAGGAGAACTGTTCCCAGCTCCTGTCTTCGGCTTCACCGTGTCATTGTGACGTCAATGCAGAGCCTGGGGAGGAACACCATGAGGACTGAGCTGCAAGGACTCATGTTCTCCCTCAAACACCCCCCCACCTCCTTTTTTTCTTTTTTTAATAATCTTGATCATTGATGCTATGCTACCACTTTAAGCATTGCAGTAGCACCACTGACACATTTGCTTCAGCTTTCTAGCTCTGTTTGTTTCACACTGGTAATGTAATATTGCCAATGTTGTACTTAAAGTATCTTTCTTACAGCTCTGCATAAGGTTCCTTATTCTTTCTCTTTCAGCTGCAATTGCTTATATTTACTGTATTTGCCTCTAATGAATTGAGTACTCACTAACAGTGCCTGCCTGCAGACAGCTGATCTTTCCTCAAGCTCTCCAGTTCCAGAAAGGTTTCAATTACTCAGCTGCAGTTGCTTCAAAACCTCTAAGCAGTTGTACCTTGGCTATTCTGTTAAACAAATCCTTACACAGAAGTTCTCTAGCGCTCCTTGTTTAAGCTGCCTCAGCTCGTGCATAAACATTTGTGCAAAGCATGGGGTTAGAAAAAGGATGCCAGAATTTCTGGTAAGATGCTTTTAACAGGCCACATGGGAATTATCTATATTCACAGCTTTGCTGCATGACCTTGAGCAAGTCTTCTGATGCTTCATTGCCTTAATTTCTCTAACCTGCACAGCAGAAAACGTAATAGTACCTGTCATTGTAAAATGCTCGGATGAAAAATGTCACTTGTGATGATGGCCCTCAGATCTGATTAAAACCTCAAACATTTAGTCTGCTTTTAAAACAGGATAGAACTTTACTTAGGAATGCAAGGTGATACGGTTGCTGTCGTGCTTTACCCACAAACCCTGACATAGAAGTTCTATATTAATGCTGCCCTCCCTGCCGCAAAACGCCTTTCAGACTTGTTTCTTGAAACAAAAGCCTGCGGATTTTGCCTATTAAAAAACAGCTTGTAAAGAGTAAAGACACCTTACGCAGCGAGGAGTTCAAACATATCACTGAGGTCCTTACAGGCATTCATTTTGCCTAGCAGTAACTACCCGACCGCTCTCACTTTGCAGGAACGCTTAGAAGGGCGAAGTGCTCCAGAAGCTGTACCACCCAGCTTCCCCCCCCCCAGGAAAGCTCC
>NW_009954185.1:1155165-1160915 GCF_000747805.2 Chaetura pelagica
CTTTCCCTCCCTCTAATTTGCTCAGTGCTGCTCATCAGTACCTTTCCGTATAGAGTCCCATCCTCTGCCCCTGTCCTAGTAAGTGTAACAGGAGAGCGACAGCGAGGTCACCGTCTCACGGCTTTCCCGTTGCACCAACGTTTTGCACGGCGCCCTTCCTCCCGGCACCCCAGCACAGCTTATGGCAAAGGAGTTCGTTGTTATTTCAGTTTGCAAATGGGCAAAACGAACCGTGTAATTACATCAGTCCATCTGAGGGGCTGGTGTCAGAGCCAGGGATCGAGCTCTGAAATGATAGGACCGAATTCACTGGAGAACTCTTACTTCCTTGTTTATTAAACTCTCTAGTAATGTAAAGATGCATTAGTAACAGATGTGAAGCGGAGCTGGAAACCACTTAAGAGTTCAGTGGATGTTCCTCCTCTGTTTCTGTTCCAGCCCAGATCTGAATGAGATACAAGATGAGTAAAAGAAATAGCTTTTCTCTCACTGTCTTCCATGGTGCAAAATTAAATACAAGTTGGATTGGAAAAGATCTTCCATGATCCAAGTTTCTCTACAAGAGCACAACAGGCATTTAGGGGGGAGGGTGGCTGTCCTGAGGAGAAACTAGCATCTACTATTCCCTACAAGTTGAGCCAGCTGCAGGGACTCAGGGGCAGATCCTAAAATAGTTGTACTGCATATCATTCAAAGGGAAAAAAAAATATTAGAAGGTATATGTGAAAGCAGTAGTGTGGTTTATGCTTGTTAAAAATAAATGCTGAGGCCTTAAGCCTTCATTCTCTGTTTGGTTTATATAATTTAGAGGGATTAGCTTTTTCCATCCTCCTCAGAGAACAACTGGTGAGTGTCTATTTTGCATCTGAGGAAACGTGTGGTCTCAAGGCCTGACATTTGGTTTGTGTCTATGGAATTTGCCCTGCATGGGACTGTCAAATTAAATATAATAACAGGCTTTTCCAAAGCAAGAGATAATTTATTGGTCATTAAAAGTCCTAGTTGCTGTGTAGTCTGCTTGCGCTGAAGTCTCTTATTCGTGCCAGGGTGTAAGAACTTAGTAAACACTAATCATGGCCAGAGGGAAGGGTTTCAGATAGTTGAGACCCACAGGGCTGGTCCAGGACCGCTTCAGTTGCTGTTTCCTTTATCTGTTCTCACTGTGCTTCTCATACATAACGTTGATGGGGTCTTTTTTTCTACCCAAAATGCATTTTGAAAGCCTTAGGTTTTAGTCCTATAGACCAAGAGCCACCTTGCTTTGTCATAAGCAGAGGTTTCTTGGGACTTGTGGCAGACATGGTGTGTTTTCTTACTGGCTTTGCCACTTGTGCTGATCCTAAAATGTGCTCCTGGGTGTTATCCCAGCATATGTAATGAGATCAGAATCTTCCCCTGTGAACATCATCACGGGACTGACTGCATGACCACATGATAGGACAGATTCCTTTTTTCTGCCCTTCAGTCTTATAAAAATCTGGGAGAAGTGAAGCAAAGCTGAAGGTATCTGGGCTCTGATCCCAGATGGTTGGTGTGCTGTCAGGCCAAATTTAGCCAGATCCAGCAGAAGTCTGGAGGACCCCCTTTCCCACCCTGCCAAAGTCATGTGTCTTATATTTCTCCCTCTTGTCACTTTCACTTTTGGTGAATTGGTGTGTTTCACAGCCTTAATTAATTTTTAAAAATAGCACTTTGGTATATTTAAAAATACTATTCATGTTTTATCAGGAGAAGGAACAGTCTTAGCAAAAGGGGATAGCTGGTTTATGGGAATTACTGGCTGGAGTGGGGCTAAGGGAAACTCACTCCTTTTTGTATCCTTTTGTTCAGCTGAGTCCAAATGTCAACAAACTGTGGAGCAGACCATGCCATTGGTGGCACGGTCAAGGAAACACTCCCCTGGGATGACTCTTGCAATAAGTAAGGTGTTATTGAGCTCATGAATACTGTCTTTGCTGCTGCTGTAGAGAAGCAGCCCAGGCCGCAGTGAGGATTGGTCGAGAGCAGAGCACACCTGGTCAGAGCTGGATGCATGTCCCAAACAACAACCCATCACTCACTGGGTTTACTTTTCTGCCCGTCCTTACAGCACTCCCACGAGAGCTGAGATGATACTTGATAACTAGTGGAAAAACTACTGGATAAGTACCATGTTAACACAAATATTTGTAGCTATTACTAAAGGTTCACAGGGAAACATTTGGATTGTTTTCTTTAATTTCACAGAATATCTTCCAAATGTTTTTGTGTTTGCTCTCGGCAATATACATAAATCTGTTCAGTTATGCTAATCTAACACTGTGAAACAAATTTCAGCTTTGTCATTATGTTATGGATGAACTTTGCTGTTAGTTTTGTTTGTAGTCATTATGAAGTATTGCTGTTTTAAATTAATATTTCATTTTCTCATATTTTCCCTTGCGGCTCATGAAACACTGAGTTTATGATGATGAGTTAGTTTTCTTGAGTGCACACTAAGGATTTATAATTTTCCTTCTCAACTTTTCTATACTATATAGAAAAAAATTAAATACCTGTTTTTAAGGTGCAGGTTTTATTATTTAATAGGTGTTTATTTCTAATGTAGTAAATAAGAACACAAGCCTGTGGACATTTGGTTGTGTCCAGCCTTACATGGGCAGGCTTAATGGAGTGGCCAAGGAAGCTATAGTTTCCCCATTAGTATCACTTGAAGGTGAGCAGCAGAGTCACCCGCAGAATCTGGGCTTCAACATTTTGTTCCATTTGGCTTCAAGAAGTGACAAAAGAGTGCATTGGAGATGGGTATGGGATGTTCTTCACAGCATTTTGTGGATCTCACACATGCGAATGCCTTTATGCTGTGTCCTAATGAAGGTTTTCTGTCTCAGTAGGCATTTGGTGCATTTGCATTGAGAATTGCAAATGCACAGCTTGCCTTTCTTGCAGCAACAAGATTTTTATGAAGTACATTCAATTGTGACATGTGCAAGTTGAGAGACACAGCTTAGTATGAGCTATGCTAACTAGGGTAGCAAAGCATAAACTCGTGTTTTATAACACATGGTTGATGGTTACTCTTCATATTGCCCAAGTTAAAATATACAAATTCTGCTAATCTGTGTTTCTTCTCTACTGTGCTATTGATCAGGTTGTATCCTGACAGTCTGCCCTTAAAAATGGGCAAGCCGTGACCCCACATTCAGGAGAATACAGCACTGACTCCATCACAGTCTGGTGCTTTAATATTCGTTTTGCTCTTTGTTTAGGGTTTGCTTTTCTGGTATTGTTGTTTCCAGTTCCATACTTACAGAGAGATACTTTACTAGGTTTCTGTCAATGTAAAATTAATTTTGGTATAATTCTAAAGAAGCAGTGTGGCTTTAACATTCTCATGCATATTTAGATTTATTAAATAGTTATTTACTTTAAAACAGAAGAGGTCCAGTTGCTACACCAAAGTGAGTTTGGACTAAGAACTGCATCACCTACATTATATTCTGCAAACTAGTTAGTACTCCTCTGCTAGAGGGATATGTGTTATGGTTTTAATAAAGTATAGTTACAGAATTAAAAACCACTGGTAACAGTTGCAACAAATTTTTCAACAAATGTGCAACACGAGACTTTATTAATGAATGAGTTACACTGATGTGTCATCCTAATTTCTTACAGATGTATTCATGTTCTTTGAAAGGACCAGTGGAAATTGTCATAAATTCATTTGCTATTCACGTTAATGAATGCTAGCCCTTATTCTTCCTCAATGGTATTATGATTGCAATCTGGATTGCCATAGAGACCCCACTGTAATTCATCATTGCTTCAGTGTTCAAATTCTTTGCTGGAACCAGATATTGGTGTTGACAACATCTGGAGTTTTACATCTCTCATCTTTTTTCTACCTCCTTCCCTCTGTTTAATCAAGAGATTGGGAAGGGGAAATTGCTGCCATTGTTAATAACTTCAAGAACCTGGATGGCTTCTAGGACTTTGGAGGATATTTAGACCTAGTATGTAGGAGATACAAGCCTGTTCAGAGAAGCAAGACTGAGGAGCATCTGCTTTCAACAGACTGTAATGCCAGTCATCACAACATGCCTAGACAGACAGGAGGCCATGCTTCCAGCTCCCATTCTGAATCCAAGCAATGGATTTGACAGGGAATGCTCTCTGACAGGAGAGTGCCTTGATGACCACATAACATGTATATGTGTGTGAATATATACCCCATTTCTTTCACTGGGGCTATTTAATATTGTACAAAACAGTTCTGGACTTCTATCTAGGAGAGAGGTAGGCTGTCCTGGATTTTAAGTAGGAGTCTTTATCCATGCCTGATCAAATCCAGATTTGGTTCCTACACAAGCCCTTCAGGTACTAGCCTATTTTCAGGGGTAGAGTTCAACTGTTCTCAGGGATACACTGCAAGGGAAATCCTGAGTGTCAGCTATTCCTTAGCCTGTCCTTGAAACATATGACAACACATTGCTTTGTGAGAATGTGACCATGGGTAACACCAAATAGACAGCCTGGATCCTTCCTAAAATGGTTTGATAACAGGTACAGCAAGATGCTGTGTGAATACTGGGCACAGGCAGGTAGCAGGTTGGTGATACAAGATGCTGCCAGGGAGCATCCATAGGCATAGCTGAAAGGACTAACCCTGAAGCCCTGTGCCTGGAACAAGGACAGTTGTAGCAGTCCCTGCCATGAAGAACATATAGTTACATTTAGAAAAAAATCAGTGTGATTAAATGGTAGCATTCTACCTCAAAATAATGTAGTCTTCATGAGTAGAGTACAATCCTGTGAGTTTGGAGAGGGCTGGATTAGGAAATCTTTAGGAGAAGGGGAAATTCAACTTGGCATCCTATACATACTACAGGCTAAAGACATGTTAAAGATTGAAGGGCAAAAAGCAAATAAATTGTCATCATTATAGTAATCTTCTTAACTTCTCTGTCTAAGCTACCCAGAAATGAAATGCTTCATTTTAGTTTACCCAGACCTTACTGCATTAACAGAAAATTAGATTATTTTTTCTTTTAAGAGAACTGGACTTTTAAATTTTCTTGGATTCTCACAGATTTCTATTCCTGTGTGTAAGAGGCAGTGATTTTGTTTATAAAATCCGTTGATGTTTATAAATTCTAGAAATGAGCTTTTGTGCTTTCCTTTATCCTGTCTGCCACGCTTGGGATGAGCTTATATTAAGATAATTCATCATCTTCCTTCAAATCTAGCCCTTAAAACTCCTCCTTCCCATAATCTCCAAAATCAACACAACAAATGCTTGTCTACAAATATGTTATGAACACTGCTTATTATGCTAAGTTATATTTTCATAATCTTTGTTCTTTTCCATCTATCCACATTCATTGCTTGTCTCCCAGGACTATGAGTGTCTTGTGGTAGGGGATCAACTTTTGTGCATCCAAATGCAGCTCAACTAGAATGGTCTCTGTGCAATTACTGGATGATCTGCTTTCCATTAGGCTTACAGACTCAAATCCAATTCATATACCCAGGGCTTTTGGGGGCTGAATGTTTTCTTCTGTCCTCCAGTGTGTACTTGAACTATTTAATTTTACCTTTAGGTGCATCTGTGTATTCCTTCTCTTCCATGCTGTTTTGGAGAACCATACTCTGGGATATATATTGCCACTATTCTCCACAATATTTTTGGACAAGATCTGGAAGAAAAAAAAACCCCACCATTTAGATACATGTCTCCTGTGATGTTGATGTCATCTAAATACATTTTTGGA
>NW_009954185.1:1161254-1180616 GCF_000747805.2 Chaetura pelagica
ATATTATCCTGTGAGGTAGAGGGACTCTGAAATAACATATTTTAAAAAGCAACTAGTAATGTCATAATTTCAGAAATCTTCCAAGCACACATTAAATGTCCATTGATTCCCATTGGTCAGCTGAAGGCAAATCTTCAAGGATTCAACAAGACAACAGCAATTAAAACAGTAGAAAGAAATACCTAAGATTAAGTCTGTAGTTTACCCAGGCTTCCCATCTTCATATAAATGCCTTTGAGATTAAGTAACCAAACAGGCCAAACAGTAGCTAGTTGAAGTATCCACTGATAGTGGAAGAGCAGGAATACATTTTAAAATGCTCCTTAAGGAACACTATCCACTAGTGCCTGTACTATACCCTTAATTAGTACAGTATCATCCATAATAATAATTATCTTTTAAAAATCCATTAAAACTTTGAGCTCCAGTCAGACAAAATATTAAAAAAATAAAAGCTTCATTTTAAAATTCTTTGAGCTAATACTTAGAATTAGTTAAATTATTTTTTCCCTTCTATCCAGAAAAAAAAATTCCTACAGGAAACTCATTATTTGGAACATTGAACATATCCTGCAATATCCTTGCACAATTAAAGAACATCATCTAAAATGGTACATTTTTTTGGTTTTTATTATTTTTCACTTGAGTTTTCTGCCTCAGGAATGAAATAGCATGTTTTCTTTAACATCACATGAGATTGTAGTTCAGCCATTTTATGCAAACAGATGCATAGAAAATGGGCAGTGGAAAGAATATGCAAGTAATAGCTTACTTTGAAGAATTTTACAATATTTTGGTTGTTGGTGGTTAAATTTATTTTACACTGTGGATACTTACACAAGAAGAACAATACTTTTTCCACAGTCAAGATTGTTTCTGTTGATATCTGCTTAGGGACAAAGGGAATCTGGAGTCCTTGTAGCAAAGAAAGAAAAATGAAGACTTCCCTGTTGTTTTCTGTATCCAGACTGAAACACCAAAACGAGAGGTCTTTTCTGTCTTTCAACACAAAGGGAGACAAAAACATACTTTTAAGTGTCATGCACAAACCAGATGATGGTGGTGTATCATCATGTGCATCAAATCAATTACTGGAATATGGGAAAATCATTCCTGGCTGTCGACAGCGTCTGTAGCTAGTGTCTTCGTTCCCTCACTACTAATGGTATCCTCTTAAAAACAGCCAGAGGTGGACAGGTTATTTAATCTATCTGTAGCCATTTAATAAGTATCTAGCCTAAGTTACTGATCTAAATCTCTGGAGTTACCTCTAACAGGCAGTTCATCTTATCTCTCTCTGAAGGCATCTTGGTGGCACCAGTTTTTAAATACAACCTAACAACTTACTGCTGATATAATCTACATGCAGAAACCCTTCTTACCTAGCTGGAGACTGGTCATAGGCATCCTACCTCATTTTATAGTCAAAGTGACCTATTTTGGAATGCACATTGTTGTTTTGGGGCTTTGGTTTGGTTTCTGTTTGTTTGTTTTTTTCCATTAACTGTAAAGAGGTTTTAGCTGAGTAGCTCAGACGGAGCCATTTACTTTTGGCCTGCTAAGTCCTATTTCCAGCTGAAGCCTTGAATGTTCATTTCTCAAAGTCCATGCCTATAAAGTGTATTTCCCAAGAAGTGATTGCCCTGCAGCTGGAGGTGGAGGACTTTTCTCCAGGAGTTCAAAATTTGGCATTAAATTTCTATGTATGTGCCTTACCAGGCAGGTTTATGACTTTCATCCTTGCTTTTATGTAAAATGACAAACCTATAAAAATAGTATATATTTACAATACAACCTTATACACTTGGACAATGGTTTATGTTCCTGATCCCAACAGAAGTGTTCTTAAAAGCTTCATAGGTGTCACTCTTGCATGCTTTTCACTCTAGAAATGTTGTCTCTTTTTCTCTCCTAGCCCCTGGCTTTGTCTTCCTCCAGCTTTTATGGCCTAAAAAAAATAACATCCTGACCACCATATTTGCAGACTATGATCTGCCTGGCTTTATTATGAGATCTGAGGCAGTCATTATCATCACCTGTAGCTTCAGAGGGCTTGATTACTCCTGCTCTTGAGCAGCAACAAGGGAGACAGTTTGGCTTTAAGGAGGTCCACTATCATCCTCAGGGTGAAACACCACTATTCCTGCCCTTGCAACCACAACCTTTCACTAAAACAACCCTCTCCAGATGCACACAGCTATTTAACATGGGTTTCAGGGTGGCATCTCTTAAAAGGCAAAAAGTAACTGTCTTTATTTAGAAATTTGAGTTTCTAGGTTGAATTTCAAATGAAACAAAAATATTTTCACTTTTAGGTTTTTTTGGGGATGCCATGGTGAAAGGAATCCATTTGTTGATCTTTTTTTTAAGACCAGCAGCGTGAGCATTCCATGGCTCCTTGCCATCTGCATAATTAAGCTACCTTCTTCCCTCATTTATAGTAATCTCATAATTACCAAAATTATACCAACTATCTAGCCAAACTAAAAATAACCTCTAAAAATAATTAAATGTAAAAATAATTTCCTTCCAAGAGAGAAAGCAATCTACTCTCTGTGGCCCTTCTACCACGTTAAAACACCAATTAAGTTACTGGTTACTGATGGTACCAAAGAAACTAAGTGCCTGTGAGCTGCTTCTGAATCATAATTAGAGAAACCTGGTGTAGATGCAGCTTTGAACTATCAAAAAGATGTTAGACTAAGACTATGGAAGAAATATACTGATCTCCTAAGAGAACAGTGTTTATGCATGGAAATTTCCCTAATGATGCACAAAGGCCTCATTTCTTTGAATTGTGCCAAAGGGCTGAACACTCGTTCTGTATTTTTAAGACCATTCTTGATTTTGTTTGTTTTTTACATGACTAATTAAAAGGATGCATTAAGTGATCAAAAATTTGCAAATGTAAGCTAACACTAGCAGCAGGGGTGTTCTTCAAATCTTGCTTTCCATGTACATAGTTCAGCTTGAAAGAAACTAGTATTTTATCATAACATATACCTCAAAATAAAATGAAGAAAGAAGCATTGCTTTTACTTTGTAAACCTAAACCAAAAGGGGGGGTATGGGTTTATGATTTTGGAGGGCTTTCATTTTAGGGAGACTTACTTTTGAGTACTCCTCAGCTATCAGCAGAGGAAAAGAAAGAGTCCTTCAGATAATCTGGAACACCTGCAGAACTTCTGGTAGAAAGGGAGCAAAGATATTAAGCCTTCCTATGTAAAATAATTTCTTAGAATTAATCACTTTGCCTGTTAAGACTTATTAACCTACCTTAAGTGTCTTTCCACTCATTTGCTAGGTAAGGAGATGGCATGTAGTGGTGCAGACTTCTAGAAGTGTTTATAGTACCTACATCAGCCACAAATTGTTGTTATATATGATCTCCAAATTGAAATATAGATTGAAAAAGTATCATAGCATACTGCGTGCAGTGTGAGGCTTTGAAATGTGATAGCAAGCCAGTTTTAGGCACAGGAAAGACATTTCTAGATAGGAGCCTTACCAAGATATTTTCATTTAATATATTGGGGGGAGGGGGGGGGAAGGAAAAAAAAAAGACAGGAAAAAAAAAAAAAAGACCAGACCATTAGTGGCTTCTTTGTAATCTGTTGGTGTTGTGTTTCAAACTGCTGAGGCTGGAGCAGAACAGTGTTGGAGCCCTGTAGCCAAATCATAACAAGAAATTCTTTCCCTCTTTCAGTTTGGACAATAGCAGTGGCTGAGTGAGCATTTCCAAAAAGTAGTGGGGTGGAGAACCTACAAATCCGGGGTCTGCCTAGTTTAATACTTGAGCTCTGAAAAACTTTGTCAAGCCAATACAATTAATTGGAAATATCTGAAAAAAAAGTGTTGGAAAAGCTTGTTTACAATAGATTTTCTGTGACTGAGTTTTAATTTTATTTACTAAAAGTTGTTTAGTTTCCTCCAGAGCCTTGCTGTTTAGTGTACTTGGTCTGAGACAACATGTACATTTAGGCATCTCCTTTAAAACCAAGGTTTTCCTCCCCCTAAGGGGTAAAAAAAATAAATTAAAAAATCACCTTGAGGACAACCGGAAAAAAGCTGCCTAGAATGGTAGTGGACTCTGTCCTTGAGAAAACCCAGCTGAGCAAAACCCTGGCCAACCAGCTCTGAGTTCAGTGCCTAACTTGCTGAGTTCAAGCTGAGCTGGATGACCTTCTGAGGTAGCATCCAACCTGAATTATTCTAGGATTCTGTAGTTTGAGGTTGAAATTTGTGTTTCAGTGTATTTCTGTTGATGAAGTTGTAAGCTTACTTGAGTTGACTATAATGGTAATATTCAACAATCATGATAATTGTATCATAAAAAGGAGGTCACCCTTTCTGGCATGAGTAGAAAAACTTCCATCAATTGATAATGATACTCAATTTTATTGAGTATAATTGTCATATTTTAAGTATTGTAAGATATTCAATAGTCTATAAAGGAAGTAAATAAGCATAGCTTTTTGAGAGAAAAGTGTTTTTTTTATTATTTTTTTTCTTTAAGAGATTAAAATAAATAAAACTGGGAGTCCATTTGTGATAAGAGCAGAATCAGCTGGAGTATTCTCAATTCACAGAAATTATGCAATCCAGGTATTGAATAAAAGCTTTGCTTTCCAAGATTCACTTACAGCTAAAAAGTTCTGTCTAGTCCTATTTGTCTTCTTGTTTTTAATAGAATCATAGAATGGTTTGGGCAGGAAGGGACACTGAAGATCATCTATTGCCAACCCCCCTGAGCGGGCAGTGACACCCCCCACTAGACCAGGTTTGCTCAGAGCCCCATCTAACCTGAGGCTTCCACAACTTCCCTGGGCAACCTGTTCCAGTGTCTCACCACCCTCACACTAAATAATTTCTTCCTAATATCTAACCTGAGTATCTCCTCTTCCAGTTTTAATCCATTACCTTTTGTCCTCTCACTACAAGCCCTGAACAACCCCAGCTCTTTCAGCCTGTCCTCACAGGAGAGGTGCTCCAGCCCTCCAATCATCTTCATGGCCCTCCTCTGGAATCTCTCCAGGAGCTCCATGTCTTTCTCATATTGGGAACTCCAGAAGTGGACACAATATTCCAGGTCTCATGAGAACTGAGTAAAGGGGGAGAATCACCTCCCTTGGCCTGCTGGCCATGCTTCCTTTGATGCAGCATAGAACATGATTGGCTTTCTGGGTTGCAAACACATATTGTTGGCTCATGTTGAGTTTTCTAACAATATATTATTCCTTCAGTTGGAAAAACTATGACTAGGTATTTTGAAAGGATATGTTTTTCTTTTTGATCACTGATCTTTCAAAATAGGTAAACATTCAAAAGTGTCCAAAGCTGTCCACTTCTCCACTGCTGAAAATGGACTAATTCATTGTCCTCTTGGTTATTCTGAAGGCATAGATGGCAGTGTTGAAGTGTTGGAAAATGTGAAAAGTCTGCTGTTTTCCAAGTATTACAAGAATACACTTTTGCACGTTACATAAAAGATTGCCTATTGTAGTTCTGAAGTTATTCAAGAGCAAAGGAATAATGGAGTCTCTTTCAGTGACTGAATATAAGTGCGTATTTTTAAAGCATTTAAAACACTATTGCAAAAAAATATTACACATGTTGAAGTTTGACATAATCAATATATTGAAATTCAAGAAAAAATGAGAAATACAATATTTGTCTAAAAGTATATTGTGACAAAGTGACAATATTATTCAGTGATATAAGTTAGCTCTCCAATAATTCTTGTTTTAACTTTTACTAGGTAAAATCAACTTCAGTCACAATAATTATTCAGTTCCATTTTTTCCTCTATTCTAAATCTTAACTTCTTCAGAGAATTTTTTAATTTTCTGGAAGTTTAAGGCTTGTCCAAGGGCCAAGGATAATTATTTGATGAGTTCTGTGTTTCAAAGGGCCAAAGAGTGGGTGTATGCTCCAGCAGTCTTGCAGTGGAACATGGGCAATGTCCCTTCTCCATTGTATCTTATGCTGCTTCCTGCCTTAAGTGAAATGGCATCAGCTATTTTCCCTGTATATCTAGGTTTGGATAGACTGCAGAAATGTGCTGACAGCTGGTTCTCTGAAGGCAACTATCAAAACCTAGTAGCACTTTTAGTTCTATAGCTTCATAGCTCATCAGATTTCTATAATTTTCTTTACTTCACATTGGTTAGTACAAACATGAGCACAGGTAATTTTCTCCCTATGGGATTCTTGTGTGGCCTAGGAGTTCTTGCTGTATGGAGATTTTGCCCTGCACATACTACAGGTTTTGTGCAAACAAATATGCTGGGGAAAGCTATTGTCACTGGCTCCAGCTGTGTCTTGTGCAACGTATAAAAGGGGCACAAATATGGGAGAGAGTCCCACTGTACCCTCTCAGCCCAGCTGGGAAAGGAAAGGTGTATGAGCATGCATGTAGGCTGGCTTTGAAGACAAGAGGGCTGAATTTTTACTTTAGGTTTGGTATTTTGCAGCTGCACTGCTGCTTAGTGGTGCCTGTCAGTTAAAGCTCACATTTGGTGGGACTGTAAAATGTAGTCCTGGAGCAGTGGACTTTGCCAGTAGGTATGTTTGGCTGGTTACTTATAGCATTAATTAGTCTTAACGGCTTTGGTAACGTTGTTGGGAGGAATGTGCTGGTTAGGTGGATTATCTACAACAGTGGCAAAGTCCTTCAGGGTGAGGCTTGGTGGAACAGGCTGGGTTCCAAGAGAAAAATAATGGCCTGCACCATGTAATTAAGAAATGTATCTCTGCATATACACCCAGTGCAGGTGAATTAGGAAGACTTCTGGACAGATTAATTTTGGCATTTAGTATTGTTTGAGACCTTTTTGGCATACAGAGTACTTAACATACAAAAAACCATTTGATCTGAATCTACAGAAAAGACTGAAATAATAAAATACCTTCTAAACAGAGAGATAATTTAAATCCATCTGGGAACTGCAGCTGCTATGAATGGCAGCAGCTTTCTTTGTAGGAGTTGCACCTGGTAAAAGGCGCCACAGCAAAGTTCTGCAATATTTACCCGTAGGAAGAAACATAAAGACAATTAGATATTTAATTACAGTTCTTAGAAGAACATTAATAGGAATTCAGCCTTCTAAATACCTTTTTGAATACATTCTTTACTTTCTGCTTAAACTAGGCTACACTCAGACTCGAGAACTTGGGAAGTTTTTAGGCTTCCAGGCTGAGTGTGTGTCCAGATGTATTTTGACTAAAGGCAAGGCAAGACCCTGCCATGCACCAGCAGTCACAGTCTGCCTTGCTTCCACCAAGAGGCAGCTGGAAGCCATCTGGCAGCAACACCAAGTGCATCTTCTAATATCTCTGCAAATTAGTACCAATGTAGCTAGTAGGCAGCTTGGCTGCATTCAGGCTGTAATCTTGTTCCAAAAGTCAACTTGTGCTGACAACAGAGCCAATCAAATTATCCAGGATACCACTGCCCTGCAATGAGATGCTCTCAAAGTATTTCCCAACTCTTAAGATAGACCTATTCCATGGCAAGTTTTTTTTTTATTAAAACACACCCTGAAGGAGCAGTATGCACAAGATTGTATTAATTTTGACAATAAATAATTAATATGCATCCTGTCTTTAATTTCCACTGAAACAGATGTGTTTGAGGGATTATGTGTGAAAGTCCTTAATTATATCGACTTCAGCCAGGAGCATTCTTTCCTCCCAGAAATATGTGCTTAGATACACTTGCACAGTAGCCACCTGTTTTTTGGAGGATAGTTAGATCATAATTGTTTGAAAAAGAGCAACTAAGTGCCCAACATGTTAAAGCATTATTTACTATATTAGAAGTAATTTTTATTTATAGTAAACATACAAAATGTTTAAAATTCTAGCAGTGCTATTGAGATGACAGTAGGAACAATCTGCTTAGGATCATTTGTCTTAAAGTTAAGTGGAGCTGGTTTCCTTGTTTACTAGATTAGGCAAGATGTATTTCAGCTGATAAATAAATAATGGAAGTTTTGCCAGGTGATGCACTTACCCTAAATCATTCTTGACTCTGAAAGGATTTATTTTGCTTCTTATGTAGTTTTGCTGTTACACAGCCTGTATGAGACTAACTTTGACCAGCTTTGGTATGAGATATGATTACTTTCTGCTGTTCCATTTAACTGCAGAAATGGTTGAGTTGCAAATCCCCACACAAGATGAAGTTCAGACTGAGCTATTGTTAGAGTTCTGGAGAGGAAACTCTATGGATGTCAAGAGGTTGTTTCTCTTGTTCTGCAACTTTTTAAGGTGGCAGGGAAAGAGCAGATTTAGCTTATCAGTGTGGAATAAGATGGTGTCAAGTATAGTCAAATATATGTGTGGACATCTTAAGATGCTGCACAGAAATTTTTGGCAAATAATTTTAAACTGAGAAAACATGGTAAAATTTAATGGGAGTTGAAGTCTTAGTTGTTCAATGTGAAGTGCTGACTTTGCTATGCTTTGAATTCAACTAGAGTAAAGGCAAACAGAGTTTTCCGGCACCTCACAATCTAATGAGAATTTATTCCCTGGCACATCACACATTTTTACTCCAGTGATTTTTGTCAGAAATATTGTGAATTTGTTTTTGAAAGATGTGATATATTTAAAAGTTTATCATCTCCCATAAGTATGCAGACCTCTAAAGATTATTGGAAAATGCGAATGGATTTTAATTCCTTTGCCTTCTTCTGTGTTTAAGCCCTCTTGGTTTATGATTGTTGTCAGGAAGAGCCTGTGCTTTTTTCCAAAGAACCTGTGCTTTTTTTTTTTTTTCTTCTCTCTCATCACAAATAGGAAAAAATTATACTTTGGTACAGTTTTATACAACTGTACTGCAGAGCCTACAATGGGAAAGACTTTTTTTCCTAGTGACCAGCTGTCTGAAACCAGCAGTGCATAAACACATCCATTCACCCAGATAATCATTTTCCCAGATTGATTTAAAACACTTCATTGAAGTTATTATGCTCATGTAAAAAAGCAACAATATATGAATGAATCAGGCCTTAGGCCTTGATTTTCATCCAAAAGATAAAAGCAAATTAAGAAATTCAGAGAACAAAACAATGAGTAAAGAACTGGAACTGAATCACTTCTGGAGGGAGATTTAGGACTTAATCCCATAAAGAAAAACCTGCTCTGGCCCTTGTCCAAAAGAGTACTCAAGTCTTAACTCTAACTTCATCAGCAGTTTTACTAAAGCCACAGTAGTTTCAGTAAAGCCAAATGTCTGCCTGAGTGTTCTGTAGACTGGGGCCAGAATATCAGTAACTTACAGGACTGACCGCTCAAAGAAATGATCTTGGTCAAGTGATAAGGACTGGTAATGAGATGAACAAAGAAGGCACTGGCTCTGGGCATATCAATGGGTTGCTGAAGTCAAGCAAGGACTAGTAAGGAAGTTGTAGCAAAGCCTACTGAAATAAAATATCTTTACTATCATTTAAACTATTATTTATATTATATATTTTAAAAATTCTAAATAGGTTTTGAAAAGTCACAGTTTTTCTGAGTACTCAGTTTTTTTGTTGTGGCACAATTCCTTTTTTGCCCTCAAACTTTCCATCCAAATTTGTCAGGTCAGACATCAGAACCAGAATTGAGCGTATGAGAATGCCTTCATGTTTGCTCTCTAGATATAGAGGCTGCTTGGCTTTCTTCTGGAATAAATACCTCTGCTCATTGCCTAACTAACTGAGTGACATACACCACTCTTCTGTTTGCAGCCTTTTAAAGATGCACAGTCAGTTTACTGGTACCTGTATACAGAATCATAGAATGATTTTGGTCGGATCATCAAGTCCAACCATTAACATTAATATATATTACATATTCTTCATTATTGTCCATCAGCACACTGATGCAACCTATATCACACCTGATTCCTTGCAGATTGCTGTTTCTTCAGATGAAAACTATATTGAACCATTTCAAATTATTATTGTTCTATGGTTAGTTACATTTTCAGGAAAACAAGGGGCTGTGAAGGAAAAAAAGGCAACATGTGAATGGTGTATTTCTTTTCATAAGGCAAATGTGCCTGTGGCAATGTCAGAGGAGATGGAAACAGATTGTGGATAACTGCTTATCACTGAATGCAAGGGTAGGTAAGACCATTCAATGCTAGGTGAGATGGGAGAACAGCCCAGAGCATTTGGAGCCATCCTGAAGCTGGCCAGCCTGCCTCAGGGGATGACACTGAGACACTGATTTGAGGGAGCCTAGATTTACAGTTGGTCGGGTGGGTCCACTTGTGATGTCCCTACTCCAACACCAAGCAGTGTTTCAACAAAGGGACCAGACCTGCTGGCCCTCCCAGTCCTAGGACAGGCAGGCTGCCTCCTGGGGTGGGAGAATGACCATGCTGCCACGTCCCATAGCTGGGCTTTGAGTGGTATCATGTCCTGCCAGGCCAGTTATGCCTGGTGATCACTCTGGGACTGCTCCTTTCCAAATGAACTGTGATAAAAAATTACTTTATAAGGAGTAATTTGTGCAAATAGAATCCAGAGCTCATATGCGGGTCAGAGTTCAGCTTCAAGTTTGAGCTCACACTTGTTGGCTCATGACAAGCTGGTTTAGAACTCCTCAGGCTTCCCAGGACTTGCATTAGGATCCACTTTTAATATCTTTTTTCTTGGGTGTTTGGATCGGGGTCTGTGGTTTGTACCATTTGAGACAAGACATTCAGAACCAGACATAGAGTTTAAATCTATATTTAATCTGAGCTGTTATGAGCACATGTAGAGGAAAAGAAACTGAGTGTAAAGAAGGTGACTAAATTCTGCAGTGCTCCAAAACTGCTCGTGTTGAGTTTCATTTGTATTTGGACAGAGATTTGAAATAATTTTCAAACTATTTAAACAGACTGCCTCATTATGCCTTAATCTAAACTGGACATCTTTCTAAAAGTATGTTTTAAAAAGTGCTGCTATAAACTAAACATAAATTACTGATGTGATGCAGGAATTGCTAATTCGGAATCTATGACTTACAGTATTTTAGCACTTCCGTTGGATGATATACTGGCTAATCATTAAGATGATTAAGAGGAAGACATGAATGAAAGTAACTGCAGATGGTCCTCAAGCTGCTGGAGTGCTACATCCATATTTCAGATAGACCTCCAGCTGTTTAGGCTCTCATTATGCAAAGCAAAGGTTGCTCCAGAATTAACTTTTATTGCAAGCCCCCCGTGAGATTTTGACCACCCAAATGCCTACTAAGAAAATTTATGCAGCATACCACTTCATTTTCATTTATGCTTCACTTCATTAAATGTGGTAAATAAGCATAGATAGCAAACAACCAACAAGAGTCCTTTTGTCTCTTATACCACATGGGAGTCATCTAACCTTATTAGGGAAGATGTGCTTTTGGAGTCCAACCAAGCTGGTAGTAGTCCTTCTACATTTGCTTTTCCTTAAGAAAATGCAGTTCATGACCTTTCCCACTGAATAAATGGTTCTAATTATCTGAAACATTTTGTATTTTTTTTCCCAGTGTTTAATCACTGGCTTCCAAAAAGCCTGGACTTGGAACACAGTCTTGAAGCTCTGCATGACCACAGCCATTGCTCTTATTTGACTTAATCTTGTCCACCTCAGGGATAGTTTACAGCTATTTGATCAGTTATGTAAAACACATCCAAGGTTATTGACCTATAGCCTCCCACAGTCCCACTTGCTCACATAGGATATTCCATGGTTGCTTTATCTTAATTTATCAATAAGATGTTCTAAAAGTATTCTCAGTGAAACTTGTGTGGTTGGTTACTTGTTTACTATGTAAAAGTACCAGCAAACAACTTGAAATAATGCTGCTTTCTTAATGAAAACACTTGCCAGGGAAATTTTGCAGCTGGTAAAAAATAAAATAAAACAATTTAAAAACACACACAAATTAGAGCCTGTATCATTAGCAGCATATCTAAAGAAGGGAATCTGCACTTACCTGAAAATCTATGAGGTTTTTTAGTGCCCATGAAGACTGGAAGTTTCATATAGACCATCTCATGACTTTTACCTATTACTTGCTGAAGATGGGAGAGAACCCTCTGGATGCACATGCTTCAGAAATGGCTGCTTCCCAATATGCTGATGGCATCAGGCAAACTGAGGTTAATCATACACTCAAGTGGAAAACTGGTTGCCTCTTGGGTTTTTAGGTTTGAAATTAATATAAGTTCTGCATAGGAAACTAAAAAGAAAGGTGTTATCCCGGGGAGCAATTTTTCTTTGTTTCTTTCTGCTGTTAGCTGAATAACTCAATATTTTCAGGAATTTAACTCAGATGGACTTAGAAAGATGAAAGTGTAATTAGGGGTATAATCTATCTCCACATCTGAGAAACTGTAAAACCAGTGAGAAGGAGCAGCACAGCAACAGTCGCATGCACTCCTTAAGCCTGATACTGATAGTGACTCCTTGGTTGGTACTGTGTAACCTTTTAAAGGCTTGTAAAGGGAAGAGGAAGAAATGGCTCCTGACTCCCAAAATCTGGTTTACCATTTCAGCCTATGACAAATTAACTGCTTTGTTACAGTTACCATTTACCCAGTTATAATCCCAACAAAGGCAAAGAATCTGAGCATGTCTGCCTGTAATAAAGCATGGAAGAAGCAACATGCCTCCATTCGCCTCTGGCTCACTGTGCTGATGCTTAATTCAAGAAACACAAAATGTGAAATATATGTAAGAATGTATTGGATGCAACATCAAAGCATTGTCTTGTTCGCCATCATCCATTCACAGTCTTGCAGAGTGTAGTAATGCATATTTTCTAGCTTATTCTTAGATTTGTAGTTTTACCCATGAGAATTATTTTTATCTCTTGCTGAGATCAGGAGAGTAGACAGGCTACACTAGAGCTTTGATATATTAGCTGATTAGAGCTTCTGGCAGCCTTCAGGATGGAGTTTCTCGACAGTAAATTCTCCAGAGGATTTCTGAGGGTGGGATTACTGTTAAGTTTTTTTCCTGATCACAGTCCTGCTGCTAATAGAGTGTGTGAAACAAAAGTTCAAATGTTGGCACATTGTCCTATGGGATTGCAATATTCTCAGTGTATCATTTCCTATCTGCAATAAGCTACATGATGATATATATTTTTTTCCGATCTGTGGTTCATCCAGAAGAAGTGTAGTTTGTGGTTACTAGTCTAGTTATTAGTGCTTCTGTACTGCTTTTCCCAAGATCATGCAAATTCGTGTTAAAAAAAATAAATCAGAGAAGCTATGTGATTGTTTTTCTACAAATACCGTGTATCAAGAATTAAGGAAACAGGAATTCCTGCTACCTCAGATGCCTGAGTTGGAAGCATAGTCATTGTTCAGCTCTGATACAGTCCCAGAAGGAAACTTAACACCTGAATTTTCTCCAAAAGTGCTAGTTCTCTTCATTGACACTAGAAGGAACCTACTGTGGCTAGTTATTCCCCTCCTAACTGCTAGTACCTTCTGACACTTCTGCTCCTCAAAAGCTTTGATGAAAAGATAACTGATTTTCTTTCTTTTCTTTCTTTCTTTCTTTCTTTCTTTCTTTCTTTCTTTCTTTCTTTCTTTCTTTCTTTCTTTCTTTCTTTCTTTCTTTCTTTCTTTCTTTCTTTCTTTCTTTCTGTTTGGAACTGGATACAGACCTTACAGGACTACACTGATAAGCCACTGAGAAGCTATCAAGGAATAGGATCTTTCAGACAGTTTGAAACAGATTGAAAGCAGCTAAAATGCATAAGATGTACTGTATCCTCTAACCAGTCCCATCACGTACACATGTTAACTGAGCAATATTTTTAAGCTAATGCCCTTCGCTGCATATGTAACAGATTTACATTTTAAATTTTGTAAGAGTTTAAGAAATTTTTTAAAACAGTCTTTTGTTTCTTGTGTTAGTTAATCACAAGTTATGAGTGCTGTTTTCTCTCCAGTGCTTTCCCTGAAGAAGTGGAAATTTCGTTTTCTCATCTAGGCGAGAAAGAGAGCTGAGGTCCTGAGCTGTGTATGATCTTTGTGGTTTCCAGTGGAGATGTTACAGCTGAGAAGCTCCTTTTCACCTCCCAGCCATACACTCCTCACTACAATCTGTTGCCAACATTTCTGCAGGAATACACGGTGTTGTCATCTTCCCTTGCTGCTGTCCTTGGGATCCCACCGAGAGACTCTTAGAGGAAGAAGGAATGCCTGTCCACATTCTCACACACGTGGGCATGGCTGAGGTTCCTACACCTGCCTTCCCAGCCTTTGAGCTGCATTTGTGAACCATCCTGTGCAGCTGTCCCTACACCACCCAATCCTTCCCAATTACTCTCTTAACCTTATTTCTTGTGCGGTTTGGAGGGAGAAGCATGAAAAGTACCCCAGCTAAGCTGACCTGGGTGCTCCTTCCACCCTGACTGTGGGGCTGAAAGCCTCTGGGCTCCCTGGGTGGGGATCAGTGGATTTGATGTGGTACTGTGTGCACAAAACACCACAACCACATTGCTGCATTTGAAATTTCATTTTGGTACCTTTGATCGACATGATAATACAGAAGGTTAAACCCATATGTAGTTCAACAGGGATCAACACAACATTATGGGTTGATAATGAGGTCTAGAGGGACTTAGTATCCATCAGCTGCACATCTGGAGAGAAAAAAAGAGAGAAAAAAAAAAGGAGGAAAAATTATGAATACTAACTCTCCCTTGTAGCAGTACTTGAAGTGAAGTATTGAGGCTTCTGGAATAAATCCTTGGTCTGAAGGTGTCTTAGATATATTGAACCTGGAGTGATAATTTACATCTCCTTTGAGCCTGCCGAAGTCAGACAAGTATAGGCCCCAGAAAGCATCAAAGAGAGATTATAATGAAATCTAACTCTTTCACTCTCCAAAAACTTTATTACTTCTGAACACATATTCAGGAAAGCCCCCAGATGAGGGGAATTGAAAAGGCACAGACATTAGCAAACCGGGATCGAGTTCCAGCACTGGGATGTGTCCTACTTTGGGTGCCCGGTGTAGGGTAAAAATAAAGAAGTGAATGAAAAATACAAGCAAAGAGGAGGCGATCGCGTTACGCGTTCCAGCCGCGGTGGGTGCCGAAGCAGCCAAACCCCGATCCGGCACCGCCACCTGCGGGCGGCCGTGCTGAGGAGCCGGGCGCGGGGCTGGGGGCGGAGGGCAGGGACAGGCGTCGGGCAGGGCGTCGATCGGCTGCCCAGATGAGTTATTCTGATCGTCCAAGGCAAAATGTAACCCTGTGTTAAGAGACTGGTAATTAAATCAGAGCTACAAAGATGATTAAGGGAGTGGAACATCTCCCTTATGAGGAGAGGCTGAGGGAGCTGGGTCTCTTTAGCTTGGAGAAAAGGAGACTGAGGGGTGACCTCATCAATGTTTACAAATATGTAAGGGGTGAGTGTCAGGGGGACGGAGTTAGGCTTTTCTCAGTGATGACCAGTGATAGGACAAGGGGTAATGGGTGTAAATTGGAGCATAGGAGGTTCAAGGTGAATATCCGAAAAAATTTTTTTACTGTAAGAGTGACAGAGCACTGGAACAGACTGCCCAGGGAGGTTGTGGAGTCTCCCTCACTGGAGACATTCAAAACCCACCTGGATGAGTTCCTGTGTGATGTACTCTAGGTGACCCTGCTCTGGCAGGGGGGTTGGACTAGATGATCTCTCGAGGTCCCTTCCAGCCCCTAAGATTCTATGATTCTATGATTCTATGATACATGGCAGAAGGGCAAGGTGAAGTGTCAGAGCAGAGGGCAGTGAAAAGGGAGATCCTGAAACTTTTCCTTTTGGGGCCAGCATCACATCTGGGAACTTGGAAATGAATTCAAATAGCAGAGAAAATGTATTACTGATCTGACTGAACTTTTCATGGTGGTTTTAACTGACTACTTGGAGTCACACACCACTCTCTTTTATAATGTCAGATTCTCAGTATCACAGAAACATATAATTGTTTGGGTTGGAAGGGACCTTAAAGATCATCTAGTTCCAATCCAAATGCCATGGGCATGGGCACTTCCCAGTAGAAGACGTTGTTCAAAGCGCCATCTAACCTGGCCTTGAACACTCGCAGGGAGTGGGGCATCCACAGCTTCCCTGGGCAACCTGTTCTGGTGTTTCTCCATACTCACACTAAAGAATTTCCTCCAAATATCTAATCTAAATCTACCCTTTTTTAACTTGAAACTTTTACTCCTAATCCTATCCCTACACACCCTTGCAAAAAGTCCCTTTCCAGCTCCATTCAGGTACTGCAAGGCTGGTATAAGACCTCCCCTGAACCTTCTCTGTTGACTTCCCTGAGTTAAACCTGCAAGGAATTTTGGCTTCAGGCAAATTACACAAGAAGAGAATTTGCCAGTTATCGACAGGTCTCTGGCTGAGTGCAGTCACTGACCATAGTTAAAAATTACATTCAAGAGGAACCTCTATTTCAGCAAAGGGTGAATTTAGCCAATATATATGTTTATTCAATGGTATTGCATTTAAATGCAGAATTTTAATAAATATTTCTATTTCTCCCTAGCTCCATTCACTAATCATATATTCTGATTGTATTTCTATGCTTTCATTCTTATGAATGAAACACAAGATTGCACAGTGAAACAAAAATAATTATAAACCAAACAAAAAAGCTCCACTGGCACACAAACTATAGATACATATGTATATACTAGAGCTGTTATGAATGTGTTCATGCCTACAAACAAGCCAAAGCAAGAGGATGATAATGCATTTAAACATTACAAATTCAAGGATTGGGCAGCATTGAATTAGCTTGTGTTCTGTTTATGCAGGTGTACCACATTCAGCAGTGGCCAGTTGAGAAGGCCACTGTAGAAGATGCAATTTACATTACCCTGCTGTTTTTCAGGAGGCTGTTTTCCCTCCATGGGGTATGCAAAGAAATTAATCAATACATGTAATGTGTTGATTCCAATGGTTTTGTGATTATTTCTTTCAGCTGAAGATCTAGAATCTGGCAAAAATCTGTATTGCTTGGCAGGATTTTTATCCACCAGGTTTTTCTTCTGGAAAAAACAAAAGAAGCAGATGGAAAGCTTGCAGAATGTGTTGCCTGGATGCAGAATGACAAGTGTTCAGCTGCAGCAGGAGAGCTGCTGGTGTGAGAAAAGGTGAGGTTGAAAGGTGGCCAATGCCACGTGTGTCAGTGAGTGCTATGATAACAAACCTAAAAAGATCTTGCAGTATTAAAAACATGTTGCTCTTCTGGGAAAAATTAAAGTAGAAAAGTACCTGCTGTGTAGTTCAAGGAGGGGTGAGAGAGGGGTTGATCTCATGGCTTCCAGCTACTGCTCAAATCCATCCCCAGCTGACTTGCCCAACTGCTGGCTCCCTTTCTGGGCTACTCATGTTGTGACCTACCAGATTATAATGAACCGGAATGCCAAGGGTTGAAGACACTGGTTAGATCACCATCAGCTTCCCCTCCTTTGGGGAGCACCAGGTTTCCTGCTTACAGAGAAAACCATACTTTATAGGTGGGATGCCACATAATTCTTGCTTTCCTTTATCTGCCCTCTCATCTCTATTTAAGGTGACTCCCATTTCTTCTTGAGCTGGGGGGGAGATAACAAAGATTAGAAGACATTTGATCCATGCCCAGATGCTGACTGCTATCCCCTGCTTAACAGATTACTATAAAGTCTTTTACAATTTATGGATGAAACAGCAAAACATATGTGCAAATTATTAGTATTGCTATAGTTATTGTTAGGTTATATTTTATCTCATAGTGCTGTATTGTGATTTATAAAATATTACTAAATTGCTATGTAAAATAATTACCTTCTTAAAAAAGTTATGGGCATGGGTAGGTACTGAAGATTATATAAGTTTGATCATGGCACAGGTAAGCTATTCCTGCCAGGTACTAGAAATGGTTTCTGGAATGTAAAGGTTACACACAGCTCAATGATATCAAAGAACAACCTTCAATAATTTATTTTCATACTTTCAAAATTGAGCAGAAGGAATTCTTCTCCTGTAGGCCTTGTATAAGATTATTTGCTGTGCATCTTCCAGGCATGAAAAACTATTTTTGAAGGAAATAGATTAATTTTGGGAAGTATACAGGATGGATTTGAACAATATTAATTACGGGTGGACCGATTTTTTCTTTCAGATGCAGATGGGGTTGGGTAAGGAGGGTCTGCTGTGCAAGAAGAGATTAATTAGACTTTCAGCACTGTATTTTAATTTCAATGTAATACTGGTATTCTACACCTTCAGAAGCTTGAAGGTCTTTTTGAACACATCATTGCTTATTGAACACAGAGGTTGCAGGTTATATTCCTTCTGGAATATACGTGTGTGGGAACTGAAAAAACTCCTTTTAAAATATTTCAGTGTCTCAGAATTATTTAATCTTGCTCTTTCTATGCTCTCTGTATTGCTGCACAGTCATTACATTTGTGTCTTGAGATTCTCTGTGGAACTTGAAACATTTCTTGCCTAATTTTAGAGTAAAGACACCAGATTGATCTTGGCTGTATCATTTGCAGATGTACATTAGTATGTTTCTATTAGACTACATGGGTTGTTTTTTTTAGAATTCTGCTCCTGAAACCTCTTAACTCTGTTCATTTCTCTCTCTCTTCATCCTTGAAAGCCCATGGTTGTGCTCCTGCTCACAAAAAGATGCAAAGCTTAGTTACACCACCACAGGCCAAGGAGAAGCAAATGGGGCCATGCTGTTGCTTCAGCCTCTGCTTTAGAGTCTTACTTCTGCTGCATCCTGTGAACTGTGATATGTAAACCTCTGTTGGCCATAAATCCCCAGTCTTGTCAGAATGAATGCAGATCATAAAAGGCAAAGGAAGGGTAGGATGCATTATAATGTTTTTAAGCTTTGCTGAGGGCATCTGGCCTGCAGTGATTTGCTTAAAAGAGGATTAATTGTAATGCAAACTCAGGAAGAATAGGGATTCTTTAGTGACAAGTGTCAAGTATACAGGAAATGTATTGTTTATAGGAGCCAGTGGAATTAAAACCGAATTATAAAACCTTTCCAGCATCTCCCTGATGTTTCAAAATGCTTCAGAGAAATCCATTATATTTGGAAATTTTCCCCAGCAGGGATTCTTCATGTAATAGTGTTTTGTCCTCAATGTCTTCAATTTTAATAAAGAACTTACTTGAAATCCAAAGTTACAGCAGATGAAGTGAGGCTAAATTGTGTTTGCCTTATGCACAGTAGTGCTTTGCACAGTTTTGTCACCAAATTAACTACATGTTAAATGAGAGTGCTTGTGCCATGTAATTAAAGTTCCATATTCCAGCTTATTTGTTGCAGATGTACACCAACACAGACCTGCAATTTTATTCCAGTGGATGAA
>NW_009954185.1:1184302-1209079 GCF_000747805.2 Chaetura pelagica
TCTTTTGAGGTCCCTTCCAACCCCTAGGATTCTATGATTCTATGAAATCACATTGCCAGATTCGCTGATTTAAGAGAAGGGAATCATGAATCACACAGAATCACGGAATTGTCAGGGTTGAGAGTGCCAGAGATCACCTAGTCCAGCTCCCCTGCTAAAGCAGGATTGCCTAGAGCACATTACTTAGGTAAGCTCCTTCCTTAGGTCACATAGCAGTATTACTGATCTGACTGAACTTTTCATGGTGGTTTTAACTGACTACTTGGAGTCACACACCACTCTCTTTTATAATGTCAGATTCTCAGTATCACAGAAACATATAATTGTTTGGGTTGGAAGGGACCTTAAAGATCATCTAGTTCCAATCCAAATGCCATGGGCATGGGCACTTCCCAGTAGAAGACGTTGTTCAAAGCGCCATCTAACCTGGCCTTGAACACTCGCAGGGAGTGGGGCATCCACAGCTTCCCTGGGCAACCTGTTCTGGTGTTTCTCCATACTCACACTAAAGAATTTCCTCCTAATATCTAATCTAAATCTACCTTCTTTTAACTTGAAACTTTTACTCCTCATCCTATCACTACACACCCTTGCAAAAAGTCCCTTTCCAGCTCCATTCAGGTACTGCAAGGCTGGTATAAGACCTCCCCTGAACCTTCTCTGTTGACTTCCCTGAGTTAAACCTGCAAGGAATTTTGGCTTCAGGCAAATTACACAAGAAGAGAATTTGCCAGTTATCGACAGGTCTCTGGCTGAGTGCAGTCACTGACCATAGTTAAAAATTACATTCAAGAGGAACCTCTATTTCAGCAAAGGGTGAATTTAGCCAATATATATGTTTATTCAATGGTATTGCATTTAAATGCAGAATTTTAATAAATATTTCTATTTCTCCCTAGCTCCATTCACTAATCATATATTCTGATTGTATTTCTATGCTTTCATTCTTATGAATGAAACACAAGATTGCACAGTGAAACAAAAATAATTATAAACCAAACAAAAAAGCTCCACTGGCACACAAACTATAGATACATATGTATATACTAGAGCTGTTATGAATGTGTTCATGCCTACAAACAAGCCAAAGCAAGAGGATGATAATGCATTTAAACATTACAAATTCAAGGATTGGGCAGCATTGAATTAGCTTGTGTTCTGTTTATGCAGGTGTACCACATTCAGCAGTGGCCAGTTGAGAAGGCCACTGTAGAAGATGCAATTTACATTACCCTGCTGTTTTTCAGGAGGCTGTTTTCCCTCCATAGGGTATGCAAAGAAATTAATCAATACATGTAATGTGTTGATTCCAATGGTTTTGTGATTATTTCTTTCAGCTGAAGATCTAGAATCTGGCAAAAATCTGTATTGCTTGGCAGGATTTTTATCCACCAGGTTTTTCTTCTGGAAAAAACAAAAGAAGCAGATGGAAAGCTTGCAGAATGTGTTGCCTGGATGCAGAATGACAAGTGTTCAGCTGCAGCAGGAGAGCTGCTGGTGTGAGAAAAGGTGAGGTTGAAAGGTGGCCAATGCCACGTGTGTCAGTGAGTGCTATGATAACAAACCTAAAAAGATCTTGCAGTATTAAAAACATGTTGCTCTTCTGGGAAAAATTAAAGTAGAAAAGTACCTGCTGTGTAGTTCAAGGAGGGGTGAGAGAGGGGTTGATCTCATGGCTTCCAGCTACTGCTCAAATCCATCCCCAGCTGACTTGCCCAACTGCTGGCTCCCTTTCTGGGCTACTCATGTTGTGACCTACCAGATTAGAATGAACCGGAATGCCAAGGGTTGAAGACACTGGTTAGATCACCATCAGCTTCCCCTCCTTTGGGGAGCACCAGGTTTCCTGCTTACAGAGAAAACCATACATAGGTGGGATGCCACATAATTCTTGCTTTCCTTTATCTGCCCTCTCATCTCTATTTAAGGTGACTCCCATTTCTTCTTGAGCTGGGGGGGAGATAACAAAGATTAGAAGACATTTGATCCATGCCCAGATGCTGACTGCTATCCCCTGCTTAACAGATTACTATAAAGTCTTTTACAATTTATGGATGAAACAGCAAAACATATGTGCAAATTATTAGTATTGCTATAGTTATTGTTAGGTTATATTTTATCTCATAGTGCTGTATTGTGATTTATAAAATATTACTAAATTGCTATGTAAAATAATTACCTTCTCAAAAAAGTTATGGGCATGGGTAGGTACTGAAGATTATATAAGTTTGATCATAGCACAGGTAAGCTATTCCTGCCAGGTACTAGAAATGGTTTCTGGAATGTAAAGGTTACACACAGCTCAATGATATCAAAGAACAACCTTCAATAATTTATTTTCATACTTTCAAAATTGAGCAGAAGGAATTCTTCTCCTGTAGGCCTTGTATAAGATTATTTGCTGTGCATCTTCCAGGCATGAAAAACTATTTTTGAAGGAAATAGATTAATTTTGGGAAGTATACAGGATGGATTTGAACAATATTAATTACGGGTGGACCGATTTTTTCTTTCAGATGCAGATGGGGTTGGGTAAGGAGGGTCTGCTGTGCAAGAAGAGATTAATTAGACTTTCAGCACTGTATTTTAATTTCAATGTAATACTGGTATTCTACACCTTCAGAAGCTTGAAGGTCTTTTTGAACACATCATTGCTTATTGAACACAGAGGTTGCAGGTTATATTCCTTCTGGAATATACGTGTGTGGGAACTGAAAAAACTCCTTTTAAAATATTTCAGTGTCTCAGAATTATTTAATCTTGCTCTTTCTATGCTCTCTGTATTGCTGCACAGTCATTACATTTGTGTCTTGAGATTCTCTGTGGAACTTGAAACATTTCTTGCCTAATTTTAGAGTAAAGACACCAGATTGATCTTGGCTGTATCATTTGCAGATGTACATTAGTATGTTTCTATTAGACTACATGGGTTGTTTTTTTTAGAATTCTGCTCCTGAAACCTCTTAACTCTGTTCATTTCTCTCTCTCTTCATCCTTGAAAGCCCATGGTTGTGCTCCTGCTCACAAAAAGATGCAAAGCTTAGTTACACCACCACAGGCCAAGGAGAAGCAAATGGGGCCATGCTGTTGCTTCAGCCTCTGCTTTAGAGTCTTACTTCTGCTGCATCCTGTGAACTGTGATATGTAAACCTCTGTTGGCCATAAATCCCCAGTCTTGTCAGAATGAATGCAGATCATAAAAGGCAAAGGAAGGGTAGGATGCATTATAATGTTTTTAAGCTTTGCTGAGGGCATCTGGCCTGCAGTGATTTGCTTAAAAGAGGATTAATTGTAATGCAAACTCAGGAAGAATAGGGATTCTTTAGTGACAAGTGTCAAGTATACAGGAAATGTATTGTTTATAGGAGCCAGTGGAATTAAAACCGAATTATAAAACCTTTCCAGCATCTCCCTGATGTTTCAAAATGCTTCAGAGAAATCCATTATTTTTGGAAATTTTCCCCAGCAGGGATTCTTCATGTAATAGTGTTTTGTCCTCAATGTCTTCAATTTTAATAAAGAACTTACTTGAAATCCAAAGTTACAGCAGATGAAGTGAGGCTAAATTGTGTTTGCCTTATGCACAGTAGGAATTCTTCATGTAATAGTGTTTTGTCCTCAATGTCTTCAATTTTAATAAAGAACTTACTTGAAATCCAAAGTTACAGCAGATGAAGTGAGGCTAAATTGTGTTTGCCTTATGCACAGTAGTGCTTTGCACAGTTTTGTCACCAAATTAACTACATGTTAAATGAGAGTGCTTGTGCCATGTAATTAAAGTTCCATATTCCAGCTTATTTGTTGCAGATGTACACCAACACAGACCTGCAATTTTATTCCAGTGGATGAACTTTGCAGGCCCATAGCCTGACTACCTGAGAGAGTACCCACTAACTGCAGGCATATCTACCTGGTGAGCTGGAAGCTGGGATAGAGATACTCAAGATAGCAGAGATCCCAGCCAGTGTGGATTTCCAATATGGTTCTGAGTGCAGCCCAGTCGTTTCTTTTGTGAAGTTATGGTGCTCAGATTAATAAACCTGCCCCAGAAGAGTCTTTGGCCAAGATCCTGAAGACACACATGGGGAAAGCAAACTAGAGCTATGATGTGTTTTCTGAAGGGTGACACTACACCAATGAGATTTTCTAATAACAGCAGCACTCACTAGTTTGGAAAATGGAATATTGAACAGAAAAGTGCTGATATCAGAATAATGTGAAGGTCAGCTATTAAAGGCTTTGTATGAAATAAACATTGGATTCTAATAAATAAGTGATGCTACACTCTGAAATATTAGAAGACTTTCTTTGGCTTTTTGTTCTGAGAATGTGCTTTTGTAGAACAACAGATAGGAAGGCTGTGGTATGTGTTTTAAAAGAAGGCTTTATTTTTCCCTCTCCTCTTTAGAGATTTTTTGCAAACACTAGGTTAAATGCCAAGGCTGCCAGGAAAGTAGTTTTGTGGTTGGGAGTACCAGGGAGAGTCCTGTCTGGAAAATTAAAATAGTAAAATTTTTTCAATTATTTGAGATTTTATTTTTAAGGAAAATACCTGAATGAGTTTATTATGAATTTGTGAATTACATAAGCTGACAAAAACTTGTACTTCAGCAAAATATTTTAACCAAATATACTGTGATCTTTCCAAGTCACTTCACTTTTTGTTGTCTCCTTTTACATCTACATAGAAGTAGCATAATGTATGTTCCAGCTAAAAAAGAGGGACACATATAGATCTAGTAACATTATTTCATGCTTTGCCTGCTCTTCTGACAGTCTTATGCTCACCTTGTGGTTTTGTGCCATTTGTTTTTCCAGAGAAGCATCCTGTTGCTATCAGAGGAGGAGTGATTGCCTTGCTGGGGCTAGGACACATTCTGGACACAGCCAGACCCTAACCTGGGCAACACTGGAGCAGACAGCCCTTTACAGCCACTGCGTGTGGGTGCCCAGTCCAGCAGGGCTGGCTGGTGAACAGAAATAATAATCACTTTGCTCAAAACAAGTGCATCTCCCATGTTTTGACTGTGCTTAAAACTGGGTTCAGTGAAAAGATCTAAATCTCTCCCTTTAAGGCACATTTTCCATCATGTGTCTTTAAAACCTCCCTTCCACTCCCACAATCAGCTAACTGCAATTAAAACTAACAGAGATGGTCATCCTCAGCAGTCGTTAATGGCAGTTAATCCATTACAGGAGGGGAAGAAGTCTCTCATCCAACTGATAAAGGAAAGAGTTAGATCATAATTGCCCAGATTAGAATTTAGCTATGATGGTACATTTAGCACCCCTAATCTTACAGGAAGAGCAGTGGAAGTCTTATTAACCATGATAGTGGATAGGAATTCAGTTTTATTTCTCGTCCAAAAAGTAGCTAAAAAAAAACAGACAAAAAACCCCACAACAAAACCAAAAGGAAAAGGAAGGAAAATGTGGGTATCTGCCAGTGCATGACTGAATCATTTATGTTCACTTCATGTTTTCTCAGTTTCTCAGGAGGACCTGCTCAGGATGATTTTAATCACCACAGTTTTTCTGCTGACCAAGCTGCAGAATTACTATCAGCACACTTGCAGATGGCTTACTTGAAGGTGGCTGATAAACCCCAAGCAGAGATCTAATTGGACACATGAGTAACACAGCCCTTCAGCACATTACTTTTATTTATTATCTTGGTTGCTGCTGGACTGGGACACCAGTTTCCAATAACAATCTTTTGCTGGATGTGGTGGGGATTTCTGGGTGCTGGTCCTCCGTGGAGGAGGGTCTGAGTGGGTGCTATGACACATCGTGCTTTGGGGTGTTTGGGAGTGGGGGAACTACTCCCATGCCTACCCAACTGCCTGAGTTGTGCTGACCAGCTCAACTCCCTTTACAGCCACTGTTGGGGGCCACTGCTGGCCTGGGCACTAGTGGCAGTCCCTGTGCTAACTATGAAGTGCTGTAAACTTTTGCTTTATTAATCTTTTGGATTTGCAAAAGCAACCTGCCTCACGCTTCCTGCATCTGCTGCTGTTTACATGCACCAGTTTTTTTCTTTTTCCATGGGTTTCCCCTAAGCTTCTTAATGTTCAGCTGCACCTATTTTTTTTAAAGTGTGGAAAGGCATTGGTATTTGCTGGGAAGGGATGAGAGAGGATCTCACCATCCCCACCACTTTAAATTTCTTGAGGTTCCTTTCCATAACCATGATTATTTTTTTTCCCTTTATCCCATAGAAAACGTTACATTACAATAATATTAAGAACAATTGCTGATGCAGACTGAAATCAGGAATCACTGCAGTTGAAGCTGTGAATACTGATTTCATGCTCCTTCTAAGTGGGTAGTCTTTGGATACCCAGCCTGATAAGACAGCATTTCTATTTTAACCCTGCCCCCAGTCATCAATCAACTTCCCACCACCTTGAATAATTTCAGTTTATTTTTCGGGCCCTCTGAAGTGTTGGTGGAGACATTTCCCCTCTACTGTATTAGAGGGTGCAGCTGAGCAGGGCTGGGTCAGCAGAAGCTGATATTTCACCTGCTCCACCTCGTCTGTAGCTCAACAACATTTTGTCTAAAATGACATTCAGGGACCTGCTCTTTCTTCTCCTTTGCTTTCCTGAGACTGGGTCAACAGCAGGAAGCAATGCTGCTTTGATTGGACCAGCTAGGCTGATGGATTCCTTGCAGGGAGTACAGAAAAGCCTCCTCCTGCCACTTCTTTCTACTCTGAGAGAAGGGGAGGAGAAGGAGGCAAGCACCCATCCACAAATACTGCTACACTTTTGGGATCCTACAGCATTTGTCTATGCTGCAAGGCAAGATGGCCTCACTTCATTGCATAGGCTCACCCCAGCGAGTCTGACTCAGGTTAGTAAATGCTACTTTGTTTGCTCTAGATAATTTTTTATTAACTCTGCTGTTAAGAAGGAAGTCCACAGTTTAGAGGTTATCTAGTTTTAGAAATGTTTTGTAACTTTTATGGGACTGAGCGCCTTAAACTAGGAAACATTGTGGATATTGTTTGGCTTTTTGTGATGCTTATATTGGATGACCTATCTTGAATAACTGGGACCAGAAGTGGCAATTGAAACATCACAGATTGGTAAGAATGGTACAGAACGAATTTCCTTTCGCACTCAATATTTTTTAAAAATAATGAGAATTTGTTTGTTAACAGAATCAATGGCCCCGTCTTACTATGTGCTCCAACACACATGTGTCTCTGAATGGTTTTTTTTCTTATAGGCTTAGATTTAAGCAGGTAAAATAGGTTAAATACAACAGGTATTTTTGGGAGAAAGTTTCTCTGCCCACATAGGAAAGCTTACCTTTTTAACTTCCAATGTAAAAAAATGAGAACATTTTAATGGGTAATTTATGTTTAGAATAATGGTCCTTCTTTTTTTTTTTTTTCCCCCCTTTTTTTTCCCTCTTCTTTTTTTTTTTTTTTTTCCCGAGTTTTTCCTTTTTTCTTTTTTTTTCAAAAAGTGTGACTAATTTTATGTACTCTGACAAAATACATAACATGAAAGCAACCTAGCAAATCTGAAAGTATGTCTCTCTTGCCTTTGTAATAGCAAGGTATTTTCCAAGTCTCTATAGTGGCTTTAACTCTCCTGTTTCCAACTTCCTAATGTTAACTGAATTATTGCCACACTGCTACAGCTTTTCCTGTTTACTTTGGTATCTGTCATGTCAAACAGCATGAAATCAGTTTACTGCAGGCCATGCATGGGGTTGGACTTAATGTCTCTGTGGAGAGGATGAACATGGTTTTTCTAGTACCTCAGAGATTAAAATACTACTTAGTCCTGGAAAATGGGCAAAACATTTCTCAGAATAAATGCTGCATTTGCAATCTTAGATAGATATATGAATAATCTTGAATTTTCCTCAAGATGGATTAAATTTATATTCTGCACACATGTAAAGCTGTATTGTGTTTGCTGTGGGAAATGACATTTTTGTTCTTGATGTCATTCGTAGAGATAAAAGATTTCAATTTTGTTGTACAAGTAGCCCTAGAAGTAATATCACCCATTCTGTGTATCACCAAAAGGAAGGGTCTGTGTGTGTGTGTATTTTACTTCCTTCTGAAAAATGCTGATCAGTGATTTATTTATTTGTTTTTTTCCCTCTGTGTGCTTATAAAGCTTGTAGTTGCAATGAGAAATAGTAAACTGGTGGTCCTCTCTAACTGAACCTCGCCATGACAATAGGTTTAAAGCAGGAGCAACTCTGTTTGAGTCAGCACTACTATCTGAACTTCCAAGGAATTAGAAAAACAAAAGAAAAAACTTTTCTTCTTCTCATTTTTAAGACAAGTTGTTGATTTAATTGTGATTTCAATTCCAAAACTCATTGTTGCTTCAGTAACTGGGGACCTCACAGCCTATTGACTGCTAACTGTGTTTTATTTTGTTTGAGGGTTTTTTTTTCCCCTATAATGGAAACAGCTGCTAAAACCCTTCATGAAATTTAAAATGTTCACTAAAATCTTCATCAGTGTTTCAGTAAAATAAAATAAAAAAATATTATCCCTCCTTAGCATGTCTCCTGGTGAGAACAGGCACATGGATAAACTGTCCTAGACAGTTTGCCCTTAGTGGTTAGTATGGGAAGAATCACAGCCTCGGGAGTGAACAGGCTGGAAGGGCTCAGTGCTGTTTGTAGGGTGCCTGCCCCAAGTGAGAACCTGCTCCAGCTGAACCCCTCCATGGCAGCTCCCTAAAAAATGGGGAGCCTCTGATAAATTATTAAAACATTAAAAGATAAATAGATGTGTCTAGTACCCTGCAACAAGAAGCATGGTAATGCTGTGCTGTCCTCAATGAGCTGTTAGTAAACTCTGCTTGCCTTTGAATGTACTATGGGAATAATAATATTTTAAAATATCTGCCTTATTTACCCTCAACCAAGAGTGCAAAATGACTGTTTAATCTTCTGGACTTATATGTAGTGAGTTGCTTAAAAATGGCTTTTCATCAATTCTTAATGTCATATTTGTGTAACATCACACACATTTCTGTAATGTTTTGTTTTAAATGCCACAGTAACTGTTTCCGGTGATGTTACTGCAGTGTATGAAGATCACTGTGGTTTCAGTGTGTGGGTTTTTTTGACTGGTTGGTTTTTTGCTACATCTTAATTGGTGCTATTTCTTTGCTAGAAATCATTCTCTTTTTAACATCATGTGCCATAAAAGTTAAAATCAGATTTTTACAGCTGTAGAAAATCATACATGTTATACTTAAAATTGCCACAGAGTGGCAATGTGTCAGAAAATTTTATTCAAGTCTGCTGACAATATTGTAGAACCCCAGCAGTCGGTTGATGGGAGAGGGGAGGTTTCCTTGTAAACATCTCTGTATTCTGTGTAATTCAATGTGGCAGGGACAAGAAACCCTGTTGAGAGGCAGGAGGAATCCAGTAAGATGCTGAGGGAAAGAATTGCAGAGGTTGGGGGTGAGGATAGGGTAGAGGGATTTAATTATATTTTTTAAAATTCTCCCCATCTTTTCAATTGGACTGGGAGCATTGCTGCTGAGCCTTTCCTGTTCTCTTAATGGTACTTAGATTTAGTGGTCCTCTTTGTTTTTTGTTGGCTTTTTTTTTTATTTTCTCATGTTCTATTTAATTAACATATGTTATTTAGGGGAAATCAGAACTGTGATTTTTGAAGGAGAACAATGGACAGAATGGCATACTTAGCTGTTTCTCTTACAGTTACATCCAAATACTCTTAATATGAAATAATATATTAAGATTCTGCATTGCAATAAGGCTGGTTAGCATCTTCCAACATCTGTGTTCACATAGACACGGTCTGAACTGCTCAATGCATGGGGCACTTGTGCCTGTTTGAAGATTTGCTCAGATAAATGTCTGTGAAGGAATGAATAACAACATAATTTCTCAAATTTGCCATATTTGACAAAGACAAGAGATAGGACACAGCCAAAACCTGGAATCCAGCTGGCTTGAAGTTCAGTCAGGGTCATGGAGCTCAGGCAGCTATCTCTGTATTTTCTTAGCATCCAGATTCCCTTACAGAACAATTCTATATTTAAATATTAAGGAAAAAAAGATAAATTAGTTGGATTTTGGCTAATCCCTAGACTTATGTTTTAATGTTATGTCCTGGAATTGTTCAGTGTCAGTTGTTTATCATCTTCTTGATGGTGAATATAAAGACACTGGAATTCCAGGTTTATGGAAATGTATTTTAGGAGAAGTAGTTATTGGTTAGTGCACACTGCTGACCGATGAAATGATGTACAGGTGTGGATGTGTGAAATCAAAGGTAGTCTCTCTGTTTCCCTGGTTCTTATCCTTTTTCCTTCCTTCTTTTGTTAATTTTGAGGTGGAACCCTCAAGCTCTGCAAACACTCTGGCCCCACTCTCTCCTTCAGGTAAAGATACTTGACAAAGACTGGTCAGAACTCCTAGATAACTAAGCAGTTTGTCAAGTATGAAATCGAGCTCTGTTTGACTTGTGTCAAGGATCTTCTGTCCTTGAAGGTCAATCCCGGTAACAGCCTCCTATAGGCAGTTTGCTGGCTGGGTTGAGCCATGTGGTTCTCACTACTCTGAAGGCTCCCATGTGCCCCAAGAAGTCCTCTCCCCATCCCTGAAACACATGGACAAAGAGCCCCCACTCAAAGTATCTAGAATTGCAGTGAAGTGGAAGGGGCTGCATATGGTCCAAAAAAAGTGGTAGGGGAATAAGAAAATAATATTAAGTGCCTCTACTGCTGGGAGCCACTGCTGGCCTGGGCACTAGTGGCAGTCCCTGTGCTAACTATGAAGTGCTGTAAACTTTCGCTTTATTCATCTTTTGGATTTGCAAAAGCAACCTGCCTCAGGCTTCCTGCATCTGCTGCTGTTTACAGGTACCGGTTTGTTTAACTTTCAGTGGGTTTCCCCTAAGCTGCTTAGTGTTCAGCTAAAGATACTTGATACAGATTGGTGAGGACACTGAGATAACTAAGCAATTTGTCAGGTGTGAAAATGAGCCGCAAAGAAAGATGAGTAAGGTGTGAAGGCACTGACCATGACTGTATGTACAGGAGTAGTTGCTTGTGCATTTTGTGCCCTGCAGAACTGCTGTGGAGTAACACAGGCCAAAAAAAGGAGAGGGCAAAGTGTGGCATTAACAAGTGCTGCTGGGAAGCTGCTGCAGTGCTTCTGAGAAGTAACAACAAAATTCAGGAAAACCAAACCAAAGCCTTTTTCCAACCATATTTCTCCCCTTCTTTATCCTACTAGCTAAAAGAATAAAGGATTTGAGAACTTCAAACCAGTTTGCAGTGGTGTGGAAGATTATGCTCAATTCTTAGCTTTATTTTCACCCATAAACAAGCTTCAGGGGGACAGAAGAGAATCTCCAGCGAGATTAGTTTTACTGTCAGTGTCAAGTTTTTTAGCACTTGATGAATGGGTTATACATCCGTATGCTGGTGTGTTTTTGTTCCATGTGTATCAAGTCATCTTGTGGATGTCCTTACCCCATCCCTCTAAGTTCAGAGGCATGGGTCTGAATGTCCCTCCCAACATGTCCCCCCAATTCATCTATACACTTTTAAAATCTTACCAAGTTTGCACAGACGTGCTTTAGCAGCTATTAGTTTCCAGTGACGTTCATGTTCCTGAGGGGATCTTAAATTCATTGAAGGGTTTTCCTCACTCACTGTAGAATATTAAGCAATAGAGTTATCTTTGATACAAATTTAATTAATTCTGCTCCAAGACACTAATGTATTCAGAAGGCTACCACTGATATTACACACGCACTGTATCGCTTATAGCTCGTCTAATTTAATGTGCTGCACTTGTATTGATTTTTACTTTAGCAAAATAGAGTCAGAAAATAATGCATGGATTTGGAAAAGCTTTATAGTTCATAAGCATTGGCACATTCATATTTGACTTTGTCAGCAAAGGAAAATTAGATCAAACAAGGTGCAATGATGCATTTGTTGCTTTGGGAGCCACTAGTTCAGAACTTGACATTGATAAACTGTTATAATTAATTATTTCCATTTAATTAGATGGTATACACTATCAGCAAATGTGAGCTTTGATGTCAATGTATTGTATTGACCATCTTCCTATATTAATTAAAACATGCCTTGATGGAGTCTTTCCTTATATGTGACGAAAAGGGAAATGTAGGGAATATTACTTATGTGCCTAACCAACAACATACACTGAGGCAGTTCATGCATGAACTTACCCAGAGTCAGAGTATGTTTTTCAGTGATAAAGCAGAAGGAATTGGGAAAGTGAGCTTCTTGGCTCTATTCCGGGATTTGTCATTGAGTCAGGCAAGTCATTAAACTCAGACTCCAGCTTACCTATCTGTTTAATGGAGATAGTAATATTTTCTGTTATGAAGAGAGATTTTAAGGCTTAATTAATTAATATCATGGGGCTCTTCGCCATATGCAAATGAAAGTCAAAATATTGCTTGGAATAGGTTAAAGTGTATGAAAACAAAGTGTAATCTGATAGTGCTTTAATTTTATGCAATTTTTTTACTGAAGATTAAAATAATTTGATTGCACTGATGTTAACATTCAAATACTTCAGGGTTATTAGAGAGCTCGTACTACAAATGAGTGCTGTAATACCTTACAGACTTGCATGTAAAACACTAAGAAGAGCTGGTTATTGATGCTGTTCTCATTTGATTATTTTATTTTGTTCTACAAGTGCAGTGAAAGTGCCAGAGAAATAAAAATTTGTAGGATATCTTGACATTAACAAACACTAATAAGTGTTATGCAGTGAAGTTACAGAATAAAGTGATCAAGTAGGTCAGCTTACTTAAAAACAGGGAATAAAACAATAAATTGCTGTTAATGAAAAAGAGAAAGTCTGGAGAAAGAGAGTATTGAAGATACATGTGTTGAATTCCTACATCACTGTATTCATGGAAGAGGCGCAAAAGCAAATACTTCATCAGCTGATGGTGCCTGACCTTAGGACCTCAAAGAGCTACGCTTCTGCCCTCTGCCTGGTGCCACATCAGGCTATTGCAATGCCTGTATCTCATTTGAAATCTGGAGGACTATCTGGAGGATGTGTTGCTATCAGTCGAGTGTTTTGCTTACTCCTTAAGCTATCTGCCAGACTCTTGCTTAACCCCCTTTTTGGGATGAGGACTCCATAATAATAAGCGTCAACCTAACTGTCTACCTGTGCGTATTCTGCATGGATAATGATCTTAGCAGTAAGTTTTTTATTCACTTTTGTTACTACTCAACCTCCTCTCTGAAAAATATTTTCCAACATTATCAATTCTACTCCAGTGAGAAGAACACAACTATCTTCGGCTTCTTGAAGGTTGACGCTGATTATGAGACTCTTGGAAGAAAACGGGCGTTTTCAAGCTCAGTCGAGCCTTTCTGGCTACAGAGTCATGCGTTTTTTTCCTATCATTGCAACAATGTAAATGTTGCCAGCACAGTAATGAGCTTCTCCTGTCTGATTCCTGTTGTGTTGCCTACTTGAATCAATATTGTGCCTTCAAATTATGAGATACCTTAAGGTTAGATGGAACAGCACCCTGAGGACAATAGCAATCTTGCAGACAGGTCTCTAAGTCTTAAAACGCACTGAAAATCTGTATTTTCTGTGATTTATCTGGGTATTGTCTGTCTTTTTAGATTCATCCTCTTTTCCAGAGGATTTTCATTTGACCTCAATATGGGTTTTTTTCTGGCGCAGTGAGATTTTTGTATTAAAGTGTGCTGCCATATATAACAAGGTCCCATTTCTCATCTCTGTCAAATGTAATTACTTTGATGGCAATGCATTCATATCCATCTTGATATTAGGACATTACGTGTTTCACTTAGTGATGGGACAGAAACTGAAGAGTTTTTTTAATATGCATCCATCCTTTCATGAGAGCTTTCATGGTCAAACACATGCAGCAAGTCTTATTTAAATGTGTGTCTTGCTATTCGGAACCCCAGAAGGTATTTGTACCTTTCTGTTAACCATTTGTGTGCTACTGAGATCATGGAGTCCTCTTAGTTTCAAGCTGCTGAAGGTCAACAAATTTCCCAGGTTAGAAACAGACCTGAATGAAATTCGTGAGAGCAAATATCTGAGACTTGGAGAGGAAGTGTGTTGGGCTGCTCAAGACAGGATGGGTCGAAGACACATATGACCTCCAAAGCTGAAGTATTCTTGGCACCTATGAGAATTACTTTCAGCCTGACCTTGTGAATTCCATGGACAGTGTTCTTAAGCCTTTTACACTGAATAAATAGTATTTTCTCCATATAGTGAAAGTGCCAGAGAAATAAAAATTTGTAGGATATCTTGACATTAACAAAAACTAATAAGTGTTATGCAGTGAAGTTACAGAATAAAGTGATCAAGTAGGTCAGCTTACTTAAAAACAGGGAATAAAACAATAAATTGCTGTTAATGAAAAAGAGAAAGTCTGGAGAAAGAGAGTATTGAAGATACATGTGTTGAATTCCTACATCACTGTATTCATGGAAGAGGCGCAAAAGCAAATACTTCATCAGCTGATGGTGCCTGACCTTAGGACCTCAAAGAGCTACGCTTCTGCCCTCTGCCTGGTGCCACATCAGGCTATTGCAATGCCTGTATCTCATTTGAAATCTGGAGGACTTGAATGTGTTGCTATCAGTCGAGTGTTTTGCTTACTCCTTAAGCTATCTGCCAGACTCTTGCTTAACCCCCTTTTTGGGATGAGGACTCCATAATAATAAGCGTCAACCTAACTGTCTACCTGTGCGTATTCTGCATGGATAATGATCTTAGCAGTAAGTTTTTTATTCACTTTTGTTACTACTCAACCTCCTCTCTGAAAAATATTTTCCAACATTATCAATTCTACTCCAGTGAGAAGAACACAACTATCTTCGGCTTCTTGAAGGTTGACACTGATTATGAGACTCTTGGAAGAAAACGGGCGTTTTCAAGCTCAGTCGAGCCTTTCTGGCTACAGAGTCATGCGTTTTTTTCCTATCATTGCAACAATGTAAATGTTGCCAGCACAGTAATGAGCTTCTCCTGTCTGATTCCTGTTGTGTTGCCTACTTGAATCAATATTGTGCCTTCAAATTATGAGATACCTTAAGGTTAGATGGAACAGCACCCTGAGGACAATAGCAATCTTGCAGACAGGTCTCTAAGTCTTAAAACGCACTGAAAATCTGTATTTTCTGTGATTTATCTGGGTATTGTCTGTCTTTTTAGATTCATCCTCTTTTCCAGAGGATTTTCATTTGACCTCAATATGGGTTTTTTTCTGGCGCAGTGAGATTTTTGTATTAAAGTGTGCTGCCATATATAACAAGGTCCCATTTCTCATCTCTGTCAAATGTAATTACTTTGATGGCAATGCATTCATATCCATCTTGATATTAGGACATTACGTGTTTCACTTAGTGATGGGACAGAAACTGAAGAGTTTTTTTAATATGCATCCATCCTTTCATGAGAGCTTTCATGGTCAAACACATGCAGCAAGTCTTATTTAAATGTGTGTCTTGCTATTCGGAACCCCAGAAGGTATTTGTACCTTTCTGTTAACCATTTGTGTGCTACTGAGATCATGGAGTCCTCTTAGTTTCAAGCTGCTCAAGGTCAACAAATTTCCAAGGTTAAAAACAGACCTGAATGAAATTCGTGAGAGCAAATATCTGAGACTTGGAGAGGAAGTGTGTTGGGCTGCTCAAGACAGGATGGGTCGAAGACACATATGACCTCCAAAGCTGAAGTATTCTTGGCACCTATGAGAATTACTTTCAGCCTGACCTTGTGAATTCCATGGACAGTGTTCTTAAGCCTTTTACACTGAATAAATAGTATTTTCTCCATATAAACTATTCTGTTGGCTTGAGCAGATGTTTGTTACAGGAATGCGATGCTCAAACAGAGCAGTTGTCAGGAAGCAGTCACGGGTCTTCTCACATTTCAGATAGGGAATTGCACCTTTTTACTTCCTTTGCTGAACAAAAGATGTAAGGCATATCAGATCTCATGAGCATCACCTTTTATTAGTTGCTTCTGGTTACACTCAGGTTTTGAGAATTACTGTACCAAGGTGTCTTTGTTTTCAGTGGTTTTTAGCCCCATGCATGTATTTGGGTCATGTCAGCTAGCAGCCTACTTCAGAGGGGCTGTTGCCATGCACAGCCTGTGTAAAGTTCCACATTTAATTATTGCAGCTGAAGCTACTATGCTTGTAAACACAATAACTCTGTCAAAGTCCCCATAATGTCACTCTGATGTTTTCTACACTATTGATCTACCTCCCTCTTTGTGCGGATTTCCTAAGCTGACAGAAAATGTCAGAGCTGTCTTGTCCAAAAGCATTGGACCACTCCAGCCATTTCAGAGCTGCCTCCAGTTTTACAAGGCGTTCGGTGTGTACCGGAACAGCTCTGTAGATGCCTGTTTGATGTGTAATGCGCAGCCTCCCAGGGCTCCAGAGTTTTACCCTGAGCTGATGCCAAGGTTCTACTCTGTGATGCAGAAATGCTGAGGTAATTTCATGCTTTGTAAAGCTCTATGAATATTTTTAATTATTACAAAAATGCCATGGAAATGAAGATTGTTCTGGGCTTTACTGTTGCATGTAGTTTTGTGTGACTCTAATTTCATAGCAATTTAGTTCATTTGGCACTTTGAGACTTGTGGGTTGCCTGGAAGCACAAGAAAGTGAACCCCGTATTTGTCATGGATTTGATAACCTTGGCTAAGCTAATGCAGGGACTCCTTTGCAGAGTGCTGACAGTGTTGGAATTTTTTTTTATTCTGCCACCCCAATTGGAGACTGATGGTCTCTAGGCCCTGAAATGCCTCTGAAGCACAAGCTTTCCCACACTATTTCAGTAGACTTCAGTGCTACCCTGTAAGGACCATGTGAGTCAGGGCAGGAGACAAAATGTTCCTTATCTTTTGTCTCAGTTCAAACTGTGGTTTCTCTTCAGAAATTGTGGAGGGTTTTTCCTCACAAAATTCTTCTGACTTGTAGTGGACACAGAACATTTCCTTTAGGAACTCCACAACTGAATAAAAAAAGCCTATCTTACTAGGTTGATACATGGACTTCATTTGGGCAATGTGTGTCCTCATATGTATTATCCTACCTTGAGCACTGAGTGTGCACAGCTTTTGGTGTGCTGCCATTTAGACAGAGTAAGGACACCAGCAGGAGTTGCTCTGGGGGAGAGGACAGGCACATGTGCAGCGTCATTCTCTTGGTGTTGCTCAGCTGCTGGTGATGTATGTGAAGCAGCCTGGCATCCTCCTGGTGAGCCTGAGTGGAAAGCAAACATGCATGCAAGGAGGTGCTGATGGCCTAAGGGGAAGAAGGCTGCAGATATGCTCAGGGAACTTGTGCTTACCCCATTTGAGACTTAAGCAGCTCTGTTGGAGAAACGAGTTGGTGCTGATTTAATCTGAAGGCAGCAACTAAGAGCTCTGCTCTCCTAATTCACTCAGATGGAACAGCTACTTGGCTAACTTGCTCAGGTCTGCCAGCTTTCTTCTGATTTAAGGGGTTGTTGAAGGTGTCAGGGTAGGGACAGCAAACCATTGTCTTAGAAAGAGCTAGGCATAAAAATATGCTAGATGAACCATGAAGGAGTATTCCTACAGGTGAAAGTCATGATAGAAAGAACAGTTTACTGACTCATTGTATCAATCTCTATTAAATTACTTTCAAAAAAATGTGTGGCATCTTATATCTGCTGTAGCCAATAATGCAAATTCCATTAGTCTGAGATTGTTAAGTTTTTAATTGATGTATTTGACACATTACTGTGCTAATTCCTGTAAACTGAATAGAATGTATGTGTTTCATGAGAGATGACAAAAAAAAAAAGGAAAAACCAGCTATTTTTAATTAAGACTTAGCAAGGAGGTGTGTAGTGGGTCTGAAAAGAGGAGGGGAAATTTTGTAGAGATGTTCTAACAATTATGTATTTGAAAAGGCTTTTGTTTCCCTTCCTACTGTTGGACATTTTTTTTCCCAAATATTCTGAAATGGGCCCACATATAATGTACAGGAAGACAAAACTGAAAAATACTGCATCGTACTGTCCTTTGTGTTTCATGTTTTTTTTGCCCCCTGAGGTCTTGAAAGATTATAAACTGAAATTAAATAACAAATACTGTTTTGTTACCTGGTAAATCTACATATTTTTTTTCTTATTTCCATTTAAGATGTAAAATTCTCTTCAATTCTGCCAACTTGCTTTCCTGAGTGATTAGAATACCTGACTGTGCCAATAATATATTTGCTGAATCTTGCCTTTTCTCTCCTTTTTGAATGAAATTTATTCTCTAGGAAATAAATTGTTTGTGAATGAAGTGGGATTTTTATGAATATATTTATGATTTCAAGCAATTTGACCCATTCTTATATAGCTGCAGGTCTATTTTCCACACTGGGCTGCTTTTGAAATTGTTTACTCCAAGTACCCAGTAATTGGCATGATTAATCAAATGGTGTGACCGATTACTTTAGTCGTGTGTCATTGCCTGATTGATCGGCTGGGTTTTTATGCAGCAGAGGGAAGATGCTGAGAGTCTTTTCTTTAAGCAGAACATCTCCCTGCAAAGTGGTGAGGAAGAGTGCATGGGAAGGCAGCCAGAGCTGACAGCAGTATCCCTCCAGGCTGGGTCAGGGCTGCTTACCTCAACCACAGGTATCCTGGGCAGAAGGATGGATGCTGCTGCTGCAGGACACAGGCAGGGAGAAGGTAAAACAGCAGAGCACTTTAGCCCAATGTGTGAAAGAATTATTTTGTCTTCATTTGGATTTCATGCTGCTGTCCATCCATGGGTAACTTCTGCTGGAGAGCAGTAGAAAAATACGACTGCTGACATCACAAGGGCTTTCTTTTTATTCAGTTTCAAGGCAAAACTTTGACTCTGAGGTGCTTCTGTTCATGGCCTTCTGGTACTACAGAGCGTATAAGCTATATACTTCCCTCACCTGCAGAGCCAGGGGGACAGCTATTCTTATTCCTTTGAAAAATATTTCAGTGCCTGTGTGGTTGGGAAGTAGTATGCAGAAGGTACCACTATTATTGTTGTGTAGGAAAGAAATAACACTAATGCAAAAAGGCTGCTTATTGATGCTCTTTGGGAAACGGGAGTGAAAAGCACTGATTTAAAGCACGCATGTTCCTTAATGCCTTAGTGCGTTTCTATTGGCATATGGTAACCCCTTATCATGAAGACAGAGAAAAAAATTTATCACTGATGCCAGGGAAGAAAAGGATGGTATCTGTGCAAAACTGCAGCTCCTATTGTAAATTTCTGGGGAGAGAAATGTTTCCTGTAAGTATGACTCAGATTTCTCTGAATCAATAGAGCCTCTGAGGGTCAGAGGAAGTCAATATATTTTAGAGGTGAAAGGTAATAAAGTGGCTGACAGGAGGGAGCCAGAACCCACTCTTTCTTCTGGGCATTTTTCCTTTCAGTGTTTTTTAGGGATGAAGAGCCCGGTCGTTCTGCAATATAAAGTACAGTTGAATTACTGAGGATCACTCCCAGAAAGATGTACCCATCTTAAGCAGAAAAGACCCCTTTGTTTGTTTGTTTGTCTTAGTTTTTCTTTTGTCATCTTATATGGATGGGGAAGGTGCTAAAGACAGTCAGAAATTTCCAACTTCCATTTCTCTGCACTGTGAGTGTGCCTTTGACCTACTCAGATCATAGACAAAAATGAAGAAGTGAGTTGCATCTAGAAGGAAACATACAGGCTACAATACAACATAAGCACAGTTAGAAACTGAAGCAATTTTTAATATTTTTTTTTTTTTATCAACTGTATCTACTGAGACTTGAGGGAGAACTGTAAGACTAAAAGAGATGGTTCCTGATAACAGGCAGGGTTGATCAAATATCTAATAGCGCACAAGAAATCTAAACATATATGAATTATTTCCTTGATAAAAAACTCCATTCACAGCACTTGCTCTGTTTCTCAGGCATCCTGTAGCATCCAGATACCCTAGGACAGATAAGTGAAAATTGCATACACTGAAAGAATGTTAAATAATTTAATTGGCCTTTACTGGTGTGTTTACTGCTTGCATTCTGAAAAAAAAACAACAAAACACCCAAACAACAAAAATACCCACACAAAACAAACAAAACCATAACCGAAATCCCCAGTTCCTATCCGTACCTTATTTCAGTAAACAATGCATAGGGTTAAAGAAAAGAAGTAAGACAAAATCTTTCATAGACTTATTTAGGAGGAAAAGATTCAATGTCAAAGACATATTTCAGAATATTTTTAAAGGGAAATGACCTTTTGTGGTGAACTGCACTGTTTCTCTTGCATTGAAATACTAATAAGCATTTGGAAGCTTGTCAGGTTGTAGAGCTGAAGCGTGTCAATCATTCTTGTTATGAGAAGACAGATCTTTAAAAAACCTGTCAAATTGTTTGTTAAGGGGACTGTGGGACATACTTTTAAAAGTCATGGGGCCTGTACTTATCAAAAAGAAAGCTAAGATAAAATTGCATTTGAACGCGTAAGTGGCAACTTGTGCACATTATTCTAGCCACCCTTTGCACTTGTTTTTGTTATTGTTTTATCTATGCCTGTCATTGAAATGAAGAGACTTCAGGTAAGAATATATTTACGAAGGAATGATGTTTATTTGGCTTTTTTTTTTTTCCATAACAACACTTGTCTCTGAAAAATAGCTTTGCTTCAAAAACTTCATGGACTAGGACTTCTTTTACTTACAGGGGTATTTTTTATCAACCACATTTCATGCCATATTTATCCAGACTTGCTGAGGCCTGTAAAGCTTCACATAAATCTGGGCTTATACTGCAGCTAAGAATAAATGGTGAGCTACAGCTCTTTCCCCCTAGACCAGTCAGACTTGGTAGCTCTGACTGAGTGTCGCTTTGGGGTTTTCAAGGACAAGGGCAAAATTTACTATAAACGTTCATCTATGTTTCAAGCAGGAACAGCTATTAATGTTTGAAACCCCAAAATATCTTAATTTTTTTATTTGCCTCTAATCTAGGGTGTTCTACAGTAAGAACTGCTGGTTCAGTTAGGATGTTATGTCATTAAATCACTGATTACAAGCCACCACAATTGCTTCCATTGCTTTCACCACAGTTCATCAGGTCATTAAAGGTAGAGCTTTAGTATTGACACTAGCACAACCTTCAAGCAGTTGATGACCTACCGGAGAAGCTCTTGACACAGTGTGCTCTATGTGGAGTCCTATTTGTAGGTGGTCCTTCTAAACTGCAAGAGGATTTTATTTTAATGATATTTGTCCTCTAGTGATCCGTGTTTGGTAATACCTAGAAATATCTTTGTCATATCCCTGCATACTATATATCTCAAAATAACTCATCCCCAGACTTTACTGTAAATCCAGTGAGCACTGATGGAACTCTGGGAAGTTCATCTGTATCTCAATACCTTCTTATGCACCTTGCTGTCAGGTCCTTCTGCTCCAAATTCTCTGCTTCACTGTAATTCTACCAGGTGGATTTAAAGATAACTGAAGTCCCTCAGACCTGCTCTGATACCAGTGCAACCCAGCATACATTATATCCAAAGAAAAATTTGGATGCCTTACCAGTATATGCTTAGAATAGATTCCTAGGGGGAAAATGAGAAATGCTCTGGCTTTGTATCCATGCCATAATGCCACATATGACTGTCGATAAATTCTGGGAAAAGATGGCACAGACTCACAAGTGTCAGCCTTATATATGATTCAAGTGAGCTTGCTGGTGGAGTGAAGGACTCCCTGCTCAGTTACCTGTTTTGTATTGCAGGAGTCATACAAATGTAAAGCTCAGGGCTTTGACTTAGCCCTTCCTATCAGGGCCTTCTGAGTAACTGGGAATATGTTTCAGCTTGTAATGGGCCAAGAAGGGGTTTTTTCCAGATTTCTGGAATTCAAAGGGGGGAAAGTTTTAGGTCAGATGACCAGCATTATAGTATCAGATTCAGAAAAAGCCATGTTTGACTCCAGAAGGGCTTCCTCATTTGAACACTATTTTTCTGGTTTATTTTTTATTTTTTTTTCTCAAATGGTTGCAATTTTTTTTCATTCAAATAAACGAATTTCAGCTTAATTTTTGAGGTATGCTGCTGAATCCTTCCTTTCCTCCTGGAGTGATGTAGTAGGTTACAGACCCCTTAGAAAGCATTTTGACTGTGAGTGTACCTTTGATAGGTGGATAGGGGCTTGAAGGACTTCTGGAGGTTCTAGAATGGCATTGTATCAATACTTTTCACTAACTGACCACTTGTAAACAGTTGCAAATTGTCCTGTTTCTTTTTCCATCGATAAAATGGAAGAAATCTCATTGTCTCATTATTTTAAATATTTGCTGGTTTATTAATAGAATCTGTTTTTACGGTTTAGATGGTAGGCACAAGTAAGGTTGTGCTTCTCATAGTTCCTCGGGTGTGTTTTTTTCTATTTTTCACACTTAGTGAAAAAAGAAGAAATTTCTTCTATTCCTCCTGTATGTCCAACCTTTTTACATTCTTAAGAATTGCTTTGTATGACTTCCTGGGTTTCACCCACTGAAAAACTCTGGAGCCAATCTCTCCAGTGTGCCAATATTTGCTCGTTAGCTTTGCTTATGTTATACCTTCTTACTTTACTCAGGTGTAGACTTTCCTTGGCAGGAACTGTTCTACAGCCTCTAACACAATCCTGAATGGTTGCAAGAAAACACCCTTTAAATTATTTACTTTTTAATATATAATTTTCTGAAGGATTCGGCTCTCTTGGCAGATTGGAATCTTCCAAAGCACTAGCACTTTTTGAAAAGGTTGAGTATCAACCCCCATAATATATAATAAATGCCACAATTTTAAAAAAGGATACAATTCTTGCATTCTCTTGTCTGTGTTTTTCTTTGCTGTAAGAGCCAGACAAGAAAGTCTTTTACTGAAGATTTAATTCCAGAAAAGCTTCTCACTACTTTCAGCTATTGTTCACTCTAACTCTTTTATTCAAATAGTACTGTTTTGAGGCTAAAATGCTACTGGATTTTATTATTTATTTTTTTTAGGTATCTTTAGTCTTGTTCATGCCGTCATTATTTTAACATGTAAATACTGTAAATGAGTGGAATAATGGAGAAGAAATGGTATAAAGTACAATCTTAATGCCAAAAGTCATTGACTGTTTAGTGAAGAAGTTCCTAGCCTAAAATTCAATCCACAACTCACACGTACTGATGACAAACTTAATTTCCTAAGGAAATTCACTGCTTTGTCTTTTAGATAACCTCTCTCTTCATCCAAAACCAGTGTACTGAAGGAAATTTAACCACGGTTAACCCCTTGCACACCAATTTCAGATAAAGCTCCAAGCACCAACAGAGTGCTGGGCACCCAAGAGAGGCCTGTGTCCTTCACTGGCAGTATTGAGTGGGTCTTTTCTGTCCCCAGCTACTTACAAATGAGTATATGAATAGTATTTGCCTTCTGGAGCTCTAATTTTGGGCTTCGTGCCAGAATGTACACAGGACCTGAATTTCTCCTTCAGTTTCTGGATTAATCCCCATCAAGTGTGTCAAATCACTGCTCGAGGGCCCATTTCAGTACAGAATAAGTACATCCCTCTGGCTTTAGCCACTTTGAAATTGAGCTTTTGTTGACTGAAAGCCCAAATTTTATGAAAATCAAAAAGAAACCACATATAAGGCAGACAGGGTTCTGAAATGTAGTTTCATTATTGTCTTATTTAGTAACACTGTCAGAAGACAACTTTATAATTGACCAGATTATAGAACATTCCCACATAAATGTAATAAAAGTTCATCTTGCCTAAATGACTTGGAAAATTTGAAAACAAACCCTGAATCTACTTCCAGCCACTATTTTAGTTCTTAAGGAAAAGGAATCTGGTTGACCATTACTATAAGCAATGGCACCACACCTAGGTCCAAATTTGCTCTGAAGTTTATTGACCCAAACACAGTCTTATTATAAGCATGATCCTATTTTGTTCAGATGGCTATTGGCAGCTCTGGTAGCTGCATGGAGGATGCATCCTCATTTATACTGGTGTGAAAGAGTGCAAGATTCTGACTTAGTCTTCTCATTTTGGAAGGAGTATTTTCATCATGATGGTTGAATGGGGGAGGATGTGTTCTGCGGTTTTGTTTTGGTTCCCCTTCCCCTCCTTTTTCCTGGGGACATCATCTTAAGCAAGACTCTAGCAAAGATGAATAGCTTGCCTCTCCTGAACTTCGGAGAGGGCCCTGATCAAATTGCAGGACTGTGGCGTGTTAGTGCCAAGCCATTGCAGAGGACACGGCCTCAAGTTTCTCCAGGTGCCCTCCTAAACACTGGGTCTGGGAATCTGGCAGGACAGGGCGAGTTCTTCTCTTGCAGGCTTCCACCTGTACCTCGAACCTCTGAGGAGCTGTCCGCGCGCTTTACAGCTCTTCTCGGGAGTTAAAGGGAGTCTGCGTTGTTCTCAAACCCTGTCTCCTTCTGGCGCCTGGGTACCGGCGGGGTTCCAGGAACTGCAGCTCCGTCAAAGCCGCAACTGAGCAGCCGACCCCCGCAGAAGCATAAACTCCTGTGAGGGGCCGGGCTCGCCCGGGACAAGCTCTGGTGCCAGCAGCCGGCCCTCCTGCCGCCCGGGGGTTCGCGGCGTTTCTGCCTCCTGATCGTGGTAGGGGAGTGAGGCAGGAAAGATGGAACTGGGGAAGGGGAGCTGCGTGTTGCGGGTGCTGGGATGTGGCTTTGCCTGCCGCCGCGCTTTTCCT